>NC_139344.1:347692033-348277033 GCF_055883805.1 Amblyomma maculatum
TCAAGCACACCACCCGCCAGGCTTGGTTGCTATGCAGAAAAGCTAGCTTGCGGATTTGTGACTGCAGCAGTTTAACTAACATTGTGGCTACTTTTGCTCTTGTCGGTAGCTGCGTAATGTCAGAGATCTTGGCAAACACTCTAGCAACTACTATCTAGTTGTCGCTACTACAGAGATATTGCTGTCAGAAGTCTCGCAAGGCTCACCTCACCAGTTGGTAACAGCTCAACTCAACGAATTTCAACGACTAATGTGGCCCGAAAGACGCAGAAGCACAATGGGGAGGATCGCCAACTTTCAACGTTATTTTAGCGATACCAAACCCGTTTCATATATAGCATAAAACGCATAGAAGAAGCTGAAACAGTGCTTCGCAAGATCTTAGCTGCGTAAGATGAGGGAAGCTCACTAGAGACCGTTCAACTGTCCAACTGTAAGCGACGAGCCGATTCAATAATATTTTCCCGCGCAAGGTCTAGGGCAAATAGTCCGCAGAAAGTAGTGCCCCTCCACTAGCGTTTGCATACTAGTCACCAATGCAGTTTAATTATTTAAATGGTTACCACAGCCATCAGGACTCTCGTGTATGCCAATTTTATTGCTTTAACTAAGTTTATGGCTGTTCTTACAATTTTTGTTTCTTTTGTTTAGGGGTGGGGGGGAGGAAGCACTCTTCGCCTTCCTTCTTATGGTGGAACATCAGCTGTGTTTCATTCCTAACATACCAACCATGCCAACCCCGCCGGGGTAGTGCAGTGGTTACGGTGCTCGACTACTGTTCCCCAAGGACGCGGGATCGAATCCCGGCCTTACCGGCCGCTTTTCGATGCAGGCGAAAAACAAGGCGCCCGTGTGCTGTGCGATGTCAGTGCACGTTAAAGAACCCCATGTGGTGGAAATTTCCGGAGCCCTCCACTACGGCGTCTCTCATAGCTTGAGTAGCTTTGAGACGTTAAACCCCACAAACCAGAATCAAACCGTACCAACCATGCCAAACAATTTCCATCATATGCATAACTACCCATAGTAACTACCGACACCCTCATAGTAACTACCCAGCAAAAGCAATCGGCGCCGACTTATTTTCAGCGATAGTTTGTACAGCTCGTTCAATAGAAAAGCCGCTTGCGGAGTTGGCACCGCGTGTCGGAAATCTTCTTGCGAAAAAATCCTGATTGGTGAACAGGGTGATGACGTCACAACCACATTACTTCATGCGGGAATTTAAAACCCCCCATTCAAAATAAAGCTATATAACGAACTGGGAAACGGTCAAAATGAAGCTAAAATTCGCGAGGAGGTTCCTTTGATTGAGGGATTTTAGAAAATAGAAATGACTCGATGAAATAAACTTATGTCAATTCGGGTTTAAATCCAGGTCTTCTGCATGCCAGACGGGCCCGCAACGCATAGGCCACGAGGGCTTTATTTTTTTCTCTCTCTCTCTTTATTTGACAGGCCCAGAAGGGTCATAGGTACCAAGCGTGTTAGAATGCCAACTAATAAACGCGTTGTGGTGCGTATGACCTACTAACGTGGGTTTGGGACGTTTGCTGATGTTACAGTAATTCATAATTTCAAAATCGGAATGATTTAAGCAAGAAAAATTTCCAAATTGATTGATTTTTAACCCTGTTAAACCTAGGTTCGCGGAGCGAAAGCGGGGTTTTGCTTGCTTTTGCTTTTGTTAGGCTCAAGTATAGACATGAGCCGACATGCTTTTGCAGTGATTAAGTTCCCGAGACTATGGAGTCGAGACCGCCGTCAACTACAAAAGACAACACGCTATGCTCTATTTGCTGTCAAAGGTCAAGGTCAAGGGTCAAAGACAAAAGGTCTAGTAGTGGCATCCAGTGTATGGGGTACCATCATTAAGCCAAATAGCCACACTGTGGCCTCTGGTTCCTGGATTGTCAAGCGGCCGTACAGGTTCACCTTGGCTGATGGCGTAGTGAAGCTTTTGTTTCAAAAATTCGCGAATGAAAAGGCAGTGTCAAGGGCGCTATTGCGTCTACTTATAAGGCGAAGCTTAAGCGTCTCCTAATTTTTCATTCTCGTCTATGCATCAGTCAGAGGTAAAGACTTCGTGGATGCCTTAACTATAAAATATGTACTAAGGTGCTGATTACTCATTGGCATTCACCTAAGCGCAACCATACAGCTACAAATAAGAAAAGGCTTTCACAAACCTCGTAATTAACAAAAAATTCCTCTCGGTCTTGGGTTCGGACTCTGGTACCACGGTCTTCCTGAGGCAGTCACTCTACCAACTGAGCTAACCAGAAAGACTAGCAGATAGCAGTGTGAGAGTGAATTGATCAATAACATCAATAACTCTAAGTGGGAAGTGTGTTAGTCTCAAGTTTATGGCAAGCGTCCAAGTTGAAGTAGAATTTTGTTAGGGGATAAGCGACAGGTAATCGCCTTTGCTAGTTTTTAAAGCGAACAGTCGTGCGGAAGTAGATCCACATAGTCCTACAAGCTGAGTGTGTGCAACTACATAATTCAAATATTTCATTCGACGAGCTGCTGTAGACTTTGACTTTTGATCGCTTTGAGCGCACTGATCGGTTGCTTTACACCAGGATGACGCCGACTGCACTGACGCCTTCAAAAGTGTTCTCTGCCTGCAAACACGTTAGTGAGTCAAATTTTCTTTATTTCGGTGCGCGATATTTGAACGGGATTGCCTTACCGAGCGTTAGCCAGCACGTTCAGAACACCAGTCATTATTTTTTTTATGTTTGCTTCTTTTTTTCTCCTGTAGTCTGCTCTTATATGTCGTGCACGTCCTTCCTCACGCGTTATGTGCAGTATGTGTTATCACTTGTTTAAAGTAGGTAGTTCGACTTGTTCTATAGAGCCAATTATAATCTTCTCTGCGAAGCTGCAACAAAAATCATGTGGTGGCGAGTTATCAATGCGATAGCATTGGAGCCCGAATTCCTAGAAACTGCTGGTGGTACTCTGCGTCTGGCACGAAAATCCCTGATTGATCTAGATATGCTGTGCGGTCTCGGGACGTCCAAAACTCCGCCAGCCAATAAGCGCTAAGACGCATTACGTGACCTTGGGACGTCATCGCGCTCTCGCTCAATAAGTGAATTTCGGCATAGCTGACAGGTGCTCCGACAGGTTGCACTGATAGGTTATGATGCTTGGACTCTTATTGGTCGCCGGCCTGTATGACATCGAAAAGCACGTGATCGCAGGGTTTCAATCTAAGCCAAACAGCATTACAAGTGCCTCTGAAGAAAGAAAAGGACTTTTCTTAAAATTATATAGAAAATATGGTTAGGCGCAGTCGACTCGCTGCCGTCTAGTAAGTCACTGGCCGAGCACTCTTCCTCTACAAACTTTTGCAGAGTTCATTTGATGCGATAGCTTTTAAATCTTTATGCGTCTGCCTCAACGAAAGGCAGCAGTAATTCATTACGTGGCTTATACAGGAACGCTTAGATAAAATCCAGGTCCCTAATTACCACTAATGAGCAGCCTTCGTAAGGAAAAGTAATATGTTGCTCTACTACTTGTATTTCTAGCCAGAACTTGGGTCCGCTCAAGCTCAACTACTTATAATCTTAATTTTCACTAGTGATAAGCGGAAGTAATTATCAAGTAACTAGGACCGTTACTTAGCCACAGTACATCATGTCCGCACGGGTATACTACCGCATTAACATAGTTAAACTTCCTTTCAGTGTTCTATTTTCTTTTAAAGAACTAGACAGTTCAATATCTACCGTTAAAAATATCTGCCTTTCATTGACCTCTTAGAGGGCTCAGCTTCTCTATTCGACTTAGGTCTGAAGAATACGCAGCAGTAAAAAAGATCGGATAACACGCCTAAAGAAATCTGTATGGACACAATAATATATTTCAATAAAGCTTTGATACGAACGCTCGCTCACAGGAAAAATGCTGCTTTGCAACGCACAGCGCATAACAAAGAACAATTTATTCAGAAAAAAAAAATATACGCATTTAAAAGAGATAAACGCATTCGAAGAACCACGGGGCTTCACAAGCGGCGGAGCGGCATCGTAAAATGGCCATACGCAGTATCCGCAGTTCAAATGGAACGGAGAAGATGTGGCGCGCCGACTGAGAGACAAATGCTTCGCAAATCGGCCGCATTTTTCTTCAGCATCCTGTTTTTCCCCACGCTGAATATCGGACGCTATGCGCCCGCTCCCTGCAGCCGCCACAAGACATCGGTCCAGCCGCGCTTGGCTTCAGCGGAGAATCCCGCAGAGCTCCGGCGAGGGATCTCTAGTGTGTTCGCGCGTGGTTGAACGGGACGCGAGCCAGCGCGTCCCGCTCATTTTCTTGCTATTCTCAAATCTTATCTTTTCAGGGGCCTCATGAAACAGCTCGCCTAGTTTTTTTGTTGTTGTTGTTTCTTTCTGCTCTGCTGAAGCGCACGGGAATGTGGCTCTGTCTCCATGGCATCAAGAGCTGCATGACTTACAACGGGGGAGTTCTCTAGAGCATTTTTGAAACAGAGACGTTAGGGCAAATAGAGAGTTGTAGGGAGAACAGACAGAAAATAAAATTTGAACGAAGGTACTAAGAAAAGAAGCTAGCGGCTAAGGCAAGAAGCTTGCAGCTCCCAAAGGCTCACAGAAGCAAAAGAATGAATCAGCGCAGAAGTTCGAGTTTTCAGAAAGAATGATGTCAGGCTTTGACGTAAAAAGTAAGGCAAACACCGAAAGGGACGGCTCGCCAAGAGTAAACCTGGAGCTCGTCCAATTGTGTCTTCCGCAAGGATGCGTTTGACCGAGAGACGGAGTCGTTCGCCCCCGCAGTGACTTTCACTGGCTTCCCGCTCAGCTGATTCTGCGGATGGAGAAGAGAAAAAAAGATTAAGAGCTGTGGCTCTTGTTTATCTTGCGCAAAGCCGTGAAGCATCCATGTGCTCAAGAAAGGCCGTTATCCACTGTTTCACTTTTTAGCTTTGTTTTTAGCTTTGTAAGAACTTTTATAGTCCACCCTGAAATGTATACGGCGAAACTGATGCTGGAATTGTGTATAGGAACTTGATGCGGGCCGTTTTGGAGAGATAAATCCTCGTGTACGAGTCGCCTGCGGTCGAATATTATCGATCGTATCTTGTACAGCACTGCATTAGAGAGTTTCGCACAGACGTCGCCTCGTGCCTGGTCTGGATGGCAGAACTTCTCTCTCAACCATCTAATTAGGCATAAATGTATCAGCGCAGTTTAAAAAGCAAAAGAAACAAGTAAAGTTGACGGTTGGTTGCATACGAGTGGTGTTCCAAACTGCTTATTGATTTCACTTCAAACGGGCTCAACTGAGCTTGCTGTGCCAGATACTTTGCCGAACCATGAAAACGTTTTCGATGGCTGCCATGTTTTATGCCTGTGGTTGACTTCTCAGCTTTGGTCATTGCTCTCTTCTTTTTTATTTTTATTTTCCTATATGGCAGCGCTATGATAGGGGCCAGTTGGTTCTGAATGTTGGTTCTGAGCGCGCTAGGACGCACTAACAGTTGAAAAAACATGAAAACAGACAGAACGAACAGAGCATCACGTCTGTTTTTGTTTTCAACTGTTAGTGTGTCCTAGCACGCTCAGAACCAACTTCCTATATGGGTCTCCCACCTTACTGATCGGAAACCTTGTTCAAGGTTATCTACGTATAATATATTAAGCTAATGAAATTGTGCCACTTCGTGACGGCGATTCTGTCCCGACGTGCATCTCTAACTGCAAGTTAGGCGCCGAGCGCGACTTGGGGGAAAAAAAGAAGCATATTAAGTATACCGGAATCTAAACGTTATACTCGGTACGATTAAACTTAGACGTATTTATTTATTTATTTATTTATTTATTTATTTATTTATTTATTTATTTATTTATTTATTTATTTATTTATTTATTTATTTATTTATTTATTTATTTATTTATTTTCTCACTTTGTTCTCTTCCTATCAGTTTTTGCGTTATCTTATCCTAGAATAATGCTTTGCGCAAAACGTGATTCGGTACTCGCTGACACGGACAAAGTTAAAAGGAGGATTAAAGAGGGGGATCGTTTACACGTCGTCGGCGAACCATTGAGAGTGACCGTTCATGCGAACGTCGCTCTACTCGAGCTGAATCCACATTGGACTCTCAGTCTGAGAGTCCTGAAATGGACGGGTGGACAAACAAAAAAAGAAAAAAGGCGCCTCAGTTTCTTTTTGAAAAATGAACGCGAGTCGTTACCAGATGAAATCGTTGTCTATGCTTAGTCCGCAATTGACTGAAGGCAAAATTGGGGCGCAAAATATTCGCGCAGACAACTATACAATGCGATCAACAAACGTCATCACAGTATCTGGGGAGGAGAGCTGCAGAATGGGGAAAAAAATTTGCTGTAGTTTAACTTGTGGTTAAACTTGGAGTTACGCGAGAGCAATCTGCATGGCTACACTTAGGTTCGTCTTGAAAGTAAAGTAATGCATTTTGCACATAGTAGTTTACTCTATGGTTTCAGCTATATTTATGCCATAGGGGAATCACGTCACGTACGTGTGAGCACCCCTTGCCTCTAGTTGTTAACCCTTCTCATTCGGGTGTAGAATACTTCTAGTGGTATGACATCGTCTCTACGTCGAACTCCAGCGCACACCACCGTCTCAACGTTCGAACGAACATTCTGTCCTAGCTACTCACTGTTGTCGTCCGCCTCTACCAACTACCGAGTTATCTGTCTTCTTCTGTTTCTTTGTTTTCTTCTGTTTCTTTGTTTTCTTCTTTCTTTCTTTTCTTCTTCTTTTACTTCTCTTCTACTTTCTTGGCTCTTCGGACAAGCACGGACAGTCACCGGACAAGCATGGCGAAATGGCGAAACTGTGGCCAATGTAGCTCTCGCTGCAAAAGAAACAAATAGAAGAATGGGGAGGGGGGGGGGGGGGGGGCAAAAGGATGCGCTTGTCGACACCTGTTGTCGTCTCTATCTGTTTGAAGAGCGCAATGGGGCATTGGACAGATTTTTTTAATGCATGAATAAAGAATGAATAGCTTTCAGCAGCTTCAGATTTTTAATGACAAATTTTTAATCCACTACTCCGGCAGATATGTGTGATTTAGTGGGATAGCTAGGTTGCGCTATTTAACACTAGGAATCTTGGAATACTGAGTGCTAATCTTGAGTTTCTGAGCATGATTGCAATGATTGCAATGCTAACAATGTCTAATAAGTGACGCAGGCCCTTCCCGTTGCTTTCTAATCACTCCTGCTTTCCTGTTGAGGTCTAGCTAGTTTGATTGCGAAGCTTCATCTTCTGTCCAGAATTCTTTTTTTTTTTTTTTCAGTAGGTTACGTGCGCATACTTTCCAAGCTGAAACCTCGAAAGCAAACGCCTGAAGTTATACATAGAAAGCAAACCAAGTTCCTAGGCAAGATGATACAAAGCAGCGCTGCCTTTGCTTTGATTGCGCTAATAAGTCTCCACCTAAAAAGCTTTGGAACGACTTCGTGAGAGGCCAAGATAGCTCGATAACAACTGGGAAGAGTCATTCGGTTTGATGGTTAGGACACGGGATATTTGACCAGCCAATGAGGAGTTCGCTGGGGAGAGCCAGTGGATTCACGGAAAGGCAAGTGATTTGCATTCAAGCTAAAATCTGACATATAGCGTTGCTAAATTATAAAGCATATTGGAATCAAAATTTACAGCAAATATACTTCTGTTAGGCGGGAGCTCAGCCGCTGGTAGCGGTCAGGACTGGAGCGATGATGAGCTAGCCTCTAGACTGCTCGTCCCCAAAAGCACTTCTTCTTTCTCTCTCTCAGCCATCTCTCCGCATAACGTCTTCACTGCGTAACTTCTTTACACTTCTACTACTGAACTTAATTTTAAAGCATAACGCAGACAATACCGGAAAGGTTTAATAAGAAAGAGCCCGTCACTTGCTTTCGACGTTTAACGGAAAATAAACATGTCGTTCACTCGCTGAACCCGAAGGCAGCGATGCGGCAGATGGGTCATTACTGCACCCCGTCGTTCCCTCCTCCCCCTTTTTTCTTTATTTTTCTTGTAATATCGCGATGCCGTATTTCAGCCAACGACAAGCGCTTTCGCCCTTTCCTGCCATTTTCCCATTTTTATTCTTTCCGGCCTTGCGCGAGAGCTGGCCGCACAATGCGAGAAGAGGTCAAGGACCGCTCGCGAGCTTCGCTTGAGGCGTGGGTCGCATTAGTTCTGTTTCCCTCGAGCCGCATATGGTGGAGAAGGAACCACACACACGCGAAGACGACGTTGTTCATCTCTTGTTCCTCGAGAACCGTCCCCGCAAAGACAGAAAAAAAGAAAAAGAGAAGCTAAAACAATAAAGACAGCAAAAATGTGAAAAATGAAATAAAGATGTCAACGAGGTAGAGAATCTGACAGTAGCCGTTGAAAAAAGCCCTCGCTAGGCCGACTGAACGTTTCCCCCGAAATATATTTTGATGCTCTGGGAGACTCAAAGAAGTCGTAAGGAACTCAGTAACGAGAAGGAAGAAGTGAAATAAGACAATTATTTGACGCCCGCTTACACTACATTGCGAGCTGTAAATGAAGACTGCTTTCACGCAGATAACGAAAGACTACTCCGCTCTTGGTACCCGATTAAATTGTCACGTTAGACAACGTACGTCTTCGGGGCAAAAGACGCGGTTGCTTGGTTGCTTACGTACATTTGTGAGCAAAAATGGACAGGCCACAATAACCGTTGCAAAGAAGTGCACTAGGGGCAAGCAAAGAAGCAAATCAATTGCTCCGCAATGAGAACCTCGTTCTTTTAATGCCTTACGTAGAGTTATTCCGGAGTACTCTGTAGCAGCGGACTGCACTGAAAACGCCGTGAACTATGCGAACTAGATTACCACATATTTCTCTCTGATGAATGGATCTGTTTTTGTTTCCGTTTTATTCTAAATGATTGCATTTATTCCGTTTTATCTAGCATAAATCAGAAGACGTAAGCTCTTCGCATTTAAATAGGCCAGATTGGTTTCACCTGTTCTCGTAGACCATATTGCTAGCATAGCAGATATTAGGAGGTTTTGTTTTATTGTTATTTGTTTTACATATTTTACATAATTAACTCCTAATAAGTTATTCGCATGTTTAAGGTTCATACAACAAGGTACGCTTATTGAACGAGGCCTTGGATGTCGAAGCATTGAGCGTGACTGTTCATGTATGCCCTGCAAAGATTTCTATACGATTGCATCTGGACAACCTTCTTTCTTCAGCTGAAACAGACTAGGTATTGGCTCCTTTTTTCATTTTTCGCTTGTATCGGGGGAGGGCTTGTCCTACATGTTGCAGCATCTTGGAGCGGTGCAAAAAAAAAAAAAAAAAAAGGTTATTTAGAGTGCGATGCAGCCAATATCGCCTACCCTGCACTCCGATTGAGCGCATCACGTCCTACGGCAGAAACACGGGCCCAAATCACTACTTTGTATCGGTTTGCCCATCACACTTCGCGATCTGCTTCGGTTCGGACGAGCGGTGCGTGGAACGGGCTTATCCAGTACGCGAAGCTGCATTACACAGAAGCAAGCCTCGAAAGAATGAAGCGCACTTCTAACCTGACGTCGTACACAACATCTTTTATACAGACTGCGCAGTTTCCTTATCAGAGGGCGTCGCTGGACTAAATACTTTTTCACACGCATTGTACTGGTACTTGGTCTTATGCATTGAGACCATGTATCAAGCTCCTGCTTTCAAAGTACACGTCAAAATTTTAGTGTTCCCGCAAAATAGGACGCCTCGAAGAGTTTGCCCAGATATGCTGACCTGCTGTCGCTTTTTTTTTTTTGAGGATGTGCGGAATTACACCCCCTCGATTGGAACATGCGACCTTGTTTAGTTTAGTTTAGTTTAGTTTAGTGGTAACATTGGGAAACGATGGTTCGGCTTGCAGTGCACGAAGAATGGTCAGGGCGTCGTCGCTACTTTGGCGTTGTGCAGAGAATCAAGATCCCACAGATTCCCACCCCAAAAGCAACGACGTTACACGTCTTGTAAATTCCGACACAACAATACGCAAAGGCGTACGCTCGCACGTACGCACAAGCGCAAAAGCAAACAATGCCATCATTAGTGTGCTTTTTTTTTTCTCACACCTTGCTCATATCAGCCAGCGTTAAGGCATGAGTGATCACAGCGGTACTTCTTGTGGGAGTTATTAGTTTGTGAGTAGCTCTGTTGTCCTTGGTAACGGGTACTAGCATTACGTTTTGAGAAATTTATGACTATTTTCTTTTTTTATATATTTAATTCTAAGACGTGGTTTGTTTCTGTCTTGTTTGCGAAGAAATAATTAGGAGTTCCTCTTCTCCCACTCTCTATATTGTTTGCGAGGAAATAATTAAGAGTTCCTCTTCTCCCACTCTCTACACAGCCTACAAATAATATTTCATGAAGTACTGTTGATATGGTCGTCTAACTGAGCAAACAGAAGACTGCGAAATGGCTTTCATTTCGCCTTACGGCCGTCGCAGGATTTGAAACTCATATGCGAAGACTAGCATAAAATCCTATGACGCTGCTGTTCTGATCTCTCTGTTTTTTCTGCTCTAAGGTCGAAATTAGACATCCAATAGCATTCAGCGTATTCTGGCGCTGCGCAAGCAGAAGCCCAACACACGAACGTATATGATGACAGAAAAATTGACACAAATGAAAGTCAACGTGCTTTAAGCGATAAGCGGTTTTCATAGTATAGGCTGCGAACTTATTGAGCTAAAAAGTGCTCAAGATTAAAACGCCGCCTCTGAGCTCGCGAAAAAAAAAAAAAGTGGTTATTCGCAGTGAGCCAGCGATTGCATTATCGCATCATCGCCTACCTATGGACGCAAAGCAAACACTGGCTCGCTTCGGTTTTCGGAACCGCCATAACCCCACTATTACTACTTGAGCTTTTCTTGGCATCCCGTTTCTTTATCTCACCTAAGGCAGACTAGGAAAAGTGACGTTTCAATGGTTCCTTTTTTCATGGCAAGGTTTGAGCTCTGGCGCAGAAACTAGATACGGCTTCGCTTTCAAAGCGTGCACGGGTCGCCATAGGAGGAGAAGCGAGGTCGAATGGGTTTGAATGGAGCAGCCAGATGAAGTGCAACAAAACGTACAGCGTTTCACCTTGCCCTAATCTCCTTTTCAAAAGCGCGAATAGGAAGGCTTGCAGAAAATGTCTTTAGCGTATCCGTGTGAGGCAACCACTATAATGTCTCAAAGGTAAGATAACTGAAAGAAAACCATGCGGCACCAGACAAAAATTATAGTGTCTTATCTTTTTCTAGATAACCGAGCACTTTTTACAGGAAGCATTTGTTTTGTCATGGTAGCAACAAAATTATTGAGTCGGAAGACTTACTTGGCAATATTTGCGGAAACGTGTCTACAAAAGGTGGAGGCAAAACATGGAAGCAAAGTACGAAAGTAAAATGTAACATGTGATGTGACGTCACATTAAGATGAAACTGGTAGTCATGAATGTGTATGTAATGACAAGCAGTATATAAATGTCATGCCATCCTTAGTCATTTTATGTGAGTAATCATAGTTTAGTCATGAGTCAATCAGATCGGAGATCAAATGTGCATGACTATGAAGAACATGACATATGTAAGTCAAAGTCGTAATCATGACTAGTATCTAGTCATGGATCTCAAAAGTGTTTAGTCATAACATTCTACGAGCTACTAAAGAACTGCCAACGTGCATGTTTTCGCATTTATCCAGTGCAGGTCTCTGCAAGGCTGTCAAAGTTTTTAGGACTTTGGCTTTCAAGCAAGCTTTGCATAAGCGTGCGGGGGGACGTAAGTATACTGACGTAAACTGAATTTCATGACAGGGGCACGGGGTTTTGATGCAAAAGGAATTAGGCGCCGACCAGCAGCAGCTCATATTTTTGTTGTTTTTTCTTGTGGCAGCAGCCAATTTAAGGGCGCAAATGCGACATACGATAAACGGTCTCAGAAGATCCTTCTCACAGTCAACATACGATATTCGGGTTTCATATGGCCACAGCGGTACGCGAGAAGCAGCTTCCTTGCGGGAGGTCTAGAAACATTTTAATAGTATTTTACGATACGAATTCACATAACGTAAAGTACGCTTGGCCGAACAGTGTCATGCCTAACATGTTTTGTTAACCGCCACGTAGTCGAAGCCACATTTTACAAGCTCATGGACAACCCAAGAGAGGCCCACCACCAGGTCACTCCATTTGAAGAAGCTTCAGAAGTGGCGACAAGGTATCGAGGAGACGGATGAGATTAGGAGATTGCTGAGATAAGGTGGCTGCGGCTGGAACAAGATAGAGTGGATCGCAGGAACATATGAGAGGCATCCGTTTTGCCATGGGCAAAGATTAAGTGATGGCAATGATGGGTATGAAGATGATTAGGCCCGACCATCCGAAAGGACCAGTCACCAGACTCCGTCCTCATTCTCAAACTTGATACAGCGCACAAGAGCCTGAAGTAGCGAATAAGGTAGGCTAATGCATTTTTCTTGCAAAAAATAATAATCATTCATTCCCGACGTTAACGGTTGATTTACTTTTGCTTCTCGTTTGAGAAAGTATGGGCGCCGCTCTTTGCTATCACCGCTGCCCTCTTTTCAGTGAAAAGGCGGCCCGCTCTCTTGCAAACGCGCTTTCTTTTTAAGCATTACGTCTTATTTTTTATCAGTTTTTTATCATTATTATCCCAACCTCAGACGCCTTCGCACGGGTGTTTTCTTTAGTGCTCTTTTCTTTTATTTGTGCGATGGCGCCTTCTAAGGACCCCTGTGGTGTAGCTGCCGGGAATGTCTAGGTGGCAAAGTAGTCATTAGACGAAGCGCATAATTTTCCTTGAAGGAGCGAGATTCTTCCTCGGCTCACCGCCCGGGGACTATAGCTGGTCGTTCACTTTGGATACTGCAAGAATTTCTTGGCAAGCTGAATGCTATCTTTGCACCTGGGTGAGAGGTATTCTGCTGTATGTGACGTTCCTCGATGTCTAGGACTATATCGTAGCTAAATTATGGGTGGACGTATTAATATTGTATTTCAACTATTCGCATTTGGTGCACAGCCTTTGCCAGACGCATGAAACCAAAATGGATAGCTTTTAGATGTGTAGCGAATCTTGTAACAACTGCTGAGGTCCTCCTCAGTTTGGTAGGGGTCAGGGCGAGAGTTATTTCATCACAGATTATTGTCCCTCTAGGTGCGTAACGGTTCACACATCATGGGCTAAATGGAAACGTTCTGCGCTAATACTCTAACCAGAAGTAACAAAATAGAGTCATATTTAGTCGCATAATGAGGTTCTTTCTTTACCACTTGAAATGTGGATTTAATGGTTGGTTGGAACGTCTAGCGCTGGCAGTAATGGGGGCACAGCAGGATCGAATTACCAGCCGCAGGGCACAGCTTCAGCGCGAGCGAGATGGGCGCCGGAGACAAGCGATGGTGATGGCGATGCCGCAGCGTTTTCTGTTCTTTGTCTTCTTTACATTTCCCCCGCGTGAAGAAGTCGCCATCCTGGCGACTCAGGGAGAAGAGACGACCAGAGGGTTGTAATATGGCTTGAGGCGGCTAACGTGGACAACCTCGCGGCCGCGACGGCGCTGGTCGGAAGAAGGGGTGACTGGCTCGATGACGTAGTTCACAGGGGATGTGCGTTCCAAGACGCGATAAGGTCCGTGGTATTTGGTGTCTAGTTTGTTGGTGACAGGAACGCATAGCCAAACGAAGCTGTCGGCCAGGAACGTGGGAGCAGGGGTATCGGTATCATGCTGATCTTTGCGATAGCCTTGAGTGTTGGAGGTAAACGTGCGAGCTAGCTAACGGCATTCCTCGGCCTTCTGTGGAATATCTGACAAAGCACTGTACTCAGAGGCATCTCATCTGGATGGTATGGCAAAATTGTGTCCAGAGTACAAGATGGTTCACGGCCATATAAGAGAAAGAAGGGCGGAAACCCAGTTGTTGCTTGGGTGGCAGTGTTGTACGCGAACGTTACGAATGGCAGTACCTGGTCCCAGTTGGAGCTTCCCGATTCAAATGTAACATACATTGCGAGCTTGTCCCCAAGCGTACGGTTGAAGCGCTCCGTGAGGCCGTTTGTTTGTGGGTGGTACGCAGTTGTAGCCCGATGTATAGATTTACAAGACGACAGGAGCTCTTGGACTACTGCGGAAAGAAAGACACGACCTATCACTCAGTAGCTCGCGAGGGGCGCCGTGTCGATGAATGAAGTGGTGCAGAAGAAAATGGGCTACCTCTCAGGCTGTCGCCGCGGGAAGTGCAGCAGTCTCGGCGTAACGGGTCAGGTGGTCGACGGTGACGATGACCCATCGATTACCAGCGTCACTGCATGGTAGCGGACCATAAAGGTCGATTCCCACGCGATCAAACGGGCGAGCTGGACACGGTAAACGCTAGAGAGGGCCAGCAGGGTGGCTAGAAATCTCGCGTTGTTGACAGGCAGTACAAGAGCGAATTTAGCGACGTACGAAATTGTACATTCCCCGCCAGTAGTACCTCTGACGAATTCGATCATAGGTTTTGAGGACGCCGGCATGAGCGCTTTGCGGGTCAATGTGATGGTGGGCACAAACCTCGGAGCTGAGGTGGCGCGGAATGACAAGAAGCCACGTTCTGCCGTCTGAGTTGTAGTTCCTGCGGTAGAGAAGGCCGTCCCGAATGGCGAAATGGGAGGCCTGTCGGCGGAGTGCCCGAGGATGCGTAGCCGCGGAAGTAGCGCCAAGGATATCTAGCAGGTTTGAAACTCAAGTATCTTGTCGTTGCTCGAAAGGCATATCCTCAATGGTGAGTACTGACAAGAATGCTTGAGGAGGGGACGATGAGTTAGGCGAGCGCACCGATGACCGAGAAAGAGCGTCGGCGTCAGAGTGCTTGCGGCCAGAGCGGTACACTACACGGATGTCGTATTCCTGAAGCCTGAGAGCCCGGCGCCCGAGACGGCCAGACGGATCCTTGAGAGACGCGAGCCAGCAGAGAGCGTGATGATCTGTAACTACCTCGAAGGAGTGGCCGTATAAGTAAGGGCGGAACTTCGTTACAGTCCACACGATTGCTAAGCACTCCTTTTCGGTAACGGAGTAGTTGGACTCGGCATTGGTGAGAGCACGGCTTGCGTAGGCGACAACGTATTCGGAGAAGCCAGGCTTGCGCTGGGCGAGGACGGCGCCGAGGCCGACACCACTGGCATCAGTGTGAAGTTCTGTAGGTGCAGTAGGGTCGTAATGGCGAAGGATTGGTGGTGACGTCAGAACATTGCGCAGTGTCGCGAATGGATCATCGCAGGCTGGCGACCAAGAGGAGAGGTTAGGGGTGCCTTTCAAGAGCTGTGTAAGGGGGGCTATGATGGTTGCGAAATTCCGAACAAAACGACGAAAGTACGAGCAGAGGCCCACGAAGCTTCGCAGCTGTTTCAAAGTGGTCGGTTTCGGAAAGTCAGCGACGGCGCGCAGCTTCTCAGGATCAGGCAGAACTCCATCTTTACACACAACATGTCCGAGTATTGTGAGCTGGCGGGCACCAAAGCGGCACTTTTTGAGGTTCAGTTGAAGACCGGCGCGGGTTAGGCAGGTGAAGACCTGGCGAAATCGAGTCAGGTGGGTCGGGAAGTCGATTGAAAAGACGACGATATCATCGAGGTAGCATAAACAGATGTTCCATTTCAGGCCGCGCAGTACAGTGTCCATCATTCTTTCAAATGTGGCTGGGGCGTTACAGAGTACGAATAGCATAACATTAAATTCGTATAGTCCGTCTGGAGTAATAAAGGCGGTCTTAGGACGATCCGCCTCTGCCATGGGCACCTGCCAATACCCGGAGCGTAAATCGAGTGAGGAAAAGAATTCTGCGCCTTGCAAACAGTCTAGGGCATCGTCGATTCGTGGGAGAGGGTACACATCACGACGAGCGATTTTGTTGAGGCGGCGATACTCAACACAAAATCGTATGGAGCCATCCTTCTTTTTAACTAGGACCACAGGAGACGACCATGAGCTACAGGATTCTCTAATTACTCCGCGTTGCAGCATGTCATTGACTTGTTGGGCAATAACACGGCGCTCAGTCGGGGACACCCGATACGGCCGCTGATGGAGAGGTGGGTGAGCGCCAGTGTCGATGAGGTGGGAAACGGTCGTCGTGCGGCCCAAGGAAGATTGCGGAATGTCGAAGGAGGCGCGGAATTGCTGTAGAAGGTCAAGAAGTTGCTCGCGGTGGCGCGGTTCTAGAGCGCTGTCCACAGAATGGTCAAAAAGGCCCCGCTGTAGCGGATCTGAAGCCACACGAGTTGGAGTCAAGGCGTCAACTTGGCGAACAGGGAATGACACATCATCAAAGGCGAACAGAAGGTCCACGGGCTCGATGCGGCCGAGGCAGTCCCCTTCGATCAACATAGCAGGAGACGGAAGACGATTGGCTACCAGAAGTGTGCTAGCGCCGTTTTTCATGTCAAGGACGGCAAACGGCAGCGGTAAGTGGCGGCGGCGGCAGACAACGTTATAGGGCACAAAGAGGACTGTCGCGGCGGTGGTAAAAGAGGCAGTGAGGGGAACCAGAACAGCGCTAACGGGTGGGATGGTAGTGTCATGTGCTACGAGGAGTTTGGTCGCAAAACGAGGACACGGCTCGTGGAGCAGGGCATCAGACGGCGCATCACTCGATTCAATGAGCTCTACTTGAGGACTGGCGCAGTCAATGATAGCATGATGCTGGGACAGAAAATCCCAGCCGAGAATGACGTCATGAGAACATGTCGGGAGAACGACGAATTCGATGATGTACAAGGCTGCAGCAAATTACGACGCAAGCAGTGCAGATAGCTGTCGGCTGTATACTGTGAGCAGATGCGGTACGAAGCGATAGTCCCTCGAGAGGCGTAGTCACTTTTCGGGTGGAGCGGCAGAGTTTTTGGCTGATAACTGATACAGCGGCACCGGTGTCGACGAGCGCAAGAGTATGAACACCTTCAACGACGACAGGAATAACATTCGCGGGATTAAGACGAGGACTTTGAAATTCTGTCGAAAACGCAGTTCGTGCCTCGCGAACTGCGGCGGTTAGTTTTCCGGCTGGGTAGCGGGTCGTCGGCGCATTGGCGAAATGGAGCGGCGACGTGGTGATGGCGAACGACGAGGGAGGAAGTCCGGAGGATCAGGGGGTGCTGTTGGAGGACCCGATGGGACTGGGAACTGGGGGGCCAAATAAGGTGGCGCAGGCCGTGCAGCAAAGGCCATATTTATTCGGCGCCTGCAGTAGCGTTGAGTCTGCCCAGGGATGCCGCAGTGGTAGCAAATAGGCCTGTTGTCTGAAGTGCGCCATGGAGATCGTGTCGGAAGCAAGGGGGGAGCAAAAGCTGTTGGCGCGGACCGCATGGGGGGGCGAAGCATAGGCATATGCTGGCTCAGGCGGTGGACTTGAAGTGACTTCGGCATACGTGCGACGCAATACTTGAGGAGGAGCCGGCGCGAATGCTGGAGCGTAGCTCAGTGGCGCAACGCCGGACGATGAAACTGTGGGCGTGAGTAACGGCATTGAGGGTGCGACCGGAGCTGATTGAGGAACAGGATTAGGGAGGACTTCAGATACATGCTGCTGGATTGCATAGCGAAGCTCCGGAACAAGGCCAGTTGTTGACGACTCCTTAACATATGGCTGCAGGGACAGTTGTCGCGCGACTTCCTGGCGTACAAAAGCCTTGATGTCTTCAGAGAGGGTAGATGACTCCCTCACGCGGCTAGTCCAGCAAGTGATGTATGAGGCTGGCGAATCAAAACACGCTCCTTCCGGAGCTCGTCGTAGCTTTGACAAAGGTCATAGATTTCCTTGACCGTAGTGGGGCCTTTCGCGATGAGCATGTGGAAAGCGCCGTCCTCAATTCCTGTGAGGACATGACGTATTTTAACGGCCTCGGTCATGGTCGGGTCAACGCGACGACACATATCAACAATGTCCTCAATGTAACTGGTGAACGTTTCACCGGGCAGCTGCAGTCGCGACCGAAGACGCTGTTCCGCGCGGAGTTTTCGGACGGCGGGGCGGCCAAAGACATCAGAAAATTTCGTCTTGAAATTCGCCCAGGTGGCAAAGTCCGACTCGTGGTTTCGAAACCACAGATTAGCGACGTCGCTCAAGTAAAAGTTGACATTGTTGAGCATACGGTTGTCGTCCCAGTTATTGCGACGGCTGACCCGTTCGTAAGTGGTCAGCCAATCGTCGACGTCGTCATCGCTGCTTCCACTGAAGGTAGCCGGGTCCCGTTGACGAAGCGCACCTGTGCAGGTGACGGGCGGAGGCAGGTGCAATGAAGTCGGCTCCGTCATTGGGGTAGTCAATGTTCTGCTGCGAAGTTCCAGGGCGAGATGGGTACAGGGAACCTCCGATTGACCTCCACCAAGTGAAATGTGGATTTAATGGTTGGTTGGAACGTCTAGCGCTGGCAGTAATTCGGGCACAGCAGGATCGAATTACCAGCCGCAGGGCACAGCTTCAGCGCGAGCGAGATGGGCGCCGGAGACAAGCGATGGTGATGGCGATGCCGCAGCGTTTTCTGTTCTTTGTCTTCTTTACCCACTCCTTTTATTTATTATTATTATTTATTATTATTTCTTTTTTTGCAGAGAACACGCTGCAGAATCCGTCTTCTGTGCATGCTCGTCTTGAGTAAAATTTACATCTCAGGTTAGAAGGGTTGATTTTCCGAGTTCCTACAGATCATACCGTGTTTAAGTTCATTTGTTTTTTTTTTTTTACAAAAAGAAGGGGGGAAAGATTCTAGTAGCCCTTGCTACCAGCAAAAAGTCAACAAAAAACATCCGTTCCCACACACACACAAAAAAAAAATGAATCGTAAAGACTTCGATGTCACTTGGTCACACATTCGTTTTCATAAGTGAAAACGTTAAATTTTTGCCATTTAACCTATCATCGCCTAAATTTTATATCAGCCAGTTAAAAGATAGGTCGGATTGTATAAACTAGTAAGAGGTTACTTTCGTTTTCTTCATCGCCACTGCAATCGCCGTCTTTGTATTTCTTTAAAAACACCGTATCTACAGAATTGTCGGACAGGAAACGGTCGCTTTCATTGAAACTCAATACATTTATAGCCCTACGCATTTTCATATTTATAACATCTTATCCATTAATGTTTGCTTCAACTCAACCTAGCTATCATGTTTTATAGGTTACTTAAAAAACAACTTCATTTAGAATTCGCTCAGAAATATCTCCTACACATAACTTTACTAGATCAGCACCTCTTCTATGAGGCGCTGAATAGATTTCCCCATCCATAACTCTTTTTTACTCTTACAATCTCTTGCTAATTACGCAGAAGAGTTCTTTCGCGCGTAACGCAATATGAATTAATCTGCTGCTAAGTTTATAAAATCTCCTTTTTCTTTTTTGTCTCTGCCTGAATCGTCATCGAAAATGTTTGTCATCGCATGAACAGAATACTTAGCAAGTGTTTATCTGATTCGCTGTGTTCATTTTATTAATTCTAGACACCTTAGCTTCTGGTTAAAATTATTTTGTGTCTACTCTGACCATTGCACGGTGTATTGAGCTCTCCTTGCCCGCGTTTGATATATTATTAAAGAATGTTTCCCCTCCTAGTGCTGTTCTGTGTTCGTCTTGTTCCGTGTATTGTGGTCGATATCAGTCGTACACTGGTTACCTTACTTCTGCGTGCTCCAACCAGCCTGCAGGGACTACCTGGCCGGAAAACCTCATAGAAGAGCGTGTGCAATATTACGTTCCATCTCCCAGACGCACACAATTACATGGACACGTGGACACGAAGGCCTAGAAGGAAATGAGGTAGCGAATGATCTAGCCCGAGCTCTCACAAACCGGGCGGATCCCCATCCCTACCCCACCCCTCTCCTAGGACCATACGGCGACAGGCTGGAACACCTACGGTTAGAAAGAAGAATTTTCACACCACCACACAAACAACTTCCTTCCTCGGACGCTATAGACTGGAGAAAAATACAAACAAACACATTCCCTAATCTTCACATTTTAAATAAGATAAGCCCAACAAAATACACGAGTTACTGTCCTTGGTGCGGTGCAAGCCCCACACTCTATCACATCTCTTGGGAATGCCAGAACAAACCTGACCCAACGTTACTAGTGCCATGCCCGACACACGAGCAGTGGGAGGCGGCCCTGACCAGCGACAACCTGGACCAGCAAGCCTGGATTATCCAGCTAGTCCGCAAGTCAGCTGCTGCCAGCGGAGCCCTGGACTGGGGGCACCGACCACCCAGCTCCTGCGAATTCTTACTGATTATTATGCTCATTAAAAGTTTTCTCTCTCTCTCTCTCTGCGTGCTCCAGTTTCCCGTCCCGATGATGTGTTAATTGTTTTACCAACTTCATATGTATTGCTCCTTTTTGTTTGCACTGTTACTGTTTTAAAAATATGTTCTCTTTGCTCCTTATTTGTAAATTAATTGAGACTTTTTTTTTTTTCTTATCGAAGATACCGTATTACAGTCTTGTGACTTTAGACCCCTCGTCTTTACACTTATGTTTATGTACTCAGTCTTCTTGAACACAATAAACCTTTATTTGCTTTGATGTTACGATTGGCGGACTCTAAAACCTGGGAATACGTAATGGACTGCCTAAGATATTGTCTAGATTCAAGTGAAATTGCTCTGATTTCCTAGATCTCCAGATATGACGCATCAGTGGAGAGAGAGAGTAGGGTTGCTGCAGTAGGCAATTTGTTAGTTTATTAAAAAAAAATAAAAAATCTGCTTTGCCACAGCAAAGATGGCTACCCACCATCTGTCATGTGTGCTTTTCTTTTTCTTTTTTAATGCTGTCATGGTCCGCGACATTTCTTCTGTGTCTCGCCCTTGTTGCGACGAAGAAGCGCTATTTCATTGTGAGATATTTTTGACAGGAACCGCCATAAGAAATGCATTAAAAAAACACACCTTTTATGTGACTAATACAAATGACCAGCAGTTTGTTGTTTAATTTGTGCAAGCGAGCAGCGGGAAAAGTCACAAAATGATCCATCGCGTGCCTTTCCATCAGACGCCGCCTCTACTTTCCCTTAGCTGCGCTTTACACAACTAGGATGAGATCACACCACGGCTACAAAAGCCAGTGGCGGTGAAAAACAGCTCAATGCTTCACGCGATGATGAATACCGTAAACAAGACGACGTCACTGTAACTTGCATACAGAAAGGGTGACCGTATTGAGTTGTTTGTTTAACTTGAACCCAGGAGATTACTGGCGTAACTCTACGTGTGACGTTAAACTAGGTTTCCTCTTGCAAAGGCCTGCAATCAGGACTTGGGGATGGTTTCTGTGAACCCGGCGGTAATCGTTAGGAGTGCTTGTATGAAATTAATTTATTTTACTTACTACTTTGAAAGCAGTAAAAGAAAGTCAAAGAAAAAACAACATTACTCATTGTCCCGGTGAGCCCTGAGCCTTCAAAAAGGGGAATTTTTCTCAAGGATGGTAGCAATTGCAAGTCAACTAATACAGCACCAAAAACTTGCAAATCGCTGAATTCGCAAGCGACAAGGAAAGTGTAGAAAATGAGGGCACTGAATAGGCAGAATAAAAACAATACCTAAGCGTTATGACCAACTGCTGCGCGTTATTAGTCTATTTTCCACTACCTTAGAAAAGCGGGTTGGAGAACAACTCGACGCAAGACAATACTTCCCTGTTGCATTGAAACGCAAAAATATATTGTCTGACAACGCCTTCAACTGCAAGATCAGAGTGAGAGTTTGCATGAAGCCCCAATCCATAAAATAAGTTCATCTCTCAATCACTAATAAAGCGCACCTAGCAGAAGTCAGAAAGCAGGGTATGTTCTCAACTGGCACCAACTTACTCGCACAGCGGCAGTGTGGTGCTACAGCACTGGTGCCACCTCACAGCGTTCATATCATAGAAGAGGACGGGGCCTCGCACTTTTTCCAGGCTTTCCAGTGGAATGGAATTTTGACAGAAAATTGGGTAACGTAAAAAATATTGCGGGGCCAGGAACCAACATTTTTGGTTCATGGCCCCTTTTCCCAAGCATTTCACCCCAGAAGAGTCGAGCACCAGGCCGGGGGAAATATTGTACCTATTGGAAACCGGTGGGCACCCGGCGGCACTGGGGATCGAACCCCGTACCTCCCGTAACCCCGTATCTAAAAACGCGTCCAATCTACTTCCGCTTCGTTGTATCTGAAAGAACTAAGTTTATAATTGATGTAAGTATTTGTGTGTCTTAAAATAGATCCTTTGCTTCTCATTGTTTATTCTTCGGTTACTGCGATCGCCGTACATAATTTACAACTGACATGTGCAGATGTGGCTGGTTCAATAGTGATGAAGTGAAAAAGACCGAGCCTAATTCTACGCTCAAAGGATAAGGAGCGCAGAAATTTCGCTTTGCGTGTCATCTTCTAGTGCTTTGCATGCATTTATGCAGATAAAAGGTTTTTCGAAGCACATTTTCGTTTCCGACTGGCATTGATAAATTTGCCTGAATTCTCCTCCTGCGCCTCTTTCGTTTCGTATTATATGCAGAGCGTAAAACATTTTGTAAGGTTATCCTGTCGTTTAATTCTAACTAAAATGTTCACAGGTGTTAAAAACTTTCCCTAGCGAGAACACTGTATGAGTCACAATAACCTCATACAGATTTCTCATACTAAACTGATACAAATCTTATACAATCTCATATAAATCTCATAAGATGAATGATATTTGTATGAGAATATATGAGATTTCTACGAGTTTAATATGAGTTTAGTATGAGAAATTTGTATAAGGTTATTGTGACTCATAGGATTTTTTCGCTGGGGCTGTCAAACCCCTTTTTCCTGCCGGTCAGATTGGGCGGAAAGTAGTAGCCAGAAGTAGTGCCTTATGGGAGAGGGAGGGCGTGTGAAAACTGTTTGACCACGCCGTTCAGACGCTGCTAATAAAACTGTACGCAACAAAAGCTCGAAGGCCGCGAACATTTAATTTTGGGTTACAATTTGCGGCTTTTTTTTATTATTATTAAAGCGATGCAGTCGAGGCCAGTACATTGAACAAATCCAGTCCTCTCCTATGCTCTCCTATGAGTTCGGCCAACTTTGCGTTCGTTGTGAAAAGAGCGGCTGGGCGGCCTTTTGCCGCGGCAGCGACCGACATTGGTACTTGCGTGAATCCCTCGCAGACAAAGAATGAGGCTGTACGTGAGGTGTTGCTCAGTCTCGGAGCATATTCATCGGCGATTCCCCTCTGGACGCCCTACAATCAAGGTTACTACGGACGAACGAGTTATCCGCCTGGCGTGAGAGTAATCCAGCTGGCTGCAATGTGCCAATGACAAATGATACAGTGGCAAGAGTGAAGTTAGATATTCCAGAATGTAATCGGCGCCATATACTGTTTTGTTCACGTGCGGTGATCAAGTAAGTAAGTGATAACGTGAAAAGCAGTGTAACAATATCAGGTAAATGTTTAGTTTGGTAACAAGGTGTAATGCCATCAAGATACTGAAGGTATGAAGGGCGCCGTAGTGAAATTCTCCTAGTGATTTCGACCACTTGGCGATCTTTAACATGGACTGACATCACACAGTACACACGTCCTTACTTTTCGCCTCCATTGAAACGCGGCTACAGCGGCCGGGACCGAGCCCGGTCACGGCTCAGCGGTCTAGCACCCTAACTATTGAGCTCAGCTTTCATGTCACGATAGGACAAGAGGGAGAAGATGTGTCAAGTTTTAGAAGTACGCAAGGCCTCACACCTCTAACCGATAAAATCTATTATCCCAAGCTTGAGCCATCGGAAACAGCATTAATACAATTTCGTAGTGAGGTGGTGTCATTTTATTGGCTTATTAAAACAAGCACAAAGTCAATCATCAGGAATAAGGTGTATGTTAGGAGACGAAAAATTTGCAGTGTTCGGTGTGTAATGGCTTCCATTCCATTACGTTTGCCGTTTTTTTTTTACGTAATATTCAAATCTGCAAAAAAAACAGTCGGTCACCGAAACGCTCTCCTATTGCTCTCTCTCCAGAGAGAGAGAGAGAAAGAGAAATATCGAGGCGCCCATAAATATTCAGATTTTCGTATTCTTCATGAATAACTAATGAGTTCTTAAAGGAATTCGAGGACAAACGAAAACAGACTGCTTGCATAGCTGCTCAAATTTCGACGTGGTATGCACACTTTCTTTTGCCATGTCCAACTCAACTAGTAAGCCTTACAATAACATTTGGAAGCGTAACTCATCGCCAATTTCTGTAATCAACGTTCTTGCGGCCTGCTTTTATGGGGGCTGCACAGAATATGCTCGTTATAGTAAAACTACGAAACCACAGTGGGGCCACTTTTACTCCCAGAACTACGTAGCAATTTTAAAACGGCTCAAGCAGCAGCCTCTGCAAAGCCAGCGATGGAAACATTCCGTGTGGTTACCACATTTCTATACTCTCTCCTTTCCGCAGCCAGCTTCTCTTACGTGACTATACCTACTTCTCGATCCAAGACGCTTTACCAGCGCCTATGCCTAACTTACCCCGAGTTATATTCGCGCCTATACCTCTCTTTTCTCTTTCTTCAGCGAAACACTCAGTTTCGAGGTAGTGCGTGCCCTTGAGAACAGTAAGAACGCTAGAATCGTTGACGCAAGCAGAAACCTGCGTTATATATGCATGATAGCAAAAATACGCGATGCTGGTTAGGTCTAGTAAGCGCGAGACGAAGATATCAACAGAGCCGCACGTTACGAAGAAAATAGGCTAAAAGAAGAGGTGATGGTGCAACGAGCTGGCACAAAAAAAAAAAAAAAAAAAAAAACAATAAATATAAAAAGAAAAGAAACTAATTCAAGTTCCAGCGTTCAAAGCAAGGCCGCGTTCGCCAGCGAAAAGTTCCCTGTGTGAACGTGCGCAGTTTCGCGACTTCTCGCAGACTGCAGTGACGAAAAAAAAAAAAAAAAAGAGAGCATTCTGTCCTCGGTTTTCTCTGGCTGTATTGGAGGATCGTTGCGAGGCTGGCAGCCACCACTGCGCAAATTGCTTTTCCCTTGGTGCCTTGAAGGCATTCCTGTGCAATGACGATTGCTTCTTTGCTGATTTCGCACACGTTATGTCTTAACTGCCAACTGGAGATTTCAAAGGCAAAGCATATTAGAACTGTAGCACTATGCGGGGGTTTTCATTTTTCTTGTTTTTTTTTTCTTTAATGGGGGGAGAGGGGAGTGCTCCGGCAGATGCAGACGTCGCAAAAGTTGACACCATTATGTAAGCAACTTCACTGTGACGCCATACCCTCAGATGGCAACCTCCTGGTTTTATGATTGATGGCATGGATGGGAGTGACAAGGTAGTCATATTGTGTGCACCTCAGCGCTGCGAATCGTTTCTGTCACCAATGACACCGAATCTTTTGAACCATCCATTTTGAAACATGCCGCCCAGTATTTAAAGAACTAAAGTGGCAGAGATTTCACTTGCTTGCTCGTGCATTGTAAAGGAAGGGCAACATCGGTATCCGCTGTGCGCCTCCTCCTGTATCCATCATCGCGGCTAATATCCTGGCTGCATTCCGATACTAATTTTTGCTCTGAGAACAAAACTCGTCTTAAAGAAAGCTCTCGACAACTGCCGGTCTTGTCGAACCGCCTTGTCTTGTGCAGCTCCAAACAGCCTGGGGCTTAATTAAGAGACCAAAACGATGGAACAAAGGTACAAAACAACAAAACAACGTAAGGCCTACACCAGACCTAAAAACGATCGGCCAAATCGTCGAAGTCTGTTCGCTCTCGTAGCAAGTAAATGAAAGGGGACATTTCGGCTGGCTCGCTTTCTGCTCACTCTGGAACGCCCTATTAAACTGCATTTGCTCCAGTGACGAGTTGCTTCATACACTGCGTGAAGGAAGTTACGTTGATTGAATCTTATTAAATAGTAAAGAAGACAACATCGGACTTGAACTGCGATGTAAAGAAATCGGAATCCTATCCACAGAGGATTTCGCTTCATGGTTCTGTATTTTTCTACCTTGGTGCTGCGGTCGGCAACGACCGAAACAAAAGTGGCGCTGTGGGCGGCAGCGACGTGGAGTGCAGGCAAGAGAACACCACGCCGACACTTCGCACTAGATAATTCTAGCTCACCACACTTCGCACGCAGTTGCTGCATCCGACTGGCTTGTGGCGACGGTTCGTTTGTGCAGTTCCCTGTATATGCTTTGAAAATAGTTCTGCTCTTGTTCAACCTGCTCGTTAAATGTAATTATCAAACGTAGCGGTGCACCAGTTTTCTTTCTCCGCCCCACCTTGGGGGCAATTAACAGCGTGGTTGCAGCGGGCGACTACGTTCGTAGATCAAGTATGAAACCGAAAACGTGAGGCATCGAAAGAAGCTTGTAATGTGCAGTTTTCAACTTGCGGTCGATAAAGCATTACCCGATTTCCAGTCCTTGATGCCCGACAACACGCAGTGATTTTTCACGCACTTTCATTTGACAAGCTTAGTGATGTGCTTCTTCTTTTCTCTGAGCAACTTAGACCCCAGAGAACACGAAGAATTACTTGACTCTTCAGCCAAATGTAGAATCACCTTAAATCACGTAAATACGTTCTCTCTTTTTTTTTTTTCTAGATTTGTTGACTGAACAGCAAAACCTGCTTGCTGAAAGGAAAGTTTCATTGATGAGCCGAGGCACCGCTCCACCGCTGATGTATGAAATATCGCAAGAACGCACTCTTTTTACTCTGTTGGTTTTGGAAAAGCTGTAGAAGATACCGTTGGCAGTTTCCTCCAGATTCGAGGGAATATTACATTCACTATGCTGAGGTAAAGATTTTCAGCAGTTCTGCTCCTTACATTAAAATTTGCATTGAATTTTTCGTGGTCTGTTTCATCAGAGCTGGTATTCGTGGGTCGTTTACAGGACTAATGATGGTGAGGCATCCCTATCAGCTAAAAAACTTAGCTGATGTTTTAACTTTTGTTAACCCTGGAGGGAAGCGAAAGCTTCATGTACAGCCTTTGTCAAAAGTGTAGTACCGGGGGGGGGGGCTTATTTAGCATTAATTAGAGTCCTTCCCATTGAAGAGGGTAGCACAAAAATTCCTCTTACCAACAAGAGATTTAGGACATTGTAAATGCATTACAAAAAGCACGACGTGGTTCAGAAGCAGACCCCCTGGGCTCTACACTTCTGACAAAGACTGTACATATGGCTACGCTCATTGCCAAACTTGGATTAAACGCTGTGCGCTTCTTCAAACGTAAAGCCCATTCTTCATCGTTCTCTTCTGCGCGCCACCTTTTCTGGGCCTCATTCCGACGTGCCTTCTGGGTGTTCGTCCTCCATCATCTGGCGCAGTATTGCAACCTATAAGCAGGACGTGCCTGTGGGCTCCTTTATACAGGTATCACCCCCCCAGCGCGTCCTCTACTTCCGCGTTACACTGACATCAACTCACGTGACCTTGACCTTGACAGTGGTGACAATCCATTTGGTGGCCTACATGACTATGCCCCAAAGTCACATGGTGGCCACCAGGTCACGTAATTTTGACCTTGACAGTGGTCACGGGCCACTTGATTGCCTACGTAACTATGCCCCAAAGTCATATGGCGACTACCGGGCTTTACACAGAAGCTTGACCTCTAAATCTACCTCAAGGTGAAAACCGTGCATACCAGATGGCTCGAACTTCCTTGACGTATCGAAGCTTTCGCTTCAAAAATCAATTGCTCGCTTCGCTTGCAACGCTTTGGACAACTCTGCAGCAGAGTGCTAAGGTCAACTTCTGGCCGCAGAAAACCGAGTTCGCTACGCTTCTGGTTGCTCATAATCGTTCAAACCTTGTCCGATACTTTCAAAGAGGCCCAGAAAGCAGTGAAACTTCTCAGCAACGGCGGAAGCTGAAGTTATAGACAGGCTGGGCGGACCAGTCTTCTCGTTCCGCGCTAAAATAAGACGAATGCACATCACCTTTTCGCAGAAAGTTGTCACTTGTACCTAAAAAGTCAGGTGCCGATACAATCAAATCATAAAAACACCATCATTGCTGAACAGGGTAGGGGCGAGATTATTAGAAGCACACTCGGGCGCCACTGATTGCCAAGATCATCTCTTGTTAACACTGTACACGTTAAGTTGAGAAATACTGTCTGACAAGGTTGGCAACAAAGCCGATTCCAGACTAAAGTAGAGTTCTTTTGAAGCACACTCATTATTGTTACTTGTTCAGAAGGGGCCCGGATTTCTCATAATGTGGCAGTTCACGCCTTCGCTTCAACTGAACACTTGAATAGGCGCAGTAAAGAAAGTATCTCAGTATCGAAAGCCCACGGAATATAGCGTCGAAACTTCTCGTGTTCAGAGCACTACGGAACGCCAACAAGTTACAGATGTTGATTCAAGCGCTGTCCGCCTCGCTGTACTAAGGAGCAACCTTGGTGTTTAAGAACCGCCAACTGATCAGATTTTCATGATAAAATGCGATGCTATCCGCATAGCCAATCTGTCCACTGAGGAATCGATGTCCCATTCCGACCAACCTGGCCGCAAGACTGTTGTGCAAACTCATGTCACTTCAAGTTGTTGTGCCAAGGAACCAAGCGTAACAAGATCTCGACGTACTGCTAATCATGTTCAGAAACACAGGCATGACACAGCGAATGCGGATGGTCCTGCCTTTTGCTCCTTGTCCTTTGCGATAATAAAAGTCAGTGCTGATGCCGTCGCGGCCGCATTTATATGACGTCATGAACTCACGTTTGCCTTCAAGTCACCCCTCTCGTTTAGATAGAAATAAGCGTCCATAAACGTTTGAGATGACCCCACTGCGCGTAACCACTTAGCAGGCGAGGTCAGATGAAGGCTACAATTGCACTAAGATCCGCGATCGATCTTGTGCAGGTGGTGCCCTTAGTTGCCGGATAAGTGCAAAGAACGGATGACAAAAAAAAAAAAAAAACCTATGATGTCCTTTTCTTCGATACTGAACGAATATCTCTGGAGGGAACACTGCTCTGTTTGGCATACGCCAAATAACTGGAACCATGGCCCAGACATTATTCACTCAAGAGGGCAATCAAAGTACTGTCTATGTATCTAGAAAAACAAGGGCTTTAGCACCCAAATAACGACTCGCTACGGGTGGTCTTTCTTTTTTCTTTTGTTTATTGCCTACGGTCAAAATTCGCAGACAAAAGAAAGCCACTCTCTCGACCTTCTCTCTCCCTTCCTTTACTCATCCTTCTTCGCATCCCCCATCCTAGAGTTTCCAACCCGACGTTTGCCTAATTTTTTCCGGCTCTCTCACCTCTTTTTTGTTTCTTAGACTTGAAATCGCGCATTTGCATTACAACGACGCTGAAATTTCAGTGTTCGAAAGATAAAAGAATATTATTCCGCGCGTGCCAAGGTAGAACAATATTTTGAAACATTTCGAGCAAACGAACGGTTTCCTAAACTTGCGCATTGTAAGTTGGCAAAATAACCAGTGCTTTAAAGCGTTCCACACTCCAATGAGAAAGCGAAAGTATATATGCCGGCCCTATCTTGGGGAGTGAATAAATATACCCAGAATTCCCTCACTTATATGCAAAATTCGCCGTGCTTGAATCGGCGCTTCCACAGATTGATCGATGCTATCAAAGATCACGAAAGCAGCTGGGACAACGGCAGCAGACCTTTACGGGAAATAGCGTATTCAGATCGTTGGGTTTAACACGTCACCGTCGCCTTAACGCAGAATTGAGAAACACTTTGGAAAAAGCGGGTCGGAATTCCAAAAATATTGATGTAACTTTTCTTTTGCTGCTTTCAGGGCAGTGTCATACCATTGCGCTTCCCATTTAGCATCATCCTGCTAGTAAAGTTAGAAGCTAGTTTGCGATAGCGATTCAAACCGGTGACATATGTACAGTCTCTTTCAAAAGTTTAGGGCCAAGAGTGATTACTTCTAAACTGTACCATGCGGCTCGTAATGCATTCCCAATGTTCCAAATTTTGATGGTAAGAATTTTAGCCCTACCCTTCCCAGCAGGAATGACTTCCACGAAGGCTAAAACAACGCTACTACACTGCTTAGAGGCAGACTCCCTGGGCTCTGAACTATTGACAAAAACTGTATCTCCAATTGCAAGTGTTGTTGCCCATCAAACGTAAGACAGATACTTCGCCATTCTTTCCCCAGAAATCAAACTAAGCAAAGAATGTCTACTCTTAATAAATCTCTCTCAATGAAGAAAATGGCGGAATGAAAAGTGCTGTAAAGGCACTGTCGCGTCTACTCATAAGGCGAAGCTTGCGCGTCCACCTAAGTTTGCAATCAGTTTTCGCAACGCGATGTGACACTATGCTTACAGCGAGAGGCCGTAAGCAAGTATCCTGTTCAGGGTCCCAGCTTGCGCGGCCTGTACGGTAGTAAAGGGTTCACCCCTGTAAAAACGACGTGTCGTTATATTTCCCTCAGTGCACGCGTGCCTGAAGCTACGGGAATGAACGCGCATTCACCTCGTGACTCATTGCCCGTTTCCGTTGTTTTCGAGTTTATGCGAGCAGAGAGTGCGGTCGTAGTTACGAGAGTGCGTGGCAATACGGAAAACTCTCCTTTCAGGAAACATACACAGCCACACCAGCTGAAAAACTTTTGGTGACATTTAAGCGCCACCTTTCAGAACATGATGTGACATAGTTTATGCATGTTACAAACTACCTCTTCTGGATCCTCGTTCGTCTACATGCACCTTTCTACCGGCTTATTCACTAATTCCTTAATCTGTACCTCTATTATCTGAGCATATTCATCAACACACAAAGACAAGCCACAAACATCACCCAACATAAGGTCCCACTTTAAGCAAGCCGTATACTAACTGCCCGTGTATCCCATGGAAGAGCACAGGGGGGCTACGACATGAGGTCTACCTCAATCTCACGGTGTGAGGCAGGCTTGAGGTGAGGTCGGCGACAGTTCGATATTTGCTGAGGAAGGTCAGCAAATCGAACCTCAATCGCAAGTGATCTTGAGATTGAGTGAGGTAGCCTTTCAGTGAAACTGGATTGTTAGGTGCAGGGTTTTCGGAGTTGTCGTGACAGTCCTCGACTAGGTCTTCTTCAGAAACGATGTTGAAGTGCACTGCCGTGGTGCGCTTTGACGCCTTGCTGGTGCTTGGTTACACCTGTCGTTTAAGACGCCGAACCCCGCTGTCAGCTTTGAGTGGTTCCGCCGTAATGTCCCTTCGGCCCGTGATTACAGAACCTCCCCTCTGGTGTTCTTGGTAAGAGTGTTGTTGCTTTAGTTCGCGATATTCATTTAAAAGCTAGTGAAAATTTTTAATGCGTCAACGTTGAAGGCCCCGTTCACTAGAAAATCTGGCGCCGGCGTAGTGAGCGAAAAATAACCGGCATGGCGCTGGCAGAAGGTAGATGGTAGCTGACATGACCGCGCACTCTTTGTACATAGATTTGTCTGCCGTTACGTTTGGCAGGAGCTGTCATTCGGGCCTCTCAATTCTTATGAGAGGGTGATATCAGAATCAGCCTGCCAGGACCGTTGTATTCTGAGTTATAAACGTTACCTTTGGGACACGCCGGCACGTGCATACGGCTTGGTTAAAGCGGGGCTACTGTATGAGGGCTGGTAACCTACGGTATAGCGTCATACCCTTAAAGGCAGAGCTTAATTGTGAACCATATTTTTTATCTTTATGCCGTTTTCTCGCATGACATGAGTTAGGTTAACAAGGTGTCTTGCAGGGGATCGGCCCTACACTTACACTGGTACCTAACTTTCCTTTTTGGCTGTTATGCAGAACACTGTACGTCACTGTGCAGTGTATATTAGAGAATATATGAGAGAATAAATAAACAAGTATAGAAATAAGTAAACAAATAAATAAATAAGTAAACTATTAAATGGCAAATATTTATTCTATAAAAATTGGCTATTGAGAGCTGTATATAATATTCTCTGAAGGACCCTTGAACCTTGAATATTGCACTATTGTCATTATCCTTAAAAACTCGGTCGTCACGTCTTAAACAAACAATTATATAAAATAGCTCGAAGCTAGATAATATATTGACCGTAGATTTTGATGTTATGAAAGCGCCTAAGATTCAGATCCTAGGATGATGCTCGGCTATCACATTTATGAAAACAGTATGCTGTATCAGAAAGGGTTAGTTGCGTTATGCTTTACGGAATGCTCGGAATGATTCGACAATATTCTGGCAAGCAGACTATGTGGACTTTTATTGATTTCTATATTTAAGCAAATGCAAAAAAAAATAAAAAATTAACGCCTTCATGTGTTTGGGATGCCATACCAATAAATCAAAATTGACGTTTTATTCCCTCTAATAAAAATACAAACGCAGGCCACCTCGGAAAGCGGATATGATAGTCTGGTATGCATTTTATATCCTCTGCCTACTGGGATAAATAGTTTGGCTTCTTAAAGTAAAAGTTTTGTATAAGATATATTTCTTAATTTTCTGGTCTTGAAGGTCGACCACCTTTTTTCCACTGAGACAGCTAGTGAGCGGAACACATGCACTATATCCATGCTTTTGCATCCTCTCGAAGCAAATGTTAAGGGCCGAAACGGCCTCGCTGCCTACAAGAGCTAATGACCTTTCGCTCATACATTTGCGAAAAGGACACACTTGCGAAAGAGACACACGCTGCATCGTCGGCGCCGTGCCCAGCCCTCGGAGCCCCGAGACAAGCGTCACGGGCTTATTACCGATTCAACCTTTCTTCGAAGAGGGGCGCGCTTTGGTCAAGGTGCACGGTAAGCAAGAGAAAAAGAAATTCTACAGCTCACACACCCAAATCGAAGCCGCTCACTTATACATAGAAATCAATATATAAATACAACCTGCCCCTTGCGGTCCGTGAATTGCACTCCATGCTTATACGGTTGATTATTTAAGGGCGCATACAGACTGCTTTAAATTGTTTTTAAAGGTTTCGTGTTTTTATTTACACTACCTCCTATCGCTAGGCTAGATGGAGCAATACAAAAAAATCAATTAAGCTCTACTCGTATGTTTGTGTTTAGTCTTCGGCCGCACCGATTATGTTACATTTCCACATCTTCATAAATTTAAGAAGCGTGTGCATGTATTGTCTTCCCTCTCTCCTTCCTACTAGTTTAAGTCCGCTATATCTAGTGGCACGGGTAGAGGTATATATAGAGAGGAAACACCCCCTTTCACTATATATATATATATATATATATATAGTGAAAGGGGGTGTTTCTGTCCTTTAACAGGGATAATAGCCCTCTCCAAGTTGCACAAAGAACCACACAAGAGCACAGCCAGTCTAGGCCTTCCACAAGCGAGCTCGAGCAGCGCAGCAGCGCAGCAGCACTTTGTCGTCCTTATCCTCGTCTTCGTGGTATTCTCGCCTACTTCATCCTTGTCTTCGTATATCCTCGTGTAGTTCACTACATTGTTTATTACTTTTGTATAGCCTCACCATAATATATGCCTCGATCCTATGTGGCAAATGATCAGGGTTAGTACACTGTCTGTTCGGTCATTAATTACAGCGACTAGGAGACGCATACGAAGCGTGCTGCCGAATGTTAAAACCGATATGCTTGTACATGTCTTCGCGATAGCAAATTCAAATGCTAATGTGCCTACCAAGTACTATACAGATTTCTATGAGTAACTTTTCTGATACAGAATCTAATGGTTCAGAAGGGCTCTAATCTCAGAGAAGGAACCCGAGTTGGCAGCTCCTGCTTTGTTGGGGGCACGTCAGGTGGTTTTGCGACCTACCGACCAATGAGAGCCCAGCAATTCTAGAGGCATGATCGCGATATTTAACTCAGAGCGGCGACGCGAAAAACATCAATGCCAGATTTCCGGGAGAACGCGCGATCTTTAACACCGGAGTCAGTGGGAACGACCATTTAAATATCTCACCAAAAAATGTCGTATAAAAAATATTTGTATTTTGATGAGACGTTTGAGGCAAAGGTGACTACAAACATTTCTCTTCCAAGTTTCTAATACGTCGCTTCTCACTGGTAAGGCTTCCCGATGAATACAAAGGCACCGCAGGCTCATCTGTTCATAGCTTGCCGAAATATTCTAACAAAAATAATACCAGATTTATCAACCGGTACTCAGACGGGAGGCTAACAAGAACAGTGCAACTTTAGCTTAGACCAATGCAGTGACCTAAGGAAAGGAAAACTGAATGTATAGCTTCCAACGACAGCAACTTTGCTCATTGTAGAAGGGAACAAGTGCATGGTAACGACAGCCTAGTCGAAATCAAGAATAGTTTATAAGCACTGGTATGTAATGTGAAGATGACGGAATGGATTCCAATATACGTCATGTGTAACAGGGGACGGCAGGAAGTTAGATGTCAGGGGTAAATTGAGAAATTTGCTTAGATAACCTGACACGGTTATATTTGGTGAAATATGGGAGAGGCCTTTGCCCTGCGGCGGGTCGCGCTGCTGTCGATTATACCTATCAGGAGCAAATGTCTCCGGCACTCACGAATATCGATCTGGGGCTGCAACAGTGACATTTGCCAGCAGTCACTTCATTTCGCTGGTTTATGTAACAAAATCTAGTCCAGCATCCACCTTCACAAATGCCACTTCGAACCACCAGCTGACTGCAAAGCTGTACGGTTTGGGTGGCGCTTGTGCACCGCGTAGTGTTTTGTTTCCCGCAGTTCACAAAATGCGATAGCAAAAGGGAACAAAGGGATGACAAAAAGCACTACTACGAAAGCAACGCTATGAGGGAATAAAAAGGAAACGTAAACAGACAGTGTTATTCTTCTCCTTCTGATTTTCTTCAGAAAACAAAAAGCTGGAAAGAGGAGCTTGCCAAGGAAGGCATGCGCAAGACCCGTCCGAGAACTCCGGAATTAACGTTTAACTTTACTGTAGCTTTCTTTTGTTTCGGGCATTCCGTTTTATGTTTCACTCCCCTTTCTATTATCTCCGTCGTCTCCGATTTCCCCCCGGCTGGAATGATTTTCCGCATCATCAATGGACTCTGAATGGGTTCGTCGCCGTGCGGTCACCCTCGCTGTGCCCTGGTCCCTCTCTTCCTTGCCCTTCCCTCCTCCAACATTTTCGCGGCCGTATTTATAGCTCGGGGCCCGCCTCTCTGGCTCCTCTCGCGTGACTCAGGGGGCCGCTTTCGTTGTGGCGCAGCCTGCTTGCCGTGCTTCTGGCCGGGAAAGAAAGTACAAAAGTTTGTGAAAAAAAGAACCTAGAAAGAAACCACGCGCTGCGTGCTCCATGCATTGCGAGCAAGCGGCCCGCGAAGGGAACGGGATGCATTACGGAGCCAAGGAGAGCGTCCGGCGCCGTTCTCGGCTCTTTCTGCGCATGCGCAGAGCGCACGAGGCGCGCGCTCCACGAAAGATGGGACGCAGCGCCTCGCGCGGCTGCGCGTCTCATCCTCTCTCTCTCGGTCCGCGCGCTGTCAGTGGCAGCGTGGCCCGTGAGCGGGTCGGGTCAGCCCCGTGATCGGTGTGTGTGCTTTTGAGGAGAACCTCAGCCTTCCCTTCTGCATCTTCCTGCTCTGTCGGAGTGAAAACGGAGGGAGAGGATCGTTGTTGTGGTGCGGGAAGCGTGATTTTTCCGTGAGGCGCCGGCCCCTGCGCGGCCGTCGGATGGTGCGAGTTGCGTGCGCTCTTCTACGAGCGTGCACGCATCGTGTGTGCGCGATGGAAGCGTCTTCGTCTGCTGACAAAGTGCGACGAAGCTCTTGCTTGTTCGGATGCACTGTGTCTGCGTCGCGTAGTACGACGGAGACCATTTCTGATCGCTCCTGGATTCGGTGCTCAGTCATCCTGTGCCTAATGTTCATCCCAGGTGTCTCTTCGTCTTCGCATCTCCGTGAGTATACTTGCAATAATCGTAGCCTGCACTGTTGTCCACTTTCCCCACGTAAACATAGCAACGTCATGCACGCTCTACCCATGTTGACGTCGGCGCCAGCGTCGCACATGCGACCGGGTGCGACGTCGTCTGCTGCAGATGCGTACCACCACCCATCTTCCGCATGCCGCGGCTGACGAACGCACGAGACTGGCCGACGCGCGCCGGCGGTTCTTTTTTATCGACGCCGCGCAGCATCGCGGACAGCTGTCGCCGGCGTGCGAGCGACGCAGCGTGGCCTGCTGGCGGCTTTTACAAAACGACCCCGCGCCACACGCTGCTATTCGTGTCAGGTGCGTGCGGAGGAAACGCGCAGTTGCTTTCACCCGCCACGGGCCGCTTTGTGCAGTCGGAAATAGCCATCACGCGTTGAATGGATGTTCAAGCCCGTGAGAAGAATTTTTTAAGCGACGTGTCCGAAAAAACTGTTACGAACACAAAGAATACTTCGTTTCTTTATATTTTGTTTACATTTCTACACATGTTGAACGCATTTCCTTTACCTCGGTTACCCGGTCAGAATTTAAAGCAAAAAAAAAAAAGTGTTTTGCATGTATGCCAGTGAACTAATATAAATGGCTGAAGACAGCAGCACCGTAACAAGATTTTTTGTCTTGACTTCCGGCCTGTAGACGCGAAGTCACCCGTCAGAGTAATGTCCTGAGAAACATTACGAGACAGTTGCTTTCGGGTTGGTTTGAATTAAAGCGTTCTGTTGGTTATTCATCGCGCAGTAGAGAGCACTGACAAATCGTATGCGTGGTCTTTGAACGTTTACAAGCATCTGTGCGAATTTTTTCTTTCTTGAATTATTGAAGATAATTGTATATAGTAGTGAATTTCTCAAGAAGGGGAGCAGCACACCTGAGCATGCCAGGCGTATGCCGCCAGCAGGTCATATGACGACGATACTATTTGAAAACACAGCTAAACTTCATAACACAGTTTGTCCACAACGCCGGTTCTCTCCAGTGTTCGACGGCAAAGTTGGACTATGTTGTAAGGTATTTTTTTTTTGTTTTTTTTTTTTCCTCAACCGTTCGTCGCAGACACATATGGCCTTTGTTTATTCATCTCCCATCGGCGAGACAGGCTTCAGCTGTATAATCGTTTGTTCTTTATGGTAATGTGGTAATTTGTTAAGGCAACAGCATACCTGTAAACAAACTGTACAGCGCTTACTATGTCAGCAGTTGACAAAAACAACGTGCTAAAGTTTTTTTTTTTTTTTCAAAGATGCATAGGAAAGCGAATGTTAATTACACATATCGAGGCACTTGTTTTGTTTACTGGCAAGTGAAATTCCGTGTGTGCGTGTAACTGCGACTAATGCAACCGTGCTAGCCGCCCGTGGTTAGCGCTGCCGTAATTTTCAGGAAGGAATAAAAGGACTAGTTAGCGCAGCAAAAGAGTTACAAGAGGATATTCCGGCAACCCAGTTGCGCTGTGTTCACCCTATTACTTATGCATGAACGTGACAGCGAGCTAACGAGCGTAGTCGGTGGAGCTGTAGCCTTTACTTTATTAGGGCGAGATCTTTTTCTTCCCGCTTATAATCCGACAATACCTGACTATTACTAAGAGCAGGTAATTGGTTCACCGTCATCCAAGCAAACATGTCCGCAAAACAGGCTCAGAATCGCCTTCTGCCGGCGGGCATTGACGATTTCTGGCCTTCTTTCCCATCGAGTAGGCTCGTGCGATCCCCAAATGAAGGCACGGTTCGACAAATTAGAGCCAGCACTTTTTGCAACAACACATCCCTCATCGTCGGCGCCTCGATATGATCGGGCGCCCTGTGCGTTTCGCTAAATCAACATTTAGTACTCCGCACGCGCGTCGTCCGGTTTAAATCGGCGCGCACCGCCGGGGTCCCCCTGCTTCTTCACAGACGCACGAACCGCGACGCGACCGGCTTCCAAGCGGGTCCACTACGCGCTCGTTCGCCTCCTCCTCGGCTGGCAGCCGGCACTGTCCGATTCATCATTCTCGCGTGCCGCTATCATCGCGCCGATCGGGCCGTCCGCGTTCCCGTCCCTTCCTCTCGCGCCAAAGACGAGTTCGGCGATCTCGCGAATGGAATTGTTGCGCAATGGGAAAGTGGAATGGCACTGCTGTGTGCTGAGGCTGTTCGGCGACGCTGGAACTGGACAGCTCGGTGCGTGGTTTGCTCTGCGCGCGTGCCGTAGATTAGACACTAAGGCTTTACAGAACACAAGAGCAGCGTAGGCAAAAACTTGAAAAAGAATTCGATTGGTTCATGGGTTTAGCGTGCAGATTGAATTGAGAGCCGTATTGCGTTTGCCGCGGGATGCTCGCGAACTCTTAACCATTAATTTCCGTCGTGCGAGGATAGTCAATGAAGCATCCTTGTCTCCGTCGCAACGTTTACTTTTACAGCGAGTTTTGCAGAGTGAGCAAACGCCTCAGTCGATCGTGGATTCTGTATCATTCGTAGTCGGCTTTTTTTTTTTTTTTTTCGTTTTTCTACTAATTATAGGAGAAGCTACGCACGCATGGCTTTGTATACGCATGCGTTAATGTTGTGTAAATATTTCCAGTTGTCATTTGCGCACAGGATATTCCTTGAACGGTGTCTGCGCACCTGTGTGCCATCGGCAATAACTTGTTTATTCGCAAACAAGAAAACTCTCCCCTGCCATTTACCGCTATCGCTCTCCTTTATGCATAACCTCACTATCCTGTCATTTTCATTTGTGCCGGCCTCAGCTAGAAAGCTTAATATTAGACAGCAGTTGCCGCCACCACCAGCATCTTTTTTCCTTCCCTTTTGTTTGTTTATGATTAAACCACTACCGCTTTGTTATATGCATAATCGATATTAATTGAAGGCAGCCTGCAATGATGCACTGCAATATCGCAAGTGGTCAGTCGTTACAGCTACATAACAGTGCGAGAGAAAGAAAGCGTCTGCTGGAGTTTGCAGGAGGGTTGCATGAGCAACTGTGCAGCCGGCACGTGATTTGACGATCGCGTTGTGGTAGTAGAATTTCCCGTCCATCTATCATTTCCTATCGCGAAGGTTAGAGGAGTCTCTTTAGTTTCGGTTTCAGCTACTTCAGCGTACTACCTTGTGACTAGAACAATTCTTGCAAGTGCAAGCAGTGCGAAAGCTCCGGTTGTTGGCATCCTGTTCGGCAATGTTCTCTCTTTTTTTCTGTGGATACCGTTGTCACGACAACGACAAGACTTCCCAATTGGATTTCCACCGACCGCTGTGGGGGTAATTGGCGCTGACGTCTGGAATTGCTCGACAGTGGTACACGTAGCAAATTTCCTGCCTCTGCTGTTGCTTCAAGTGCTGGCCTTCACCTGTCGTTTGTGGAAGGTGTAGTGTCGCCTTCAAAATACTCGGAGCGCGTGGGGGCATCCATCCTTATATTCACCGCTGTACAGCGCGAGCTGCACACCAGCCTTCGCCACCCCGCTTGCCCCGCTGAATGAAACGCCTGAATCAGGGGCGACTGATTCTCCTGACTCGGAACTCCCTTGAACGTCCTTGACCTAAGAGAGCAAAAAATAGTTTCGCCTGAAATAAGTCATGGCCGTGTAGCTTGTAATGAGCTTCTGAAATGAGCCGCCAGGGGCCAATTAGGCGCTGAGTATTCGCTATAAAATGACGACGTTCGAAGCGACTTCAATGACTTTATTGTTTTTTTCCTCGCAAAGTGCTATTATCTACACTTGTAAAGCAAGTACAGATTTTTGCAAAAAAAAAAAAAAAATCTAGCCTTGGTTTAAACCAGGCTAAACCGGTAAATTCATGCTAAAGCATGCAGGTAAAATGCTAAATCTTCGGTCAAAGGTCATGTACACCGTGGTCGATTAAGTCCGACAGGGTGACTTTGGCGGACAGTGGTCTACTACATGAGTTTGCTATCGGTAGACTTCCTGGGCAGAGTTTCGTCAGGGGCGCCCTTGAAGTCAGGCGTCGCACAAGCTTCCTGATCGGGTTTGAGCTTGCCCGTGTGAAGCAGCGCGTTCGCACTAAAGCGGCGCACATGTTCGAAACACAGCGCTCTCAGCACGTCGTTCGTGGCAGCACGCTCAAGTGTGAACATGCGTGTGACAGATCAAAAGTGAAAAACTGCGCATTCAAGGCCAGCCGTCAAGCGCCTTGTGTCAGAGTGTAGGTTGAGCTCTAGAATTAAATGCTAGTGACCAAAGCTGGAATGCTTATTTTATGATCTAAAAATGAGCATTAGTTAAGGTAAATTGCAGAAAAGCTATTTATTTCCTCATATGCAAAAGAACATTGGAAACGATAGCACTTCCTTCATACTGCGGCGGTGATGCTCGATTTACTTTTATCAGGAGCTTATTTGACCTTCCTTCGGCCTCAGTATATATGTATGCCCTGATCGAACGTGGTTATCACCCTGTTAAGGCCCTGTCACACGAGTCGTGCCCATGTCACAGGGCCGCAACTTGTTTTCCCTTCAATTCCGGTTGCGTCCTAATGCGTATAGTATTTCTTTTTTGTATATTTTTTTTCTTAGTTTTTGTATTTTTCGTTGTACGCTACGAATAAGTTCACCTTTGGTGCTGACACTCCTAGGACCACTTCAGAGGTCATTTTATCTTCATTACATTTCACTACGTAATGCGATGGCTTCTTCGCCACTGCCTTTATAAGTGCATTAATATGATAGCACCTCTAACGTTGGACTATAAATTCTAGAGAATTGCCTACCCTGAGCAATGTCCTTTGACACAGCCTGTCGTCGCGCGTTTAGGAAGTATAGTTGCGCCCCATTTCGTGTTTCACGTGCAAGTATATCGAACCAGTAAATCACCGCAAAGCCCTGCCTGGTCGGACAAAGCGCAGGAACCTGTCAGTACATTCAGGCCGCTTCTTCGAGTGCCGGGAGATTTCATACAATCTCTTTCTAAGTTTGTTTCTGACCGTCGCCTTCCTTCACTTGGGACTACGAGATCTTCCAGAGCGGCGCCAAACGAGCGTGCGCTCAATCACTAGCGGCCAGGCAGCAGTAAGCGGACAAGCATGAAACGAAAGCTGACGATGTGGAGATGCGTGTCAGGTTCGTCAGCCTCTCTGGATTGAGGACGACGCTGGTGCGAAGAGCCATGCCTCGCTGTCAGTTTCCCCGAAAGCTCCGGTCCGGACGTCCGAATCATCGGCGGGCGAGCAGCTCCCTAGTCGTCGGTTTTCGTCTAAAAAACAAGCTGGAAGCTTCTGCGGCGGGCGGCATTTATGGGGAAGACAGGCGACCCCTGGCCACTGTCACTCGTGCGAGGGCTCCCAGCTCCGACATTGACGTCACAATCGCGTGGCTTCCTTCGCTAGTCGTTCGCGTCGCCGCGTCTGTTCTGTGCGCTTATATGTCACCCTGTGCGAACGCTTAGCTAAATCTCGTCACTCTCGTCGCTAATTGGTCACCGCTACCATTTCACCCTTTATTTTCTATCGCTGCGTGATCGCCATGTAGTACACGACGCTAGTGAACGAAAAACACAAATCGATCGACTGCTTCATTAGCAGCCCCGGCGGGCACACCTTCCCTGCGCATCGGGCTAACGATGCTAGTGAGATTCCTAATTAGGCGACCTGGTAAAAATTGATGGAAACACTATAGTAACTCCCTAGTTTTTGTATGCAAGGAGCGGGTGCTGCTGGACACTGTCACTCAGGCCGATCTGGGGATGCGAAGTGTTCGGTCGGGCGGAAAGCTTGCTTCGTTCTCTTTCATTGGTGTATTGTTTCTTGCATCACGTTAGTAACTGATCGTTTTGCCACGCTCTACACGAGAAGGGGGGAGGTTGATTTTCTCTTCCGTCCGCACGCGGCAGCGGAGGTGGCTCAGCTACAGAGCCAGTAGCAGACCCGTGCTTTTTCTTTTCCTTTTTCCTACAGCCGCAACAACAAACAACGCTCTACATGAAGCGAAAGTAGCTTAGCTGCTTTTCCCAGGCGCAGAAGAGGAGATGTATTCAAGCTGCTCGCACGCAGTCGGGGATTATGGCGAATATCTGAGAGAGTAATTCTGGTTCGCACGTATAGTTAGTGCCCTAACATCACTGCACTCCAAAGGTCGCCAGCAGCTAGACTCACGTTCAGCTAGTGGTGCAGAACCAGATGTCGCCGCTGGCAGTTACTGGACCGTGCTTCGTGGCTGTTAGGTCACTGCGAACGACAGCCCGGTCCCTTGGGGCATTCCGCCAACTAGCGGCTTTCTTGCAATTTTCATATGCTATCGGGCCGAACTCCAATGAATATGAGCAAAACACCATTTTTTTTTTTTCTTCGTTCACTTTGCCAGGAGTTCATGAATAACTTGCTGATTCGGGTTTCTCCCTAAAACCAGCTTGCGAAGTCTGTCAACTTGTTTACACACGTGAAATCACTGCCTACTCGTTCAATAGTGATAACTAGCAATCATCTCATTTATAGCTGGGCAAGGGTGTGACTTGCATCTTGCCACGCTGTTCCGCGCTTTTATTGCGAAAGCAATACTATGCCAGGTCTAACCGCTGTTACGACCAAGCATCCGCAATTGCGCACTCTATTGTTCGCCTGTGGGCATGGATAAGTTTTGTGAATATGTGGTGATGGTCCAATGGCTCTAAGTGAGCCTGTTTCCAGGAATCCTGTTTTGTAAGCATGTTTTGCTTTGTGGACAACCTGCAAATGCCAAATTGACCCTGTCAAGAGAACGTCTGGAAAAACACAAAGAAACGTCCCCCTGCGGGAAATAGCAGGAAGTGCTTTCTTTCTTTTGTTCACCCTTCCAGTCGAGAAGTGCTATCCTCCAGTGATGAATGCCTCCTATCCAAAGGAGACGACAGAGTGACATGTCCGCTGACGTGCAGGACAAGAAAGGAGCATGACTCATACGGCCATTAAGTGATTTCCCGGGAATGCAGGAAAGATTTGCAATTGTCGAAAAGGGACCATGTTGGGAGCCCTATGCGGCGCCACGTGCACTCGGGTTTCTGAGAAGTAAAACCCCTTGTCAGAACCAGCCTGTGGTTTCTTTGCTGAAGAATAGAAATGTACCTCCTCTCCTCGCCGTTCCCAAGCTTTTCCCGCCAACAAGTGATCACGCCCAACGAATGAATGCCGGACCAGTCAGTGCTTCAGACCATCAGTGCAGTGATGTGTTCGGTTGGATGCCGATACCTGAGGGGCGTGCCCTGGATTTGGTTGGTCAGCATCTTCAGAGAGGGGCTGGACATAGGGGGTTTTTAAGGACGCTGCAGAGCACGAAATGTCGCTCTGGGCCCTGGGTAAACGGCTCATCCAGTCGCTTCTCGCTATGAACTCTTAACGCTTGCCATTTTGCTGATGTACCCTTCTTTTTCGTGTAAATATTGTAAATAAGTTTTCTCGAAGTGCCATTAAACCTGCTTGTACATATTTCACCAACTTCGAAGATTCAATCCTACTTCAACCCCGAGTCTCTGCACGCTACCAAGTGAAGGCCGGGTCGCCATAGCCCCAGCGTCACGACAACTGGTGGCAGCGGTGGGATAAAGCCCCAACACTGGTGACCAGCGTTGGGATCTGAATCTACAAGCCACAACATCTGATGACTGGAGGTGGGATCTGAATCTACAAGCCACAACATCTGGTGATTGGAGGTGGATCTGAAGCTACAAGCCACAACACCTTGTGATCGGAGGTGGCATCTCAAGCAACAAGCAGGAGCAACAATCGGCCAAGAGGGCAGCTCGGAACATCGATCGCATGTGTGGGTGAGTGCTTGGCTTTTCTTCTGATGTGGACCAGGTTCTAGAACAGGGTTAGATTTTAGAACTGGTAAAAAGTGTTGAAACGCCTTTAGGTTTGGTAGTTTGCACTGTTGTTTTGGAAGTAGCCGACACTCGGAGCGATCATGGACCTACAAAAGCTGCAGAAACCGGACCTGTTGCTATTGTGTGAGGAATTGGGAATTGATACAAGTGGTTTGGCACGAAAACCCTTGATTATAAAGGCAATCACTGATCTGGGAACCGATGATGAGGAGCTCAGTGAAGCATGGAACCTCATCGCCCAAAAAATGGAGGAGCAGCTCAGACAGCAGAAAGAGCGGGAAAAAGAGGAAAAGGCGCGTGAACTTGAGAGGGAAAGAGAGGAAAAGAAGCTAGACATTGAGCTCCGGAAATTAGAACTAGAGTTGAGCAAGAGGTCGGGCGATTGTCCCCAGCTAGCGGTACCTCGTCTCAACAAGGAGGCAGATTTCAAGATGACAAAGTACATGCAGCCATATGTGATATCAGGGGATATTGGTCTGTATCTGGCTAACTTTGAGCGAACCTGCGAAAAACTGTCCTTCCAGCGAGACACTTGGTCTCAGAGATTATTGACGGTTCTGCCCTGCGAGGCAGCGGAGGTTGTCGCGCGGCTAAGCAAGGAGGACGCGGACAACTACGAGAAGGTCAAAGCTTGCCTTCTGAGAAAGTATAGGCTTAGCGCCGAGGCGTTCAGACAACGTTTTCGGAATGCTACTAAGTCCAGGGACGAGAGTTACCCTGAATTCCTGTACAATTTAAGAGTTAATTTGGGCGAGTGGCTAAAGAGCACAGATTCCTACAGTGATAGGGACGCTGTAGTCGAGCGAATTCTTTTGGAGCAGTTTTATAGCTGCCTCCCAGAAAAAGAAAGAAATTGGTTACAGGACCGAGGCGACATTAAGTCGGCAACTGAAGCTGCCGAACTCATTGAGGAGTACGCTTCGCGCCGACAATTCAGCAACCCAGCAGTGGATAGGCTCCGCAATCCCAAGTTCAGCGTGAATAACCGTCAGAAAAGGCACTTTGCTAGATTTGCAAACGAAGAAAGGAAGGCTTCTTCAGGCAAACGCCCTAGAAAGGACGGCAGTGAGAAAAGTGGGGAAGTGACCAACGCGCAGAACACAAAGAAAAAGCTTGAGGCTAGGAAGCCGCTCACATGCTTTAGGTGTAATGAGCAGGGTCACATTGCCGTCAACTGCCGGAAAGAAAAGATTGCTTTCTCGTATGTCAGTGACTGCGATGAAAATATGCAGCTTTTAGAACCCTACCTGCATGACCTAGTAGTCAACGGGAAGCCTTGCAAGGTACTGCGCGATTCGGCCGCAACGATGGATGTTGTCCATCCGGCGTATGTGTCGCCTTCCGACTATACAGGACAGTGTACGTGGATCCGCCAGGTAGTGGAGGAACAGAGTGTGTGCTTGCCGATCGCGAACGTGGTCATCGAGGGCCCTTTCGGCGAATTAACAACCGAGGCTGCCGTTTCAGGAAAGCTTCCTAAGTGCTATCCGTATTTGTTCTCCAACAAATCGGACATGCTACTGCGAAAGAGGGGCATCCTTTTCGGAGACAGTGTTGTGCAAGCATTAACACGTTCAAAGGCGCGAGAACTAGCTACATTGCTCATACCAGAAAAATCCACAGCGGAGGAAACGGCAGTTAAAACCGTGGTCGATGCGGAAGATAGCGGGTCGGAAAACTTTGAGAGCGAGGCATCTCAGATAAGTCAACTTGAAAGCGAGCTTGATGAGAAGCGGAATGAGGACGTTATTGAGAGTAACCTCTTGCCGCCAGTCTCTAGTAATCTCACGAGACTACTAAGTGGAACCCGAGAGGACTTAGCTATGGAGCAAGCCGTGGTAAATCTAACGTTAAACCTTCCCGAGGAGATGGGGGACAACTTGATTTGCCTCGGCGGAAAAGGAAGCAACGCTCAGGAGCTTCTCAAAAAGACGGAGCAGAGAGGAGAACTAAAGAAATCCCAGCTGTCCGATCTGGGCGAAATAATAACAGAGTTTGAGGCCTGCTTCGTGGACAGGCCAGGCAGGACTGATTTGACTGAGCACGATATTGAGCTGACTTCAGACGTGCCAGTGCGATCAAGGTGCTACCGATTCTCTCCAAGGCAAAGAGAAATTCTGGATAGGGAAGTAACTCGCATGCTGGAATTGGGAGTAATAAAACCCTCGGAAAGCGATTATGCTTCGCCTATGATCTTAGTAGAAGCTCCAGGTAAAGACCCTAGGCCTGTGGTAGACTACCGAAAGCTAAATTCTCTCACCAGGGATCAAGTGTATCCTATTCCGAATATTGAGGAGAGAGTAGAACAGGTCAGTAGAGCGGCATATGTGACTACGCTGGACCTTACTCGAGGATACTGGCAAGTACCGCTCACTGAACGCGCCAGCAGATACGCGGCTTTCGTCACTCCGACGGGCAGCTACCAGCCAACAATGATGAGTTTCGGGCTCAAAAATGCTCCATTTTGTTTTTCCCGACTCATGGATAGGGTTTTAAAGGGGTGTGAAACATTCGCAGTGCCTTACTTAGATGACATTGCGGTTTTTTCCGACTCATGGGCGGACCATATGGTACATCTAAGAGCTGTACTGAGCCTTTTGCGTCAAGCTGGACTAACCGTAAAGGCCGAGAAATGTTGCCTGGCAAGGGCGACCGTGGACTACTTGGGTCACAATGTAGGTCAAGGTTTCAGGAAACCCAGCGAGATTAAGATTTCTGCGGTAGCAGACTACCCGCGGCCGAGCACGAAGACGGAAATTCGAGCATTCCTGGGTCTGACTGGGTACTACAATCACTACATCCCTAACTATTCAGCTTTGGCTAGCCCTCTGACCGACGCTCTCCGCAAGACAGAACCGACAAATGTAGTCTGGGACGAACAAAAGGAAGCCTCCTTCGTAAACCTGAAGGCTGTGCTGATTAGCCGTCCGGTATTGCGAGCTCCAGACTATGACCGAGAATTCACGGTCCAGTGTGATGCCAGTGATCGAGGGTTAGGTGCTGTTCTCTGCCAGAGAGATGACGACGGTAATGAGCACCCCGTGCTCTACTTGAGCAGAAAACTGAGTTCTAGAGAGAGGGCTTATTGCGCGTCAGAGAAAGAATGCGCTTGCATTGTATGGGCCATTCAAAAATTGCAGTGCTATCTTGGAGGGGCCAAATTCACCGTAGAGACGGACCATTGTCCCCTGGCTTGGCTGCAAACTGCGACATCGAAGAACAGTCGCCTTCTTAGGTGGAGCTTGATTTTACAGCAGTACAATTTTGAAATAAGATACAAAAAGGGGAAGTTAAATGGGAATGCGGACGCGCTTAGCCGCTCTTTCTAAGCGGTCCGAGATGTTCCTCACCATGTATCCAAATTGATAATCAGGTTTTTTTTTTTTTTTCGTGCGCTTGTATATGTGTGGCTATGTAAAGCAGCACGTTTGGTTTTCTAGGAATACGTGGGTCCTGAACGTCTTAAGAGTGGGCTTTTCTCGAACAACAATGGCAGTTTTCTTTTAACCTGGTCTCTTCAGACGGGAGCCGAGTGCTTGCTTCGACATGTGGTTGAGTTTCAGACAGCTCGAGCAATTTGGCCTACAACAATCAAGACAACGCGACAAGCAACAGCGAGCTTCAAGCGTTCACGTGCAGGCCATTAAGTCGTCTCTTCATGCAGCAGCTGGGACTGCTGCCCTCCGAGTCTCTTCTGGCGGGGGAGGAGGCTGTTACGACCAAGCATCCGCAATTGCGCACTCTATTGTTCGCCTGTGGGCATGGATAAGTTTTGTGAATATGTGGTGATGGTCCAATGGCTCTAAGTGAGCCTGTTTCCAGGAATCCTGTTTTGTAAGCATGTTTTGCTTTGTGGACAACCTGCAAATGCCAAATTGACCCTGTCAAGAGAACGTCTGGAAAAACACAAAGAAACGTCCCCCTGCGGGAAATAGCAGGAAGTGCTTTCTTTCTTTTGTTCACCCTTCCAGTCGAGAAGTGCTATCCTCCAGTGATGAATGCCTCCTATCCAAAGGAGACGACAGAGTGACATGTCCGCTGACGTGCAGGACAAGAAAGGAGCATGACTCATACGGCCATTAAGTGATTTCCCGGGAATGCAGGAAAGATTTGCAATTGTCGAAAAGGGACCATGTTGGGAGCCCTATGCGGCGCCACGTGCACTCGGGTTTCTGAGAAGTAAAACCCCTTGTCAGAACCAGCCTGTGGTTTCTTTGCTGAAGAATAGAAATGTACCTCCTCTCCTCGCCGTTCCCAAGCTTTTCCCGCCAACAAGTGATCACGCCCAACGAATGAATGCCGGACCAGTCAGTGCTTCAGACCATCAGTGCAGTGATGTGTTCGGTTGGATGCCGATACCTGAGGGGCGTGCCCTGGATTTGGTTGGTCAGCATCTTCAGAGAGGGGCTGGACATAGGGGGTTTTTAAGGACGCTGCAGAGCACGAAATGTCGCTCTGGGCCCTGGGTAAACGGCTCATCCAGTCGCTTCTCGCTATGAACTCTTAACGCTTGCCATTTTGCTGATGTACCCTTCTTTTTCGTGTAAATATTGTAAATAAGTTTTCTCGAAGTGCCATTAAACCTGCTTGTACATATTTCACCAACTTCGAAGATTCAATCCTACTTCAACCCCGAGTCTCTGCACGCTACCAAGTGAAGGCCGGGTCGCCATAGCCCCAGCGTCACGACACCGCTCTTCGCGTGGTGCGTGGCCCGTGGACCTCCCTGCTCCTCGAGTATGAGAAGACGACGAAGAAAAATACGAAGAAGATGACGATGAAGACGACGACGAAGAAGAAGAAGAAGTAGTAGAAGAATTCTCGGTCACCCGCATCTAATGCTTTCACTCCATATTCGGTGCAGCAGCGTTGAACCCTTCTCATTTTTTTTCTTTCAAATGAGTAACCAACTTGCTCAAGCTGCTTGCTGTCCTGGTGAGAGTGTAGTTTAGCCAAACAGGACCATGACAGAAGTGTTTGGTCCACAATGTATTTAAGGCGAACGCCCCCAGTTTCCCCGATCGGTGCACTGTAGCCTAGCACAAGAGCAGGAGAACGCGCATTTTAATGTGTGTTTACTCTTGAGTCTGCTACGGTAGCGGGCCCAAGGTAGCGAGTGGCCGAGTCAGGCGTCGGTTGGCGGGTACTCGGACATCAGGCTGTGGACGCCAAAACAGAGAGGGTCGGTTCGGTTCCTTTTCAGGAGCTTAACGTGTCAAAGCTATACAGGCTACGAGAGACGCCGTAATGGAGGGCTCCGGAAATTTCTAAAAGCAGAGAGGAGCCGAGGTTTAGAGAAATCTTTACGTGGTGACAAGAGGAAAACGCACACAGACGGAGCACTTAGGCTGTTTGTTTAAAAGGGTGACTTGTCCAAATCAGATCCCTAGTTTGAGAGTTCAGTTTATTCAAAAATGTCCAGTCACTTTCGATTTGACCATAAGCACATAATTCTTGAATCGCCCAACACAGACATCCCCCGATACACTGTATCATCTTCCAGCCATATATGCTGAGCAGAGAACACGATGACAAGCTCGTAGAGGAGCCCGATAGATGTCCAAAGTATCCCAAGGTCGGACACCGAGCGTCGACACGCCGCGTAATCTTCTCACCGGCGCTCTCCGTGGGAGATCGAGAGGGAGACGACGCACCGCCTACGTCGTCTATACAGTACACCTTGAAGTCACCTACTGCTTGGTAGTTTAGGCGGATAGAACACACAGGTAGCGAAAGTCATTGATCAATTAGCTACCTCAACCCAGCCTCCACGGGCAGACACGGACCGCCACTGACAGGCGACACCATGCCGTCACCTCGTGGGTGATACATCCGCCACCAACTTACGGGGGAAAACATGAAAAGCAACAGCTTCTCCGGCGGCTGGTAGAGATCCCGATAACACTTTTCCGGGAATCCGCCGGTGCTTCGAGTAGAGTCATAACTATGGGAAAAGCCAGTGTACCCTGCTTCCAAAGAGGGTCGAATTCCGCAGCTCTTGAGTCATACGGAGCGAATCTCGTCGATAATATTAGAGGACGATGTGCGAACGTATCTGTATTTCGATTTGGCCTGGTAATGTGGCAGTACAGTTTAATACGCGGCTGTGTTCTGGAAAATGTATAATTTCTTGTCTGTGAGGGTTTAGTGCACAGTCGACCTGCGGCACGCGTTCTCGGACACGAGACACGAAGCGCGCATTCGAAGAACAGCTAGGGTTATACGTTCGCGGGTGGTTCTACGTTTGGTGAAGGGGAGAGCTCCAGTTTGCAACACAAAAAAAAAAAAAAGGAAAATAATTTTGAAATACATGTTTTGAGTTGTCAGTGTTTCCACACAATCAACTTCTCAGTTTTTTTTTTTAATCTCTCACCTTCTTTTCCCTACTTTTTTCTTATGCCTGGCTTAAAGCTATAATAACATCTATGCAGGAGCGTCTGGGCTACAAATCACTGAAATTACCGGACTAATGATGTCGTGTTTTCTCGTAATGCGTGCATAAAACTGAAAACAAAAACGGGAAAAGAAAGAAAAAAAATGTGAACGAATTTTTCCCTGTGTCAGCACACTCGCGTTTTCGTTTTCTTACTACCATGCCGATGGAACGAAACAAAACAAAAAAAAAGAAACTTGAAGTACCGTAGCGCGAAGACCAATTCGAAGCACCGGCTGCTACCGCGCTGAATCACCCCACGCGCGGTATGTTTGTGCTCCCCAGGTAATATGCTCGTATTAATTTGCTTCCTGCTCCAAATGTGGTTTGGAAGAGCTCTCACGATTTTCCATCTCCAGTGCCGTTTTTCTATCCTTTTACTGTCCATTTCATTCGTTTAGTTTCGATCAAAAAAAAAAATCTAGAAAATGGGCTGCAGCGTGTACTGGTCGTGCACCGTCAATTCAACCACTGTCAGGAACGCGTGTTTCTTCAGGTACTAACGACGTCTTAATGGCCGCCGAAGGCCGTTAATGCGACCCGACATGTGCAGCTGCAGAGGAGAACACCGTGGCCGAGCACCGTACTTAGCGGAGTTTCTTCCGGCGCCGTTTGAGACAGACTGTTACTCTTCTTTATTGCCTGCCTTTTTTTCTCCTCCGCGATTAATCGGGAAAACTCAGCTTCACTTAATTGTACCTTTCATTTCTACGACTTCAATAAAAAGACTGAGCTTACTCAGTCGGAAGGTTTTTACGAGAATAGTCCCACGTCGGAACTTCGATGATATATCGTCGCTGTGTTAAGTGCTTGTTGCTTAGGCGTAGACCGACATGAACAAATGTTGCTTTCGGTAAAAGCGTTCACTGCTCTTCTTTATCAACGCCGTGAGTATTCATGCGGGCAGCAAAGAAATGATTCATAATAGTTTTGAAGCTTATGGAAATGCCAGAAGCGCTTAGGTTAGAACCTAGTGATACACAGTATTTTTTTTTTCCCCCTGATACAACATACTGGACTGTCCAATCTGTTACGTGAATCGGCTCTGGTGCTCCAGCTACGTACTTTCTGCTAATAGTGGGCTGTACGGGGACGTTATTGTATGTCCAAAATTGAAGGGAACATCATACGTAATGTTCGTACCTAGTCTTGCCTGTTACGGTTGCACACAATGTCCGTGGCTTTTAGTCAGCCGAGTATGGCGCATATTTGCTCATTCATGAAGGTGCAGACAACCTCAGGTGCAGTTTATTTCGAAGCTGGCCATTTCGTTATACAGTCGTGCCTCGCCTTCTACGACCCTCGTTATTATTGAAAATTCGGCGTGGGGAGAGGAAGAGAGGAGAGGGGGGGGGGGGGGGGGGGAAGAAAAAATGTTCGCAGCGTTAGACTCGTTAATATGGAAACTCATTTCCCGGACAATGGAGAAGGGCAAAATGCACGGAACCCATTCGAGCCAATGCATTTTTGTCATACATATATATGGACAGTGACAGGAACAAAGTATTTACTGCCCAAACGAGTTGATCCACTTTCAATCTTCCGAGTGCAAGGCACCAGAGTAATGAAGTTAAACGACTTCAAATTACTGATCATCGGCGTGTCCAGCCGCGGTGGCCCTGTGGTTAGGGCGCTCTACTGCTGTGCCCAAGGACGCAGAATCGAATTGTGGCCGCGGCAGCCGCTTTTCGATGGAGGCGAAAAGCAAGGTGTGCAGTGCGATGGCAGTGCACGCTAAAGAACCCCAGGTGGTTGAAATTTCCGGAGTCCTCCACTACAGCGTCTCTCATAGCCTGAGTTGCTTTGGGACGTTAGACGCCATAAACAGCCAATCAGCGACCCGTTTCTTTGTTGTTTTTCTGCATCACAGAGCGAAGTATGCTTGTCAATGCATATTAACTGTTGTTTACGGCATTGCTTGTATGAAGAAAACGTTCTTGCAGGTAGTGCCAGGTAGAAAGCCATATTCAGCAGCTTTCAGTAAACCCATTGCCGATGTATAGCAGTGGTTTGCGAGATGTGAAAGTGTTGCAGTTGAAGTCGGGATTCTTCTTGAGACATCATCAAACATACCATGGACCACTAGACGCGTCAAGATGCGCCATGCATTATCCCAAGGGTAATGGTGGCCAGGTTAAAGTGCTGTAGCTCCCAGGATTGTGTATTTCAACTTCATTGACCACCACTATGAACAGGAGCAGACCTTAATCATGGCGAGATTGTCATTTTTTAAGGGGGAGAGGGGGAGCAGCGGATAACTTTATATGGACGATATGAAACAGCACTGAACAAGGTTAGGGAAGGTGGGGAGGAGGGAATTTCTGTTCGTTTCTACAAGTGGACTTGCCACACGAAGGACAAGGCCCAGACGAAGGCAAGTCCAGTTATCGAAACGTTGGTTCGACCTGCGAACTAAGGCTTCGCCCCCTCAACCTTTGTTCAGTGCTCTTTCATACCATTTTGCCATTTTCTTCCTCTCGTTCTACCTTTATATGGACGACTAGTTCATGAATTGTTTTTCTTTCTAACAAGGCACCAAGTGTGTGTGTGTGTGTGTGTGTGTGTGTGTGTGTGTGTGTGTGTGTGTGTGTGTGTGTGTGTGTGTGTGTGTGTGTGTGTGTGTGTGTGTGTGTGTGTGTGTGTGTGTGTGTGCAGAAAAGGAGGAGTGGAGGAGGAAAATTGGCACATTCCAAACACCTGTACGAGAGAAGAGAAGCTTTTGGGCAGTTCACTTCAAATAACCTTGATCGTCCTTAATAAGTATACCTGTTCTGTGTTCACGGCCGCTTACAAAAAAATCACATCTAGACAGGAGGTGCGGATGCTAACCCCTTTTCTTTTATCCGCGGCATTACAAGAAAATTCCGGGCTCTTCTTTGTTATCTTCAATCTGCAATTGCTCTGACTGCTAATGTTATTCTTATTCTGGTTAACAGATAAGCGGCGGGAAGCACGGACATTTCACAGTATGGCGATATGTAATCTCCTTCAGCAGAGGCGAATCTTATTTACGACTACGGAGATTCTTTTGAGCCAGCAACATCGTGTAAGATGCGATTGCGGAAAATAAGAATTTCGATGCGCTTTCTCCAACTTTTCTGCCGACCGCCTAGCTCTCATAGAAGGAAAAGTAAGGCCTCGGTTGTCTTTCCTCGGCTTCTTTAGGGATCCTCTCCCCTCGAGAGATAAGCCCTGAGAATCCAATCCGCCTTGCTCGGTACACACTGGGCAGTACCCCAAGGCGCACTCCTAAGTCCTAGCGCATTTGTTCTCCGTCGTGACATAAGTGCGTTAACGGCGGATATCAGCGTAGCATACAGGTATAAATCACAGATAACGCTGTCGAGACATGTAACGGAGCCGACGGCCCGCAGCGGTTCTTCCGGGTGTACTGATAACGCTGATAAGCGCCGTCCTTGTAGCGCCACCTTGGGATTCGCGAAGCGTCAGTGCGGATTAGCCTGAGCACAGCTTCATCTCGGATTTCCAGGTGTCGCTGCTCTCTCACTTTTAATCCCCTTGTTGAAGCAGGCAGAGCGGGTTCAGTTCCTGCATTGGCTCCGTCTGTCTGCCTGCGGCTTACGAGTTATATTTTGCGGTGAACCGCCGCATGAGAAAGTAAACTAGGCGCTAATTTTCTACTTTCACTTTAGACCCGAGGCTCGCCTTTTTAGCGCATTGAGTCTTGGATAAATGTTCCTTTCCATTCTGTGCTTAGTCATGTATGCGAGACTCCACGCAGGCTTTAGAAGGCGGAATATCTGCAATGAAAACTGATCTTAATGCCGTTTCTTGAAGAAATATAATAATGGGGATGAAATTGAAAACAGGGAAGAGGGGGGGGGGGGGGGGGTGAGACAGAATATTCTTTATTTTCTATATATAGCTGCCACTTTTTCTCTAAGCAGCACGTTATGTTTACACCTTGCTAACGCTGCTTTCATATATTTCACGCCATGGCTTTTCTCTAATTGTTTGAAACAGCACTCTAATCTTGTTACGGTATATTTTCTTGGTCTTTCTCCTTATCACAGAAAGTGCTTGTTGATGTCGTAGATGTATTATGCCCAGATGATTCTGCAAATGTGGTTTCACCATGACATTCCTATATCAGTCTGTTCTTTTTTTTTTTTTTCTCAGACATAAACGGATGTTGCGCTTCCAAATGCATCACAAATGATTTCTTTCTTTCTTTCTTTTTAGCGGGAGGGGGGGGGGGGGGGCTGGTACAGTTCGCCTACTTGTTTTCTCTCTTTCTTTATTTTTTACTTATGCTTGACACCGCTCCGTTTATTTAATTCAGCAGTGCACAGCTAGCAAGAGGATTAGTGGCCCTTGTGTAGCGTTCGTAAGAACGAGAAATCACTAGCTTATTCTTGGAATAATCTCCCTAAACCTGTACGTCGTTTGTACGTCTTTCTCTGTAAAACATGTTCAGCCTCCATCGCTCAGTGTGGAGACTGCTTCCGACCGCAGCTAGAGCGTGTGATAACACAATGGGAAAGGAGAGGCTGAACAAGACGATCAATATAACATAAATATGTAAAAACAAACTTTGCGAAATATCTTCGCTCCTTGTTAACGCTTCGTCCGGAACGCGTTCTAACAGCGGAAAAACTAACAAAGTATTAATTCTGTTCTTCCGTGCAAAATAAAAGTCATGATATCCTTGTTGCATTCGAGCGTACCACGCGTTAACGTGTCTTCGTTTCCTTAAGCCGATTGGGGTATCGCTTATCCCAGCCGTTACAGGGTAAGCTTCGTTAATAAAGCATAATACAAAAACTTTCCAGTGAATACAGAATTCGTGCGCTCGCTCGCTGAGAGGGTCCCGCTTAGAGGGACAGATAACGAAGTGTAGTTTTGCTTTTTCCACTATTATCCTTCTTGCATGCTTTCGATGCTTTCGTAGTGGCAACCATACCCGTAGCATGGTTTTCCATATATGTCGCCCAGAGGTACGTACTCAAGGAACATTAAGGCATGGCGACAAGCCTCGAGTTGGTACAGCGTAAGAAAACAATGATGCGTACAACCTTCCTCATAGACGTTCGGCATCCCTCCTTGCGAGCTTTATATATTGAACACGCATATATAGTGCCACTAAAAACCGAAAGGCCTTCAAAAATATGGTCATAAGGGCTCATAAGGTCCCCACTACACGCCGGAGCAGCTAGCCGTGTGGCCTGGAGACTTTTGACGGAGGCTGTGCTCTGCAGTTCAAATCAAACACTACGAATGCATTTATCACAGAACCCTTATCACGGAGGAATTTTGACGTTTCGAAAAGGAATTCTCGGCAAGGGCTGTGAAGCGGGGTTCGAATCTGTGTCCGGATATATAGATATGAATGAGGATAGAAAGCAGGGATCTTAACCAGGAAGGCCTCTGGTTGGCTACTCTACAATGGAGAAAAGGGATAAGGCGATTAAAGAGGGGAAGAGAAAAGGGACGTGGAGCGCAGTCAGAGTTCGTCACACAAGCCGGTGGCAGTTAGAAAACTAAACAGTGCTTTGTATGCCTTAAAGGCGGTCGACTGCCGTGGCCATGGACCAATGATCTTATCCGCCGTTAAAGGGCGAGGATCGAGGCGGTCCAGCGCACAACGCTGCTTATGTACTCACAAATGCAGAGTATGCCCATAAGAGATGTTCGATTGTCTCTTCACAACCCCAATTTTCACAGGCAGGGCTGTTGGCCGTTCCAATCCTGAAAGCATACTTGTTGGTGAACGCAACACCGAGCCATAAACGGCACATCAACGTTGCTTCTCGACGAGCAATCTGATGGGGAACCGCTTGGGAAAATGGCATGAAGAGATTTCCCGGGGAACTAGTCGGACAAGACAGTTTTCGACGTGTTCTGGGGAGGAGACCGGGAGTAATCGAGAGATGCATTCGCCTTGCCCACGGAGGGCTGGATGTGCCCCATCAGACGGCGGTGACCAGCCGAATATCGCAGAATATTTTCTGGTTATGTTGCTTACGACTAGCACCGCACCCCTATAGAGTTCGCATTCCGCAGCTGTGATTTCGAGCCCGCTAATAACAGTGCCGATGCTGGTCGCGCAAGAAGACGCGCGGGGCGTCGCAAACGAAGACGCAGCGCTCGCCCGTGGCACTAGCAGGACCCGCGCGTGTGGGCGGCTTTCGCACGCTGCGCATTTTGGCCCGCCGCGCTTCGCGGAAGAAGCAACGAAGTGGTTGCGCAACGCAGCGGGCAGGAAATAGAGCCCGTAAAGTGTGTGCGAGGAAAAAGGAAAGGGGAATCAGGAGAGAGAGGGTAGGGTCGACGGAGGGCGACGCGTGAGTAGCACTCGCGTGCTGCGGGACCGACGTGCCTGCGCCTGCTGGCGGGGTCCGCTCGGCGCGTCCACGCTGGGTACAGAGCCAGGTGTGCGCGATCGACAGGCTTCCGTGTTTCGTACACCAGCGGGGGGTTGCTGCGAGCGGCGCGCGTTTTTCGCGCGGCCGAAACACTTGTGGCCGGGCCACTGGGCTGTCGTGTTATTCGGCCTGTCATCTGAGGACAGCGTACGATGCCGGTTCATTTTTTTTTTTTATCTTCACGTTTGCATGTTTTGCTTTAACTCTTCCTAGCCGTGACAGCAGCATAAGGCTCAAGGTGCATAGCCTACAGCGCGCCAGTGTTTACATACACAGGGCAGTTTCCTAGCCCTTTACCAGAACATTCGTCGCAAGTACCGGTGCGAACAAGAGTACATGGAGCGCGCTGCTTCCTTCTAAACGTTTTCACAAGTTCTATATTTGAAACTGGCACTCATGGCATGTGCATACCAGTAGTGGACATCAGTGCGCTTACACTAGGACAAAAAAACATTTTATCTCCGATACAGAAAGCGTAATTTCAATGGGAGCGAAAATGTGTGCTCCGTTTACCTATGTTCGCACCTGTACACACGACCCAGAATCTCCACTTAGCGTGATGAAGTTTGCCAGAATCATTTGTTGTATCTGTTGAAATTTCATTGAATCAATTCCAACGTTGTTTGGGGAACGTGGCAGGGCGACATGGGAGTATCTAAAGGTCATTACTTTGAAACTTTCACAGCTCTCACACTCTGTGTGGTTTAATCATCGAAAATCGGTAGAGCTAAATAAACAGGCCGATCTCGGAAATATACTTACGCCAAGAATCGGTTTATTATTTGTACCACTCGGGAGTCGGTGCTGTAAACACTTGACCTTTGCTCTACTCTACAGGCCTGCGATGACATCTTACAGAGGGTATTATTACTACGAAAACATTATTTCTCCCATTATAGCGAAAAGCCGGCGGTGTTGTTGCTTGAAAGAGTATGTGATCAGCAACTGCGAAGCAAGGAAATAGATGACGTCATCAGGCGGTGTGTGACTCATGTAGAAAGCCGAGCATCCGCGCCGCATCACTTGGATGCATCCAGGTACATCCGCAACCGAGGCCACCGTCACTTCAGACAATCCTGTACATTTTATACATTCGCGTCAACGGCCGACGTTCATGTGACGTCATATTCACGATGTTCATATCAAAATTGCGACGCGAACTTTCTGTGCAGCGTTCCCGGTCGGGTCATGCGATTTCTCCTTGCACATAGCACACGTGTACTAGTCCAGTTGAGAGCTATTGTCCGGAACAAAAAGTAGTTTTTTTATTATTTTTTTTTAATGCAGCTGCTGCTAGCATCCTCAAGCAGTGACGTTTAATGGTGTAGCCTAAATGTCTCTCAATTGGATTTGAAATTCTATATCGCAAGCACTTTTTTTCCTGCAGCAGATTTTAAAATATCCGTCAGTTCGGAATACATGAGCCGATATCGCTTAATATACTGGATTTAGGGAAAACCCCTTCTCTGCCGAAATTTTACCCCTGTATAGTTCCTTCAAGAAGAGATAATTCTCCGAATCGTACGTCAGTGCTGTCTTCAGCAAATACATTACTCAATGATTTAGCTTCGTACTCATCGTGCGCGAACATCGCTCATTTTGAAGTGTCTCCGCTGAACGCGCCACGCCGGTGTACTCTGCCTGACTGCTCTACCATCCATTTCGCGCCTCAGAGACCGTCAAGGACGCCTCATATCTACATCGTCTATAGCAATGCTTGCAAAGCTACGGCCTCTTCGAGGCCAGCCGATTCACCGGCTGCGTAGGCGCCTCCGCGGTCTACCTTGAACGGCGCTTACGCGCGCAACAATCGCCGATCAAGGACGCTGACCGCGTGCACCCGCTATGCGCCCCTTCGCCAGGTGGTGCCCTGCCCGGCGGCCGTAATTGCTCTTTACCAGCGCAGCTCTTCTCCTTCCCAGAAGTGGCTTGCCGGAGGCTGGGGCAGCCCGGCGACTGATGCAGGCTTCGGCGCATCGTGAATGGCGCAGACAGCGCGCCGACATCCTCTCGCTGAAAGAGGGAGGAGTGGGAGAACGCAGAGGGACTGGAGCTCAAGTGCGCTGGAGTCAGAAAAGCAACCAACAATGTATGATTGGATGAGAAGACGAAGCCAGGATGATCTGCGTGCTCGTCACGTCGCCATTCTCGATCGCTTCGCTGTTTATGCGCCATGCAGAGTCCCGCTTTTTTTGTCGGCCCGCCGCAACCGCCGGTGCGAGCACTCCGTCTCAATATAAGCGCGCGCGCGCGTGCTGCTGGCCCGCTCCTCTTGAAGCAGTAAAGGCGGGTGTATAAAGCGCTGTAAAGGAGGTGAGTTTCGACGCGGCGTTTGGAGCTTGTTATGCCGAGAGTCTGTGCGCTTCACTTTGCGTATGCAACTTTGATGTGTCCCTAAACTGGGATCAAGAGCGCTGACGGGCTTTAACTCCCCTTGGAGGGCTCTCGGGTGCACGCACGTCCGTTTCATTTTTTTCTTCTTTAGTTTAGTTGTAAAAGGTAGGGAGGTGGGAGGGGGGAGGGGGAACTTTGGTACTCTGGAGAGGCTTTCTTCTTCAGCCTGCGATTTGCATGCGATAAGCAGAAATCATATTCCAAAAGTTTTAGAGGTATATTATTGGCGAAACGGGCGATTTTCTAGTCACGCGGCAAACTTTTTCGACGCGCGCATTTTAGGCGCGCTGTCAGATTCAAATTCGCTTCCCTCGGAGTTGCATTTTCGAGGCTTCTATTTATTTATTTGTTTATTTATTTATTTATTTATTTATTTATTTATTTATTTATTTATTTATTTATTTATTTATTGTATCCGCAATAGAAGTATGTGTAGAAGCGGCATACCCCGACCGTTTTCGGCTATGTGACGTCTATATATATATATATATATATATATATATATATATATAGTTGGAAGAGCACCGGACGCGATATTCGGAGGTCGTGGGTTCGGTTCCCACCATCGGCACGTTGTTTTTCCTTCTACTTTGTGTTTATTTATCTTTCCCCTAAAAGATTACTAATTTATGTGATTAGACAAAGTACAATCCCCAATGCTTTCCTTGGCCTCGCCGACTTTTTTTTATTTTTTTATTCTTTTTTCAAGGAAGAGCGCATGAATGCACAATTATACCGTATGGCTGAATTCAAGGACACTGCATGGAAGCCATTTTTTTTTTTTTTTTTTGTATCTGTGGGGTGTAAATTTGAATATGCAGTGTTGTGCCAAGGAGCTAAGTTATTGAGATTCGTTTCAGATATCTGTAGCTGAATATGTCCTGGTCAGCCAACACTGAAATATTCATATGGAGTCTAGAATACCATTTGAACTACATTGTGTTCGTGGCGTCATGGTCAGGAGTCGAACCCATGGACCACCTTGTGCTCACAGACTGGCCTCCGCAGCCAGGTCGACCCGCCGGGGTGGCGCAGTGGTTACGACGCTCGACTACTGTTCCCAAGGACGCGGGATCGAATCCCGGCCTCGGCGGCAGCTTTTCGGTGGAGGCGAAAAAGCAAGGCGTCCGTGTGCTGTGCGATGTCAGTGCACGTTAAAGAACCCCAGGTGGTCGAAATTTCCGGAGTCCTCCACTACGGCGTCTCTCATAGCCTGAGTTGCTTTGGGACGTTAAACCCCACAAACCAACCAACCAATCCGCAGCCAGGTCGCTGAGGTCGTGGAGCCGGTGCTTAGGTAACCTTGTTCAGGACTGGGAAAGGCTAGAAGGCGCATGTTTTACTACCGCGAAAGAAAAATTCTGGAGGCATTTAAGCTTGGTCTTTATGGGCATGACGCGACAGCGTTGATGCGTCTCCTTTGCCGGCTCTCTTTGTGGCGTCGCAGATTGCGGTGCGTGCGTGCCATGGCTTCTTCAACCACTAATCCCTTGCCTTTTTATCCCTCTGTTATCTTACACTTCCGCATTAGAATACAGTCGTAAGCTACTAGATTACGTGAAAGACAATCAGACATAGATATAAAACTCCACTTTAACCAAGCTGTCAGAGGATTCCAGCGCGGCCAGGAGTAACGTGTCAGACCTGCAGATTTGATTTCCGTGTCGCCCTGACATATCAAAGGCGATGCCCGGGTTTTAGTAGCCCTTGCCAACTCGTCCATGTCACGTGTTATCGTGACGTCACACAACCCGCCACTGACTGGTCAGTCAGTCAGTGCTCGGACATCTCACCTGTACCAGCAACCAGCCGCCATAGGCACTCACGACGCCAAAGCAGGATTTTCTCATTTCAGCGCTGTTTACGAGTGATGCCCACGCGAGGCAGTAGACCCACGTTAAACACACATTGTAGGCGTACGTGGAAGGATGCGAGCTGTAGAGTTGTGCGGCTCCGCCCCGTGATAAGGCTGCGCTGCGCGACGGGGCTAGCCCGTCTCGCCTGCCGTTTGGCGCGACCTGCGACCTGAGGCCGTTAGCAACGGGGCAACTTCCCTCACTCAGGTGCTCCTCCTCTTCCTCCGCATCGTCTGGGCTACTGCAGCCCTTCCTAACGATGCCGGCCCGCCTGACAAATTGGCTTCGACAGGGGATCGCGCTAATGCAGAGCCGGCCTCGTTATTTCATCGGTGCTTCTTTTTGCAGCTCACCTTTCGTGCTCTTGTCTCACGCGGTGGTCGGCTGTCGTCATCCTTAACATATGAGGGAAGGGGGGGGGGGGGGGGCGAAACAGGTGCCATTTTGCTCTTTTCTTGCTTTGGCGAGCCCGTAGAAAGAGAATCAAGCCGATGTTTACTGCGGTCCAGGCGTCGACAGCTCGGCGCGTTCATGACCGGTCTTGACAGTTCGGCGCAGCGCGCACGGAGCAACGTCAGGTAGGTTGTACGGCTGGCTAAAGGCATGGCTGCACGGTGCGCATGCTTTATGGACAGGGGAGCTTCGAAAGCTCACGGTGATTTCGGCAGTGCAATTTCATTTTCATGATTGTCCTGTGTTCTCGCATTTACTTGGCCGCATTTTTACAACAGAATAGATTAGTTAGTTTGGGCTGTGTAAAATAAATTGCCCTGCCCGCACCGTCTTGCGACACAACGGAATAAATAGTGAACTGCGGTTATTTTCCGGCCGTTAATATTACGCGCTGTGTTTTGTCCACTGCTTCTAGCATGTATACCATCACTACACTACAGGCCGGAACTTCTCTTGTTTTCCCGTGAAACAACGGGAAATACGGAAGGGAAAGTTCGCTTTTCCTCTTTCGTTGCAGTACACCCACCGGTTTTACACTATGCTGTCTCGGCCTTTCACCGCTTTCTACCCAAAGGAAAGAAGGAGAGACGTCGAAGGTTATTCAGCTTGTATAGGGCTTGCTTACTGAGCATCCTTGCTGCGCATCTGGCGCTCCTCTTGCCGTAAATGATTAAGAAAAAACACCCCTGCGATTAGGAGTAAGCTCCGGGTAGCGACAAACGTTATTCGCGGAAAGCTCGAGCAGTCCTCCAAGTTTACGGGCACCTACCGCATGCAAAGCCGGCCAGTGGTGCAATACTGCGGCGCGCAAGATGCGGCCACTTGGTCATGCGTGCATGCCGGATCTAGCGGTAAAGGCGAAACTCAATATGCAGACAACTGAGGAAAAAGTAACAAAAAAAAGTCAGGTTCGACCTTGGTATTGCACGGCGACGCGTGGAGAGGAAAACAAGGCTTCCGTCCACCAGAGCGCGCATTCCTCTCCTCTCCTGCATGCTCCTGCGACGGCACACAATGGAACTCGGCGCTGAAGGCACGCAAGCGTGACGAGGCATTCCTGAGCGCTGTGCGAGTTAGGGCGAATTGCAGCGATATATGCACACACTCTTGGGTGTCATTCGATATCATTTGCCGCCTGCTTTCTTCCTGCCCGTTCCGCCTCCTTTTCGAACGAGCGCTTTGCTGTCAGCCGTTGATGTCGATTTAGCGACGCCCTTTTCTATTATTTGTTACCCCCCCTCCCCCTTTCTTTTCTTTGGTGCCCGTTGAAACTTCAGAGTTTAAAGTACGCCTCCCGTGTACTCTAAGCGGAGTACAGACAAGGGTATCTTGGTTGGTTGGTTGGTTCGTTTGTGGTGTTTAACGTCCCAAAGCGACTAAGGCTACGAGAGACGCAGACAAGGGTATCTCGTGATTAATGAAGCATTGGAGAGCAAGGCCCTGATGATGGCCTATTAATTAGACAAGGAAATTCAATGCTCCGTGCTTGCAGAAGCGGAAAAGGCAGCGTAAAATGCGGTTGAGCACGCATAATCAAGGGGGAAAAAATGTATATAAGCGGAATATTATCCAGCGGCCTCCTTCAATTAAATTTACTGCCCGCGGGGCATCGCGCGAGGTTTTCCTCACATCGACTGTGGGCGGGAGCTTTGTTTCTTCCCGTTTCTCTACCGTGCCGTGCTCTGGTCGGTTTTGGTTGCGGCTGGGTTTCTCCGTGACGTGGTCGAAGGTTTGGTTTGGTTTGGTTCGTGGGGTTTAACGTCCCAAAGCGACTGAGGCTATATGAGAGACGCCGTAGTGGAGGACTCCGGAAATTTCGACCACCTGGGGTTCTTTAACGAGCACTGACATCGCACAGCACACGGGCGCCTTGCTTTTCGCCTCCATCGAAAAGCGGCCGCCGGGGCCGGGATTCGATCCCGCATCCTTGGGAACAGTAGTCGAGCGCCGTAACCACTGCGCCACCCCGGTGGGGGGTCGAAGGTATACATCGTGGTCGAAAGTACTACATCAGGCAGAAGGGTACGTCGCAATTCTGCCACAGCGAGCGCATGAACGCAGGCCACTTTCCCATTCGGCAGTAATTTCCGCAGTAAACTGTGCCCGGGGTGCGTTTTCAATCTTCGGTAAACGCATCATGGATGCGGTAGTATTGCTGAAAATAGAACGGCTTTATTCTCGTAAGGTCGAAGCAGGGGACGAAAGAAAATAATGTAAAGAGGAACGTAAGTTAGGCATGTAGAGAAATCGCGAATAATGACTCCTTCTTCGAGCAGCTCACATTGCGATTACTATATTCCTTTCTGTGGGTGTCCTGTTACACTCGGTGGCAGTTTGCGTAAGCGCCAGAAGCGAACAGAGACTGATGCTTTTCTGTCCAGGCACTCTATCTGCGCCTCGTGTCGTCCTTTACCCACGCTGCTTGGCTTCCGTTTTACCAGCAAAGTCCATTAAAGGCGGGCGGTGGACGCCCACTCCTCACTCCCGCGTTCCTGCGCCGGCGACAAAAGCAAACGACGGTGGGGGAAGTAGCGCAGTAGCAGCAGACGCACACTGGCTCGTCTCTGCCTCATTCGCCTAGCTTCTACATCGCGTGCGGCCTGAAACGGTGGCAGGGACGTTCCAAGTCACGTCTGTTGGCAAAGGTATAGGCAGGCATTTGGACCGGTATGGAATTGTGCAACTTCTTCCTTATTCCAACTGTGAGATGACGACGAGCACGCAAGAAATAGCCCACTCCCAGTGATATCCGAATCAGGGAAACGATGAGCAAAAGAGAAGGAAGATCTCACAAACACTGGCACCCGAAGAGTTGAAATAGAAGGTGACTGTCGTTGTTCCGACTGTAACAAGCAGCGCAAAAGGCCCTCAACGCTTTTAACGACACCGGAAGGGGCAGCACCACGGGCGTCAAAGGGTGAGGAGTATGGGAACGTTTGAAAGATTATCGCGAAGTGGTGCCGAGGAGAAGGCGAGGCTAAATCGAAGATGATTCGAGAAGGTGGGCGACACATCGGTTAGGAACCCTCATTCCTCGTGCTCCGAACGGCGCCTAGAGCTAGGAAAGAGCTGTCACCGCCGCTCTTCAAGATTCGGACGCGCCCCCGGGAAAAGGACTGCAACACCTTAGCCACGGCGCAAGCCTTTCACGTAGCTTCCTGCTGCAACTGTTTCCTCCTGTGAAGATGTTCGCCTCGAGCTTTGCCGCTCTTCATTGGATATTTTTTTTTCTTCTGCTGGGATGACGCCAGGGGCAAGAAAAGGCTTTTCATCCGGTCCAGAGAAAAGCCTCGAGGCTCGACGGAAAGAAGCCGATCCAAGTCGAGCCCCGACGTAAGCCCTGAAAGGAAGAACGAAAACGGGTTGCTGTATCTCGTGCGAAACTTCTGCTGCCTGACGGTGCCGTTTTTCGTTCGCGTCTTTTAACAGGACTGTCATTGCGACGGCGCGTGGCCGCGCTCATGATGCCGCAAGAGGGCTTCCTTCTCCGGGCTCGCTCAGGGACGTGGGTTCGGTCCCAGTAACTACCTGCCCTCCTTTTTCCACCCCCTCACTTCCAAAAAGAACGAGAAATTTATGCTTCCTGTTACCTTTAGTCTCGCCTTCTCGGCTGCTTGGAGAAATTACAAAAGCGTTTCGCTCTACGTGTAAACCTCACAGGGATTTCAACACCTTCTTGATGACTCTGCAGAAGCTATACAGCCTTTGTCAGATATTTAAAACCAAGGAGCTTTGCTTCTAAGTCCTGCGGAGATGTAACACAACGTATCCCAGCTAGATGCAGCAAATCTTTTGAATATGATGCTTTGGGCCGTAGTTCAGTGAACCCAACCGCGACTTGTTTAGAGCCGCCTGTCCTAGCATGCGGTATTCTTTTTTGTTCCTCGATGTGTATTAATTGGCACGTATTAATTAGATGTATTTTAATTATTGCCTTAATGCGCAAAGCGTGAATAAAAAATTGTGTATCGTCTGAAAAATGGCTAGCTATGTTGTTTCTATCAAGACATCTTTTAAGCGAAGTACCATCTTTTCCAAAAGTAACCGGGCTGTATGGTTTGATTCTTCCTTGTATTATAAAGTATGCTACAAACAATCCTTGTATGCTACAAACAAATCCCAGAAAATTCTGGCGAGTAATCAATCCCACGTCTAGCAATCCTATCGCTTTGTTAAACTCGTTAGGTGATTCAGTTAATAATGATATCGGTGCTAAGTACTAAATAAGGCTTTTGTTAACTTCTTGTCGCAAATCTGTACCAGTCTTTCTACTATATGTCATCATTATTGCCTGGTGATGCCACCAGTGACTGTTAACACAGCTGGTGTTGCTGGCCTAATTATTACTCTGAAAAACCATTATAGTCCAGGATGCGATTTGGTTAGCGCAAAATTCTTACACTTTTGCCTATAGCTCAGTTATTTTAACTCATATTTTTCAATAGTCACTGGACTCTGGCACACTTCCTTAACAATGGAAAATTGGGAAGATCGTTCCACTTCACAAATCAGGGAGCAAGTCCACTCCTGCTAATTATTGCCCCATATCCATTACTAGTGCATGTTGCAAATTACTTGAACATATCATATTCGCCAGACTCGTGAACTTTCTTTAGAGTAAATCATTTTTCTCGTCTGCACAACAAGGCTTCCGCAAAACTTATTCATGTGAGACTCAACTAATTTCCTTTACAAATAGCTTACATCATATACTGAATAAGTCATCAGTCGTTGATTGCTTCTTTTTAGACTTCTCGAAAGCATTTGATAAGGTTTGCCATCAGACGCTTCTTCAAAAATTACTTCCGCTAAATATTGACACCAATTTGTTCAAATGGATCGAATGCTTTCTCACCAATCGCTCGCAATATGTCTGCGCTAACGGCTACAACTCATCTTTTGCTAATGTACTATCTGGTGTTCCACAGGGTTCCGTCCTCGGGCCTTTACTGTTCCTAATTTGTATAAACGATCTTTCATCCTATGTGTCATCTAACATACATTTATTCGCTGATGACTGGTTTATTTTTCGTGAAATAAAAAATGATAATGATATTAACATTCTACAGTGCGACCTCACGGCTATAAATAATTGGCGTAATCTGTGGCTGTGGTGCTAAACTCTAACAAATGCAAAGTAATGCATGTCACCCGTACTGCTACTTCGGGTGACACTCTGAATGACATTGAAATTGATAGCGTCAATTCTTATAAATACCTAGGTATTCACATTTCATCCGACCCAACTTGGAGGCTTCATATAGATTACGTCATCAGCAACGCTATGTTATCTGCGACGTAATTTTTCCCGCGCCCCGTCTACTTTGAAAGCAGTCCTTTATAAAACTTTAATACTTCCAATATTAGTGTACTCAGCAGCTGTCTGGGATCCTAGCCATGACTACTTAATTACTGCGCTTGAACGCGTTCAGAATAACTCTGCTCGTTTCATTCTTTCTCACTAGAACCGGGGAGCAAGCATCACAGAAATGAAGACTATTTTGAGTCTTCCATCATTGGGTTCACGACGGAATGTTTGCCGGCTAACTCTATTCCACAAATTATATTATCATTCCGTCTTACACAGCAATTTTTTTCAGAGACCCTATTACATATCCCATCGTATTTATCATCCCTACAAAGTAGCCATCCCCTTATGCAAAACAGATGCTTTATTACGCTTATTTGCCACCGTACTTCCACAGAATCGAACGATCTTTCTAATGAAATTATATCTATTACTGATACAAATAACTTTCGCAAAGCTTCAACTTTCATTGTATAAGCACTACTAGTTTTGTGTTTACTAAAACAATTATTGCCGATTTCATAGCTAATATTGTATATATTGTCGTGACGCTGGGGCTATGGCGACCCGGCCTTCACTTGGTAGCGTGCAGAGACTCCGGGTTGAAGAAGGACTGAATCTTCGAAGTTGGTAAAATATGTACAAGCAGGTTTACTGGCACTTTGAGAAAACGTATTTACAAGAATATTTACATGAAGAAGAAGGGTACATCAGCAAAATGACAAGCGTTAAGAGTTCATAGCGAGAAGCGACTGGATGAGCCGTTTACCCAGGGCCCAGAGCGACATTTCGTGCTCTGCAGCGTCCTTAAAAACCCCCTATGTCCAGCCCCTCTCTGAAGATGCTGACCAACCAAATCCAGGGCACGCCCCTCAGGTATCGGCATCCAATCGAACACTTCACTGCACTGATGGTCTGAAGCACTGACTGGTCCGGCATTCATTCGTTGGGCGTGATCACTTGTTGGCGGGAAAAGCTTGGGAACGGCGAGGAGAGGAGGTACATTTCTATTCTTCAACAAAGAAACCACAGGCTGGTTCTGAAAAGGGGTTTTACTTCTCAGAAACCCGAGTGCACGTGGCGCCGCAAAGGGCTCCCAACATGGTCCCTTTTCGACAATTGCAAATCTTTCCTGCATTCCCGGGAAATCACTTAATGGCCGTATGAGTCATGCTCTTCTCTTGTCCTGCACGTCAGCGGACATGTCACTCTGTCGTCTCCTTTGGATAGGAGGCATTCATCACTGGAGGATAGCACTTCTCGACTGGAAGGGTGAACAAAAGAAAGCACTTCCTGCTATTTCCCGCAGGGGGACGTTTCTTTGTGTTTTTCCAGACGTTCTCTTGACAAGGTCAATTTGGCATTTGCAGGTTGTCCACAAAGCAAAACATGCTTACAAAACAGGATTCCTGGAAACAGGCTCACTTAGAGCCATTGGACCATCACCACATATTCACAAAACTTTTCCATGCCCACAGGCGAACAATAGAGTGCGCAATTGCGGATGCTTGGTCGTAACAGCCTCCTCCCCCGCCAGAAGAGTCTCGGAGGGCAGCAGTCCCAGCTGCTGCATGAAGAGACGACTTAATGGCCTGCACGTGAACGCTTGAAGCTCGCTGTTGCTTGTCGCGTTGTCTCGATTGTTGTAGGCCAAATTGCTCGAGCTGTCTGAAACTCAACCACATGTCGAAGCAAGCACTCGGCTCCCGTCTGAAGAGACCAGGTCAAAAGAAAACTGCCATTGTTGTTCGAGAAAAGCCCACACTCAAGACGTTAGGACCTACGTATTCCTAGAAAACCAAACGTGCTGCTTTACATAGTCACACATATACAAGCGCACGAAAAAAAAAAAACCTGATTATCAATTTGGATACATGGTGAGGAACATCTCGGACCGCTTAGAAAGAGCGGCTAAGCGCGTCCGCATTCCCATTTAACTTCCCCTTTTTGTATCTTATTTCAAAATTGTACTGCTGTAAAATCAAGCTCCACCTAAGAAGGCGACTGTTCTTCGATGTCGCAGTTTGCAGCCAAGCTAGGGGACAATGGTCCGTCTCTACGGTGAATTTGGCCCCTCCAAGATAGCACTGCAATTTTTGAATGGCCCATACAATGCAAGCGCACTCTTTCTCTGACGCGCAATAAGCCCTCTCTCTAGAACTCAGTTTTCTGCTCAAGTAGAGCACGGGGTGCTCATTACCGTCGTCATCTCTCTGGCAGAGAACAGCACCTAGCCCTCGATCACTGGCATCACACTGGACCGTGAATTCTCGGTCATAGTCTGGAGCTCGCAATACCGGACGGCTAATCAGCACAGCCTTCAGGTTTACGAAGGAGGCTTCCTTTTGTTCGTCCCAGACTACATTTGTCGGTTCTGTCTTGCGGAGAGCGTCGGTCAGAGGGCTAGCCAAAGCTGAATAGTTAGGGATGTAGTGATTGTAGTACCCAGTCAGACCCAGGAATGCTCGAATTTCCGTCTTCGTGCTCGGCCGCGGGTAGTCTGCTACCGCAGAAATCTTAATCTCGCTGGGTTTCCTGAAACCTTGACCTACATTGTGACCCAAGTAGTCCACGGTCGCCCTTGCCAGGCAACATTTCTCGGCCTTTACGGTTAGTCCAGCTTGACGCAAAAGGCTCAGTACAGCTCTTAGATGTACCATATGGTCCGCCCATGAGTCGGAAAAAACCGCAATGTCGTCTAAATAAGGCACCGCGAATGTTTCACACCCCTTTAAAACCCTATCCATGAGTCGGGAAAAACAAAATGGAGCATTTTTGAGCCCGAAACTCATCATTGTTGGCTGGTAGCTGCCCGTCGGAGTGACGAAAGCCGCGTATCTGCTGGCGCGTTCAGTGAGCGGTACTTGCCAGTATCCTCGAGTAAGGTCCAGCGTAGTCACATATGCCGCTCTACTGACCTGTTCTACTCTCTCCTCAATATTCGGAATAGGATACACTTGATCCCTGGTGAGAGAATTTAGCTTTCGGTAGTCTACCACAGGCCTAGGGTCTTTACCTGGAGCTTCTACTAAGATCATAGGCGAAGCATAATCGCTTTCCGAGTGTTTTATTACTCCCAATTCCAGCATGCGATTTACTTCCCTATCCAGAATTTCTCTTTGCCTTGGAGAGAATCGGTAGCACCTTGATCGCACTGGCACGTCTGAAGTCAGCTCAATATCGTGCTCAGTCAAATCAGTTCTGCCTGGCCTGTCCACGAAGCAGGCCTCAAACTCTGTTATTATCTCGCCCAGATCGGACAGCTGGGATTTCTTTAGTTCTCCTCTCTGCTCCGTCTTTTTGAGAAGCTCCTGAGCGTTGCTTCCTTTTCCGCTGAGGCAAATCAAGTTGTCCCCCATCTCCTCGGGAAGGTTTAACGTTAGATTTACCACGGCTTCCCTCTGCACATAAGGCTTCATAAGATTGCAATGATAAATGCGCACTTCTTTACGCCTACCGGGAATTTTCACTGCGTAGTTAGTGTTAGAAAGCTTTGCAACGACTTCAGCCGGTCCTTCCCACTGTACTTCGAGCTTATTCTGCCTTGAACTTCTCAGCAACATCACCTGGTCCCCGATACAAAACGTCCTTTGACGGGCTGACTTATCATAGTACACCTTGGAACGAGCCTGGGCTGACTTCATGCTGGCCTCAACGAGTTCCTTAGTGTTATGTAAGCGATTCAAGAGGTTCAGAATGAATTCTACTACTGTTGGGTCTTCTCCGCGCCCCTCCCAGGCTTCGCGCACCATTCGCAAAGGTGAGCGCAGTGACCTTCCGTACACCAACTCGGCTGGGCTAAATCCAGTGGATTCGTGCGGCACTGACCGCAAAGCGAAAAGCGCTGCAGGCAGGCAGGTATCCCATTCGCGCTTGTTTTCATAGCACAGTCCCCTCAGGACTCGTTTGAGAACAGAGTGCCATCTTTCTACGCTGTTGCTCTGCGGATGATGGATCGAGCTATGCACTACCTTAATGCCGCATCGCTCGAGAAATGAGGTGGTGAGGACACTCGTGAAAACGCTACCCTGATCACTTTGTACCTCGGAAGGGAATCCAACTCGTGCAAACACTGACAGCAGCGAATCCACTACACTCTCGGACGTCACCTCGCGCAGCGGAACAGCCTCTGGAAACTTTGTGGCTGGGCATAACATAGTGAGGATATAACGGTACCCTGACTCGGTCACAGGAAGTGGCCCAACTATATCTATTACTAACCGGTGAAACGGCTCGGTAATGATTGGTACTAACACCATCGGAGCTTTCCACTTATCTTGCGCCTTTCCAACCCGCTGGCACGTGTCGCATGACCGTACAAAATTTTCCGTGTCCTTAAAACATCCAGGCCAATAGTATTCTTGCAACAGCCTCTGCTTTGTTTTCTTTATTCCAAGGTGACATGACCACGAGCTGCCATGGGAAAGTCGCAGTAAGTCTCCGCGGTACTTTTGGGGAACGACTAATTGGTCCCGCTCTACTCCGCGCTTATCCTTGAATAAGCGATACAGCACTCCCTTTCTCATCTCGAAAGAAATATTGTTTGCTGTCTTAGTGGCGCGGTGGCGCTCCCTTATCTCCTGTATATTGGGATCATTGGCTTGCTCTATAGCTAAGTCCTCTCGGGTTCCACTTAAAAGTCTCGTGAGATTACTAGACACTGGCGGCAAGAGGTTACTCTCAAGAACGTCCTCATTCCGCGTCTCATCAAGCTCACTTTCAAGTTGACTTATCTGAGATGCCTCGCTCTCAAAGTTTTCTGACCTGCTATCTTCCGCATTTACCATTGTTTTAACTGCCGTTTCCTCCGCTGTGCATTTTTCTGGAATGAGCAGTGTAGCTAGTTCTCGCGCCTTTGAACGTGTTAAGGCTTGCACAACTCTGTCTCCGAAAAGGATGCCCCTCTTTCGCAGCAGCATGTCCGATTTGTTGGAGAACAAATACGGATAGCACTTAGGAAGCTTTCCTGAAACGGCAGCCTCGGTTGTTAATTCGCCGAAAGGGCCCTCGATGACCACGTTCGCGATCGGCAAGCACACACTCTGTTCCTCAACTACCTGTCGGATCCATGCACACTGTCCTGTATAGTCGGAAGGCGATACATACGCCGGATGGACAACATCCATCGTTGCGGCCGAATCGCGCAGTACCTTGCAAGGCTTCCCGTTGACTACTAGGTCATGCAGGTAGGGTTCTAAAAGCTGCATATTTTCATCGCAGTCCCTGACATACGAGAAAGCAATCTTTTCTTTCCGGCAGTTGACGGCAATGTGACCCTGCTCATTACACCTAAAGCATGTGAGCGGCTTCCTAGCCTCAAGCTTATTCTTTGTGTTCTGCACGTTGGTCACTTCCCCACTTTTCTCACTGCCGTCCTTTCTAGGGAATTTGCCTGAAGAAACCTTCATTTCTTCGTTTCCAACTCTAGCAAAGTGCCTTTCCTGACGGTTTTTCATACTGAACTTGGGATTGCGGGGCCTATCCACTGCTGGGTTGCTGAATTGTCGGCGCGAAGCATACTCCTCAATAAGTTCGGCAGCTTCAGTTGCCGACTTAATTTCGCCTCGGTCCTGTAACCAATTTCTTTCTTTTTCTGGGAGGCAGTTATAAAACTGCTCCAAAAGAATTTGCTCGACTACAGCGTCCCTATCACTGTAGGAATCTGTGCTCTTTAGCCACTCGCCCAAATTAACTCTTAAATTGTACAGGAATTCAGGGTAACTCTCGTCCCTGGACTTAGTAGCTTTCCGAAAACGTTGTCTGAACGCCTCGGCGCTAAGCCTATACTTTCTCAGAAGGCAAGCTTTGACCTTCTCGTAGTTGTCCGCGTCCTCCTTGCTTAGCCGCGCGACAACCTCCGCTGCCTCGCAGGGCAGAACCGTCAATAATCTCTGAGACCAAGTGTCTCGCTGGAAGGACAGTTTTTCGCAGGTTCGCTCAAAGTTAGCCAGATACAGACCGATATCCCCTGATATCACATATGGCTGCATGTACTTTGACATCTTGAAATCTGCCTCCTTGTTGAGAAGAGGTACCGCTAGCTGGGGACAATTGCCCGACCTCTTGCTCAACTCTAGTTCTAATTTCCGGAGCTCAATTTCTTGGTCCAGCTTTTTTGCTTCTCTTTCACGCTTCTTTTCCTCTTTTTCCCACTCACGTTCGCGCTCCCTTTCCTCTTTTTCCCTCTCAAGTTCACGCTCACGCCTCTTTTCCTCTTTTTCCCGCTCTTTCTGCTCTTTTTCCCGCTCTTTCTGCTGTCTGAGCTGTTCCTTTTTTTGACCGATGAGGTTCCATGCTTCACTGAGCTCCTCATCATCGGCTCCCAAATCTGTGATTGCCTTTATAATCAAAGGTTTTCGTGCCAAACCACTTGTATCAATTCCCAATTCCTCACACAATTGCAACAGTTCCGGTTTCTGCAGCTTTTGTAGGTCCATGATCGCTCCGAGTGTCGGCTACTTCCAAAACAACAGTGCAAACTACCAAACCTAAAGGCGTTTCCACACTCTCTTTACCAGTTCTAAAATCTAACCCTGTTCTAGAACCTGGTCCACATCAGAAGAAAAGCCAAGCACTCACCCACACATGCGATCGATGTTCCGAGCTGCCCTCTTGTTGGCCGATTGTTGCTCCTGCTTGTTGCTTGAGATGCCACCTCCGATCACAAGGTGTTGTGGCTTGTAGCTTCAGATCCACCTCCAATCACCAGATGTTGTGGCTTGTAGATTCAGATCCCACCGCTGGTCACCAGTTGTCGTGACGCTGGGGCTATGGCGACCCGGCCTTCACTTGGTAGCGTGCAGAGACTCCGGGTTGAAGAAGGACTGAATCTTCGAAGTTGGTAAAATATGTACAAGCAGGTTTACTGGCACTTTGAGAAAACGTATTTACAAGAATATTTACATGAAGAAGAAGGGTACATCAGCAAAATGACAAGCGTTAAGAGTTCATAGCGAGAAGCGACTGGATGAGCCGTTTACCCAGGGCCCAGAGCGACATTTCGTGCTCTGCAGCGTCCTTAAAAACCCCCTATGTCCAGCCCCTCTCTGAAGATGCTGACCAACCAAATCCAGGGCACGCCCCTCAGGTATCGGCATCCAATCGAACACTTCACTGCACTGATGGTCTGAAGCACTGACTGGTCCGGCATTCATTCGTTGGGCGTGATCACTTGTTGGCGGGAAAAGCTTGGGAACGGCGAGGAGAGGAGGTACATTTCTATTCTTCAACAAAGAAACCACAGGCTGGTTCTGAAAAGGGGTTTTACTTCTCAGAAACCCGAGTGCACGTGGCGCCGCAAAGGGCTCCCAACATGGTCCCTTTTCGACAATTGCAAATCTTTCCTGCATTCCCGGGAAATCACTTAATGGCCGTATGAGTCATGCTCTTCTCTTGTCCTGCACGTCAGCGGACATGTCACTCTGTCGTCTCCTTTGGATAGGAGGCATTCATCACTGGAGGATAGCACTTCTCGACTGGAAGGGTGAACAAAAGAAAGCACTTCCTGCTATTTCCCGCAGGGGGACGTTTCTTTGTGTTTTTCCAGACGTTCTCTTGACAAGGTCAATTTGGCATTTGCAGGTTGTCCACAAAGCAAAACATGCTTACAAAACAGGATTCCTGGAAACAGGCTCACTTAGAGCCATTGGACCATCACCACATATTCACAAAACTTTTCCATGCCCACAGGCGAACAATAGAGTGCGCAATTGCGGATGCTTGGTCGTAACAATATAGGACCTATTATTTATGTACCCGCTTTTTACATTGTTTTCTATGTATTTCTTTTTGCCCACTCACCTTTGAAATGCCTGTGCGACCCTGAGGTAAAGATAAATAAATAAATAAATAAATAAATAAATAAATAAATAAATAAATAAATAAATAAATAAATAAATAAATAAATAAATAAATAAATAAATAAATGAGGATTAGGGACTCGCCTTTACTTTGCAGATATTTACAGCTTCAGAAGTGGTAGGAATTCTCCACTAGATGACCGAGAAGCAGACCATACAGCCCGGTTACTTTTGGCAAAGACGGTACTTTTTTAGCTGCCGGAAGTGAGAATTCGGGCAATAAAAGTAAAAAAATCCCCACTTCAAAATCCCAAGATGCGTCTCCGGTAACGAATTTGGTTGCTTCTTGAACGCTTCCTTCAGCGATGCCTTGCGCGCGCACTGAACGACTGATTAAAGCTAGCCACTGGTCAGATGACAGCACTCCTTAAAGGCCAATAATAAAGTTTTGGAAATCGTTGCGGGTGGAAAAAACGCATCTGCCTGTTTTTGGAGAGGTTCTGCAATCCTTCACTGATACTTTGTTCCTCAAGCCGATAATTAAAATGTGAGCTATTATAATTTACTAATTAATGAGCTTCAGTGAACGAAAATATACCGCGAACTAGAGTAGGGCACTCTCAACATCTATCAGTTTTGCGGGGATGGCTAGGCTTGCGCTCTCCTTCAAGAGGTCTTGATCATTGGGAACTGATAACGAGTGACAAGGAATGGTGTACAAAACAACCCCCCCCCCCTCTCGCACACACACCCTACATTTTGCTTTAGTACCGGCTTCCGCTTGGTTTTCGCGGCTGAAGCGTTTCGAATCGCTTGATGCTGCGATTATAAATACGACTTGCTCGATTCAAATTAGGCTTGCAAACGCTTAAAAAAAATGAGAAAAACGCACCGTCAGTTATGACTATCTGGAAACTGCTACACACAGTGATTGGGGCCTGCCAATGAGCATATGTATATCACTTCAAGTATTTCACGTCGCCGTGCAAAATGTATACATATATGGATATCCCTTCTACGACATCAACAACGTAATAAACCTTGTGCAATGTTTGAATGGCTGCCGGCTTCTGAGGCGACTAAGACAAGAAAACGGGCCCAGCTAATCGCTTTCCACCTCTTTTTCACGGCTTCCACTCTCTTGCATTTTCAGCGCCCGGCGAGGCTTCTCCAAAATCCGTGCCCGACTCCTCGTTCTCGGAAGGGAGGCGTTTATAATTAAGCGTGGGGTTCGGTCCCTGCTGGCTGTACATGCCTGACGGGTGCGATTAATTTGTCGCTTGCCGGTACAGGTTTTAGGCAGCGAGATGTGTGCGTAACCTGGACGCTCGTTCAAGAATTCCTCTTCCTAATCACCCCGCCCCCCTTTCCCCATTCCTTATTAAGGGGCGATGAATTGCTTTCTTTTGCTTATTTCATTTTGTTCAGACATGCCGCGCTGTGCTTAATTCCCACGCGGACTTGTTTTTGCCGCTTATTTTTCAGTTTGTATTTGTCTTCTGCATCAGTGAGCATGTTTTCCTTTCAAAATTTAATTTCGGCGGATAGTAGCTGTCTTCTTCACTTAACATAAGAAGGTGGTAATAGAGGAGCTTGAGTTCTGATGGGCGAAGCACGGCGTATGATTTTGATCCACGGATTTCTTATTATCAGAATGAATGGATTTCAACGAAAAGGTTGCATCTAGTTTGCTTATATTGGACTATTAAGGAGAATGAGTTCTTGCCGTGTCGGCGGTTACAGAGTCGGAAGTAAATGAGTCAGTAATCGAGACAGTTATCCAATTATTGAGCGCACTAATCGCCAACAAACAGTCTGGGAGAAATGGTGGTGGCGACGTTCCTAATGGCAAAGCGACCTGCTGGTGGCGGGAAGACAGACAGCAAGGGAGGACACAGAATGCGTGGGCTCTCTACTCTGTACGCTAGCCGAGTGGAGGGGTTCAGGGCATCCTGCCAGGGCAATTAGGAGACGACCCGTCGCGTGGCCCCTCACGCCTCAGGTCGTTGTGCTGCTCGTGCGCATCTATGAGTGGCGCCTCTGGATTTTGTATATATTTTTTCCTGATCGAGGTGAGGTCATCCGCTTGCGCTGCTTGCGCGGTGAGATGTTTAAAACGGCACCTCTCGTGAGGAAATGAGCTTGCTGACGTAGACTACGCACTCTGAGCGCGGACCTTGCAGCGAGCGAATAAAGGTGAAGCGACTTTTTTGAGCACGCGATGGTGAACGAAATGGAGGAAATAATGAAGGAAGATGCACTGGTTGCTTCACTTAACAATCTCACTGGTTCAGTTAAAGCAAAAAAACTGGCGGAGAAAGTGAGCAAAAAATTTGGGTCCGGAATGTTGTGGTAAACCAAATTAATTTTTAACTTTAATGCTGTAGGATTAATTATAACCAACAACACTTGTGTTGAATGCTGTAAGTATGCCGGCTGCTATAATACTGCGAGGAACCCGGAAGTTCCAGCTCTTGAATCGAAGCGGTGGTCTTGTAGTAGTAGGGCATCCGCGTCATTGTTCGGAGCCGCTGCATTCAAAGTGGGTACAAGGTTTCCTCATCCTGGTACTTTCACATGGGTTTTCCAGTGGGTACTCCCTCACCACCCTCAGTGTGCGACCTTAAAGAGTTGCAGCGTAGCCCTATCCGTTACCATGACAAGCTACATCGGGCTCAGCTGCGCATGCGCAGATGACTTTGAGGGCGCCAGATGACGCCACGTGCAGGATGGCGGGACGCACGCTTGCCGCTTTTGGACCAATCAGTGAGCGGCCACTGGCGGCCCGTAATAGCAAATAGCGGTTGCCATCACGGATCGCACTAACTCTATTGGCGATTACTCCGTGTCTTCTGTGTATCGCGATGTTTTGTGTGGCATATGTGGAAGGTCATATAGAAATAGGTGCACATCTTTGGTTTTACTTTTGAATAAGATGGGTGGGCGCGGAAAATATTGAGCATTGAGGTTTTGCTTCGGGGCTATGCTATTTTCAGATTCAAAGTATTGACGCATAGCTTTGATGACTGAGGGGGTCAGTAATAGCCCTTGCTTAGACGCCTAAATTTCCTTATCTGTGCAGTCTGTTTCACATCAGGGAAGTTGATCTGCTTCTGGCTCTGTGTGTCATTTTTGGTAGTTTGTCACATATAAACAAAGCTTGAGGGCTCCAGAGTTTGTGGCACTTATTTTCAACATGTCAACGCCGATACGTCAACAGCAAGGCAAGTCGTAATGAAGGGCTCTGGATTATTTATCGGCTACCAGAGGTTATCTAAAATTCATCTTAATTTAATTATTGCGAACGTTTTTGCGTGTCGCACGCCTGTTCGAGCGCGCCTGCCTCGGCCGTTAATCGACCCGCAGACTTCCACCACGTTGTTCTAGCAGGCCATAATTGAGCCACCGGTTAAGGCTCACGTATCTAACACCGTGCATGCAGAGTGGGCCACATCAATGTAACGGACTCATTGCGCTAAGCAGCCGCATTGTACTTATAATGCAAAGGGATAAATCAGATTTCCATTCTCTCCTTGCAAGCCTTGTAGCCTTGTTTGACGAAAATTGGGGCTTATTCTCTGCATAGGATTCTACACAATCTAATTCCATACATGCCGACCTGTCTACGAAGCGTGTATTAGGTGGCAGTACTATGAGGCTGCTTTTGCTCAAAACAACTAAGGCCGCCGCGTTGCAACTCGATTTCGTAAGCATAGCTTATGGTCCTATTTACACGATTACCGGGCGTTAGAGGCTTAGATTCAGGCAACGGCCGATCGAAACGCTTGCCGAAAGAGCCAGTCAAAAATGGCACAAAAGCGGATTCCCTCTGCCATCTTTTTTTTTTTTTTTTTTTCGCGTTATGACCAGCTTTTGCTTTCCCTGTTCGCGAGTATTCAGAACGGTGTGCTTCCTTGCATTATGGTGCAAATGGCAAGTTGGCGTTTTTTTCAAGCTTTGTTCTAGAATGTAGTTGTCAAAGCACTTGAACTTGCACATTTTTGCGAATATCTTAAGGTCAAATTTGAACATATGGATGGACGGAAACCGAGTCAGCGACTTCGAATTGTTACGTGCAAAGATGCCTATCAGTGGGTTCCAAGGGTTCATTTTCGTTTAGTTTGTTTTTTTCTTCTAAGTGCATTAGGCATATGTAATTCATATACAACAGACCTATCACCAAGCCGTTTACTCTCTACGAGTGCTTATCGTCAACGAAGGCTAGAATATAGCTTTACGACGAATCTGGGAGCATCGTTTCCGCTTCAAAAGAACGGATGAACTATGTAGGATAGAGATCCGTCGTAGTTGAAACGAACAAGTGAATTGTTATGTTATATAACGGAAAGAAGGAGGGCAGAATAATGTCTTTCGAGGCGAAAGTTTCAAGTATTTGCAGCGCATTGTGTACAACTGAGGTATAACAAAACGTGGCTCCAGTGATGCCATCAGTCTAGTCGGTACTTAAAGCGGCTGTTTGCGGACACTTACAGATAGATTCTCTGGTAATGGTGCAGGAACAATAAAACAAGGAGCCGTCGGGGCAACAAAAAACTCCTTAAGATCGCTCAGGATTTCTCAGGTCAAGAAATTGGACACACGTCGCAGAGTTTTAACCAAACTGAGACATTTTATCCGGCTTTTTTTTTGAAGAAAAATAAACAGCTCTGGAAAGGGATTACAATGCCCAGGATCTTAATGGAACGCTAGACGCAATGCGCAAGGGGATCGAGGAGAAATTGAAGAGGGCACTAAAGGGATAACCGGACCTATTTGGGGACGGAAACTGCTGCACGCTTAGAGAATAGAAAGAAGAATCGGAAGAGGTTAGGGGAGAGAGAACTTCTGATCTGTATACATAGACCGGTCGGTAGGCCTCAAGAGAGGAGAACAGTTAGAGGGCGAGGGTTTGATAAGCGATTTGTGTGTTTGTGCTGGGCTGCACGTGACCTGCAGTCCGAGGAGACAGATGTGTTGTTTGGGAGCTGTGCGACCATCGCAAGCAATCACAATTATAGCCTCATTCTGGGCACACCAGGCTATGGGGGCTTCCATCACTCTAGTGTACGCCGTTAGTGAACCCAGCCTACCTGTCTTCCATCCCCATTTGACAGGCAAGCCGGAACAAAGCACTTTCCTTTGGGGTGGTATTCTATTATCATATTTTGCTTTGAGCGATTCGTTCATTTATGTCGTTTTTTACTATTGGTCTCTGAACCTTGCCTTTTACTTTCGCCATTTTGGCAAAAATAAGTGTTGTTGCATTTTACTAACACAGATGATGCCATGTGTGTGTGTGTGTGTGTGTGTGTGTGTGTGTGTGTGTGTGTGTGTGTGTGTGTGTGTGTGTGTGTGTGTGTGTGTGTGTGTGTGTGTGTGTGCGTGTGTGTGTGTGTGTGCGTGCGTGCGTGCGTGTGTGTGTCTGTGTGTGTGTGTGTGTGTGTCTGTGTGTGTGTGTGTGTGTGTGTGTGTGTGTGTGTGTGTGTGTGTGTGTGTGTGTGTGTGTGTGTGTGTGTGTGTGTGTGTGTGTGTGTGTGGGTGTGGGTGTGGGTGTGTGTTATGGTGCAATGCAACGGTTCTGTTTACGGCACGTGCAATGCCATAATCTCATGTACTTTGATTTGATGCGAGTGAAGACCAAGAATTTTCACATTAGCGGCATGAAGGTGAACGTGAAAAGGGGGCCCAACAAAACCCGTTTACAAAACACTTGCCCCGGTGAGGACATGGGAGGAAGGGGCACGGACAACAGACGCGCGAAAAGCCCATAAATCGCCGTTAGTGTACGACCGTTTTGTCTCCCTTGTGCCACTCTGTCTGGCTGGTGGGGCGGGCTCGTTCCCACGTGTGTTAAACGTACAGACCTTGAAGAGAATTGAGGCCATGTTTATACTGGAAGCGCACACATTGTTGGCTTCTCTTCGGTGATATCCCCTGGTCTTTCTTTCTTTCTTTCTTTCTTTCTTTCTTTCTTTCTTTCTTTCTTTCTTTCTTTCTTTCTTTCTTTCTTTCTTTCTTTCTTTCTTTCTTTCTTTCTTTCTTTCTTTCTTTCTTTCTTTCTTTCTTTCTTTCTTTCTTTCTTTCTTGGCACACTTGCTTGTAACTGTCACACTTGCTCTGTGGACACCCCGAACCGCGCCGTAAGGGAAGGGAGGAAGGTGGGAATGAAAGTGGAAAGAGAGAAAGAGGAGCCGTAGTGGAGGGCTACGGAGTAATTTCGACCACCTGGGGATCTTTAACGTGCGCTGACATTGCACAGCACACGGACGCCACTTCGTTTCGCCTCCATCGAAACGCAGCCGCCGCGATCGGGTTCAAACCCGGGAACTCCGGCACAGTAGTCGGGCGTCTTACCACTGCACCACCCTGGCGGGGCTTGCACTTAACTGCTATAGCGAGAATACTACTCTTAACTGCTATAGCGAGAATACTACTTCCGCTTCCTGTGAGCCAAGGACGCTGAAGCACTTCCGCGGTGCACTTGTAATACACAAAGGATTCGTGCTGCAGTTTCTCTGGTCCCCACAAATCTTAGAAGCGCAGTCATAGCTTGATTTTTGAACTGTGGCGACTTTAGCTTCTCCGTGTTACCGGTCGGGATCCGTGCTTTAACAACTGCGAAACGATCCCCGCTGTAAACGAAGGCTCTGGTAAAAGGTAACGCTTCAAAACGGGCTGGAAGCTATAGGTTCTTCGTTGAACGGCGCAGTGGGTAGTGCAGCCCGGCAGCTGCACCTGTGTTCCATCGAAAGCAGTGTTCTCCTTACTCTGACGGCAAGTACAGCTAGCCATTTGAGATTAAAATCGATTAACGTCAAAGCTACCAATATGTACCGAGAACTTGTCACCGAGTTGTCACGCTGCCAACGATTCCTCTTCTGTTGCTTTATTCGCCGCTGTATTCCCTTGGCTACAAACTTCCAGGCGCGGATGGCAACTCAGTCGATTGCGGGCCTTTTAGTCACAGAGATATCTGACTCAGATGTCCTTCTTCGCACAGCTGCGAACGCGTGACCGGCGGCTCACGCAGGCGATGGTGCCGGACATGCCACTGCTCCTACGTGGTCAGACGGCCGCAAACTCTCCCATACTTGCTCTTGTAACGCTGCCCGGCCGCGTGGAGAGTGTGGTGTGAGGAGGCAGCAAACAATGCTCTATAAAGGAAAGCCGAGGTAGAACACTATAGCCGAGGAAACAACGCTCATCGTAGTCCACTGCGAGAGTTCCGGCAGAGACGACCGGCGCTCGCTGACGCAGTCGGCCTTGAACGGGCCTTCTCCGTACTAGAAACTTTTCGGCCGGCGGCCTTTCAAGGAGCCCGACGTTTGACAGTTACGCGCAGCGCCGCGCCTTCGATGACGGAGGCGGAACTTGGTATTCTTAACCTCCTTTCTATACCTACTGGACTCGTGCTCGTGGGGCGTGTTTAGTACATGAACGCCAGGTTCACATCGCTTATGTACTTATTTTTTGTTTAATCTTTTAATGGTTCTTCCTGCGGGCGCTCAATTGAGGGAAGTCAACAATCAGCGAAATTCACTTGAGAAAAAGGTCAAGGTCAGAATCATGGGTCAGCAATGATGTTACTGTGGTTTGATATTGAAGGTTTGACCTTGAAGTTGACTGAAGGTCAAGCTGTCACATAGACATGAAACTCGGGTTTTGCATTGAGTAGAGCTACCGCTCCAGAATTCGGGTGCTCACCGACAGTTGTCGAACTGATTTTAACGTTATACCTCTTGCCTCACCCCCACTCTCTGGTAAAATTACGTACTACGAAAGGTCGTGTGAAAACTGAAGGAGGTGGCGCGCGAAGTTTCTGTGATGGCTCGCTCTGGACGAAAATCACGAATAAAAAGGAATGTTATCTTGTTGATAGAAGACCTTCAAACCTGGCACTTTGCTGAATTACAACGTTCAGCGCAACAAACGTAACTCCACTAGGACGCTCCGTTGCGTAAGCGTCCTACGCTCCCAGGGGCCGAGGAGTGGCAGCGGGCGACTCTGGACGTGCTGCACGTAACTTTCAGAGCCTCTTTAATATCGCAGAGAGGCCAACGAGGGACAGCGCAACCGCATCGGAGGGTTGCGTGCGCGGGCGAATGCTCGGCGAGAGCAACAGCTGGGACGGGGAGGGAGATGCGGCGGAACGTTGCGCAACCATCGAAAAGGCGTCGCCGCCGCTGACACCGCGCTTCGAGTTTCGGCGGCGGCGCCTTCTTCTTGGCGAAGGCCGCCGCCGACTCGCTTCATCGCATCTTGTTCTTCCCTCTCCGAGGAACGAACTTTGCAAAAAGTGCCACGGGGGTGATGGACCGGGGACGACGATGAGCTCTGCTCGGCGGCACCGCTCCGCCTGCGTCGCGTACGTGTGCGACAGATTCTGTGATTTCCAGTTCGGTGCGCAGAACTTCGGTATAGTTGTTCGCTTTGTCCGTTATACTTTTCTTTTTCGACGCCAGCTGCGAGCCGAGAGAATGCGAGTTCTGTCTTTTCAGCCGGATTTCCGTCGCAATGTCCAGATGTCCAGTTTTCATCACAAAAGTTGCCAGACCGCATATTGTATTACAAGAACCTCCCTTGCATGCTCCGTGTATGTATGTATTGGCAAAAACAACTGAGGATGCCTAATGTACTTATAGTGAAGCGTAGTGACGCACATACACCCGCGACAAGTCGGGTTGCTCCGCAGGAGCACGCTTGGGTCTCACACCTGGCTAGGTCACACGTGCGCGCTGCTGTCTCATGTACTGCGCTGGAACAAATGTCGACTGAAATTGTCCAAAAAGGCGGCCCGAGTATGCGGCTTAGAATCAATTGCCAGCAATATCGTCATGGCAGTTGAACTGAAGCGCCTCATGACGTCGCTGCACAGACACAAATGACGGCAGAATAACTGCCAAAAATAATTGGCAGTAATTAGCAATTAGGGCTAAATAGCTGGTAGTGTTGATATGTTACCTTCTTCAAATTCGACGTGACAGAAGGGACGAGAACGAAGACATATACGAGAGAGAGAGAGTAAACTTTAATTGGTTAACGGAATAGCGTAGGTGGTTTTATTAGTCCAGGGTACCATTGGCTTGGGCTGCCTCCCGGGCGCTGGTGAGCAGCGGCTGCGCTGCTCAGAGAGACCCGTGTGGGCCAGCTCTGCCTCCCACTCCGCGCTTGGCTGAGTGCTCTAGCTTTATATTTCACAAATTGCTCTTTGCAGTTCCATATCATCTGCAGGATGTCCGAGACTTCACCGCATGCAGTGCATGTGTTATTTCTGAATTTTTCGGGCCAGATTTTGTGGTACTTTGCTAGGTTTGCGAGTGTACCGAGCGCCGACTTTCTCAAAACTGTGTTCGTAGTCGGCCTATTGGTGTCTACTTTCTTCATCCTTGTCTCATGTGTCTTGCTGAAGAAGGTCGAAGTGTTCGAGCATTTCTTTATCCCTCCAAGTGACGCGTACGCAATTATAATACGTTCTTTTTATTATTATTAAGTGGTTGTTTAATTGTCCGCTCCTTCTCAAGGCGGCTTGTCTCTGCGCTGCAAGCCACCATGTTTTGAACGTATGGGCTTCTGTGCACTACCACTCGGCAGCTACCTTGATAAAACTGTGCAAAAATATTGATGCGTGGTGCGTTCCCCGTCGCGCGAAGACTTTGCAAGGATCAACTCTTACACGTCTGCAGCGCTCTGCGCGCCTCGACGTCGTTCGCCATTGCGTCGCTCCTCAGATGTGGGTCCGTTACGTTGTAGCCAAACTGGCATTAAACACTAATATCATCTCCGGCTGCTGTTTATTTGGATTGAGTGACATTCCACCTCTTATGATTCTGTATCGTTCTAATTTTGATTACTGTCACCTTTCAAATATTTTACATGAGAGGCACCGGCAACCCAATTTCTAGATGGTGTCTTAGACACCATAAAGTATTGTTGTTGTTGTTGCTTTTTTTTTTTTTTTTTTGGGGGGGGGGAGGGGACAAACCCCCTCCTTCTCCTTCTTCTCCTTCTCATTGAAATATGAAGCAAACAGATAGGGATCAGAAGAAACAGAGCAGTTGGCCTGAGAAGTCACCTATTGTCGGAACAAGATAAAGGCAAGGAAAACATAGCAATGATGTTACAGTGCCACTCTCCATCCTCGCCAATATGTGCGAAGGGAAGAAAAAGTTAGTTGCGCACAGCGACGTCTGTGAGAAGTTACTGTCATCACAACTTGTTTAGATCACGGATGAACTTGTCTCCAAACCGATATGCGTCGTCGAAAGAGAAAAGGCATCGCCGTCGTCGCCTCGAAATGATGCGGGAGGGGTTGTAGCGATGCGTCGGCGTGTGTCGGACCATCGGGGTCAGGGGGGCCCCCGCTTTCCGTCAGTCGGCTGTTGTCGCGTCGTCGTTTGGCGCTCGGTCGACTCGACTGCTTTGGAACAGCTGCGAAGTAATGAAACGGGGCGCCGGTGAAGACGGAGGAGGCTGCAGAGAAACAAAACAGAAAAAAAAAAGAACGACTTTAAGCATCGCGAAGAAATAATGCAGCTAGTGAAGAAGTTCGGCGAGGCGTTGACGCGGGCGCTGCTCCTTTCCTCTCTCCTTACCACTTTTAGTTTTTCGTTATGTCGATTTTGGTCTTCTTGCCTGGTAACATTCCTGTTAGCATGACTTCCGTTTTGACTTCTCGATCACTCATTTTCTAATCTGCCGCTCGAAAGCACAGCGGATTTTCTCGATGCCAAAGGCAATTTTGCGACATTGTTCAACTTCACATACTAGAACGAAGAAGAAAAGGACGTAAAAAAGAAAATGAGCTCAGGCTAGGTACAACATGGAAATTGCAGGGCAGGAAGTATAGAAAAGAATGACGTGATGGGCAGCAATATATAAAATCAAACAGAGAAATTGTCTTTTCGATGCATAAACCAGCTATACCGCTGACTCAAAAAGCAAATAAACGGATGAATACAAGTAGAATGATGATGAGCATAGCAACCTAGAGACAAACGAAAATGTATTATAAGCTGCAGAAATGACAGCCAAGTGTGCTAAAATTTGCGTTTTTGAGATTCAAAGTACGCATTTCAGCCGCGTAATGCTATCACACTGCAAGTGAGTGAGTAACACTTTGTCTGTGCCGTCGATCTCCAAATGTAACCGCAGTGTACAGGCATGTGGCTGCGATTTGATGGATACGATTGAGAGAGTGTTTTATCTGCATACAGAACCGCGCGTCGTAAAATCACGTTATAAACGAGGGGAAAGCACCCTGGCTTTATAACTTTTAGCGATTGGATGTATATATGGGTGCTGGGAAACGAAGTTGCTGCTGTTTGAATTTCTAAATTCGACTGGAGTCTGCAGTCGGCGTAACGGCTATGCACGATAAGCTGTCAATACTCATAAGAAAAAAAAAAAAAAAAAAAAAAAAGGTGTGCTTGTATTCTGACTCGAAAAGACAGATAATAATCTAAAGAACCACTGTTTGCTCAGTAGAATGCGGACAACCATTTAACGCTTCGTGTGCGTTCAATGGGAATTCGACATTGCAGGGTTCATCAAAACTTCCCCGGCGGCCGGTTCGCTCTCTTGCTTGTACCCGCCCCGTATATACCGTTGCACGCCCACTTTTAAAGCTTGCAGGGCATTTACATACGCATTCGTTCTTTGGGAACGTCTCGGTATCCGTGTGCGCGTGGACGCGCGCGTTAATACGGGAATATGCAGTTACACTTGCGCGGCGCCTCAGGCGCCGATGTTGTATGCAGGTGTGTCTACCCGTGTTCATACATATGTATTCGTGTGGGTGCAAATGTCATCGTTGTTTGTTTCTTCCGCATTTGCAGTCGGTAATATATGGGCCTGAAGCGTATGTCTTCATGGGGTGTCGGGCTGGATCCGAGCTTCAAATGAGAGTCGCATTGCCTGATCCCGGAGACGCGGCGTGAGGAAGTAAGATGGGGAATACGTAATGCGCATTCCTTGATATATTCGGGCTAATTAAACGCGGTGTCGCACCAAGCAACATGGCGTCCGCTTGTTACAGTATATAGCGCTGCGGGTGTTCGCAGTGCCCTGCAGAATTTTCGCAAGGGCCGAGTGATCAGATGCACAATAATACGATAAATAACGTCAATTTTTTGCTAGAGACGGGAAGCTTAAACGAGTGCCACGTATATTCTGTTCGCTGTTTCACTCATCTGGCTTTCTTCCTTAAAGGCGATTTCCCCTAACTGTAATAAGCAGATTTTATTATCTTTTTTTTTTTTTTTTTCTGGCGACTCTCATGGTGTGCAAACAAAGTTCGGCCTTTTAAATCTCTCATACATAAAGATATGAACTTATGTGTGAAATATACATGCCTGTACATACTACGGCGTCTCTCATAGCCTAAGTCGCTTTTGGTCGTTAAAAAACCCCACAAACAAATACATGCCTGTACATGCGCGCGCCCTTTTAAAGTGGCCTACAAGTCTTTTTGCACAATTCGCGGCGATAACTAATCCTCACCTTGTGATTGCTGCCATTGAGAAGCAGCAGGAACTGAAAAACACAATATTCCGCATCATGTTGTGCTTTCCAATCTGCGGGAGAGGCCTATATTACGACGTATAGGACCTGAATATTGACGATGATGATGATGATGATGATGATGAGCTACATGGAAGTTGACAGCGTCGCAAAGTTCCCAGCCAGCAAAGAGCTGGTGTGGGCAGCAAAGAGAGCAATGCAAGTAGAGAGCAAGCGGGTCATTCAGCCCATAGTCGGGATTGTGGCAGCCATTTCAAAGGTTTGAAGACGCTCGGTAGAAAGCGACCGCGTCACTTCCTAACGCGGGAGTTTAGAGGCACGGTTGTTGCCCACTCTCGTAAGAACCATTGTTTTCAAGTCTAATCATTGACCACCGAGATACTGAACACAAAGGAAGCATCAACAAAATTTCACGTCAAGCAGGTCACTAGGACGATTTCATGGACATTTTGCCCATTTTTCGTACTGGTGATCGCAAGCAGTGAGCAAAACGCGGGCTTTTAGAGGCCCGGCAAGAGCCGGCCCTCTAAGCTCACCGGACCTCTAAACGCCTGCGTTTTGCTCACTGCTTGCGATTACCATTACGAAAAATGGGAAAAATGTCAATGAAATCATCCTAGTGACTTGCTTGGCTGGAAATTTTGTTGATGCTTCCTTTGTGTTCAGTATCTCGGTGGTCAATGATAAGACTGGAAAACTAATGGTTCTTACGAGAGTGGGCAATGTACAAAAAGGCTAACTCCCGTGCCTATTTTTCTGGCTTGGAAATTCTGGCTTGGAGCGGACACTTCGGACATGTGTTCTACATTTTGGCATGGTAAAATTTCGTGGTGACACATGCCAACAAGCAAGAACACATCCACACTCACATACGTACATAGTCACGACACACGTACGGGCACTCCAGCACCAGCACGGGTCCCTCGATCAGCCCACGCGTTTTTCTCCACCCGTTCCCCACCGTGTAGAGCGATGCAGCATTCGAAGGTCAAATCATCGATGCAGCCCGGGAGACGCGCTGGAAGGAAGAAGGGAACACCGACGGTGCCTTCGGAAATGCGTCGGCTGCCGCATATTGGTTTGGGATGTTCAGGAGCGCCGATCCTCCTAGGAAGAGCCGCGTCTCGGGCAGCTCTCCTTGTCTTTGGCTCTCGCTCGTGTGCCGCAGATGAAGACAGCCACTCGGCGCCGCCTCCTCTTGAAAAGAGCCGTCTGTGTTCCGATAGGTCGACGACCAGCAGTGCACGCCGCTGCGGCACCGAAAGCTGGTCCCATTGTCTTGGGCGACAAAAGGAGAAGGGATCCCTCTATTCCGCCTTTAGCAGCGCAATATAATCGATGTGCACAAGTGCGACCTTTCAGCTGCGCTGGACTGTTTGAGCAAGTAAGATAGGGTCGTGACCTTTCGGACAGCTGGGAAAGAATTCAAAGCGAGGAGCTTTAGTATTCGGAAATGGAAGTGCTCTGCTTTGCTTCCGTCATTAAACTCGGTGGATTAATTTTCGCTTGACGCTGGAAAAGCGTGGTCAGACTGAACGGCTTAAAAGTTTTATTAACCAGCTTATAAGCTGGTTATTTACAAGCCTTCTATGTGAAGCACACAAGCTGTCTGGCGCCTGTCGAAGTTACCTTTACTACGCTTTTTTCGTTTAGTTTGCAGCACTTTTGATTTTTTTTATATTCCTGCTCGTTTTAATGAAAAAACAGATTAAATTTCTTCATTGATCAGTGAATCCCTAGTTTCCGCCACCTTAAGCGTCTTAAATGGAGCAGTCATCCCATTCTTCCTGGAAATTGTACAGTTCGCTACGCTACTAACTAGTATAAGACTCTTTCCGGTTTAAGTTTAGTTCCTGAAGTTAAGCGTAAAAAATGAACGCTCTTGGCTACCAGAGGTGGGCAACCTCATGAGGTTTCGACCTCATGAGGTCAACCTCAACCTCAAAATGACCTCAACCTCGCGGAGTGAGGTGAGGTTGAGGTGAGGTCGGCAACACCTGAAATATTTTTGAGTGAGGTCAGCAAATGAGACCTCAACCTCATGCGTGAGTTTGAGGTTGAGTGAGGTCGTAACTTAGTGAGGTCGGCTTTCGAGGTCGAAATATTGTTTCCCACAGCGATAAAATAGCCGGCAAAACACCTTTCATAATGCCTGTCGTGTACACTCTTTTGGCTACCAACGCGCACGTAACGAACAGTTTGCGTCTGTGCGTTTGCATTCGACACGAAAAAAAAAGGAGGGGGGGGGGGCGTAAAGTGCAGCGCGGCAAACGAGTGGGGTCGGACGACGGCTGCAGACTCGAAAGAAGGTGAAACAAGATCCCGCCACCATTCCGAGCGAGTTTGGGAAGTAAAGAAAGTCTGCGCAAACTCGAAGGGTTTCCAGACCTACGTCGGTGTGTCGGCTTCTCGAAAAAAAAAAAAAAGCTACAATAGTAGAAAAGAGGGAAGCGCAAGATCCAGAAACCGAGGAATTGCTTGGGGAGGATGGCACAAGAGAGGAGGTTTCAGAGAGGCATATGGAAAGAACAAGGATACAGAAGAGACGAGAGATAAATGGCTTGACGAGAAGTCACCCCACAAAGACTGTATTTTAGTAAATAAAATCTGCTTTTTCTATTGTATATGGCACGAGTTAAAACGAAAGAAAGCAATAGGACGGTAGATCGCAGTTGTATCAGTGCAATCCACTCTTTTATTATTATTATTATTATTATTATTATTATTATTATTATTATTATTATTATTATTATTATTATTATTATTATTATTAGTCACTAGACATTAAATTAACCCTTACAAAAGAGGTAAATTTAATATGCCCTTCTCGAAGAATCATTGAAGAACAGACAGGTGACTGATGACTCCTTGCAGTCATTCCTTTCTCATACCCTACGTGAGCTTGCGCCTTTTTCATTTACCTGTTTGTTTATCGAGGGCCTCCCCTCGGTTTTACAGCTTGCAGCCAAAGTGCGGGCGCGCCTTTTGTTCGTAAGCTGGCTTCTGCTCTTTCGGCTCCGCAGCCGGTGTCCGATCTCAACTAGCGGACAAAGCGCGGACCGGGGAACCCCTCGGCATTTCTTGGAAAGTAAGCCACTGCACATACGCGCGCCTCCGGGAGTTTGTGAGTTTTAGGTATTTTGAAGTGCGTTTCTGTCAACGGGGCCGAGAGTTACAAGGACAGTGCCAGTGCGGGCGAGAGAGCGAGATGTGTGCGCGGTGCTCGAGCGTGTGAATGCGCGAGTGAAGATCTGCGTCTCTTCTTCTCTTTAGTTTTTCAGTACACTTGCACCACCCCTATTTCTCCTCACTTCTTATTTTTGTTTTGTGTGGTCACTTACCAGTGCCGCCTCTCGTGTTTGTGCACCCGCATTTACTCACAACCGGCCGCTTTTCTGCGGTACGGCCAATCGTCACCCTTCCCCCCCCCCCCCCCCCCCGCCTAAGAAAAAAAAGGCAAAAAAATCAGAAGAGACAATTCTCAGATTCTTCCTCTAGCAACATTCTTTTCTTTTCTTTTTTTTTTTTTGCTTCTTTAGCTTTTGGAAGTGCGCTATACCTCCGACTGGCCTATTCCTGTTGGTCTAAAGAAATATAAAGACGCCCTTCTCGCTTCTAGGAACACCGCGGCGGCTGCACGGACTTCTGTCGCTTGTCGAGCATGCAGGCATCTCATCATTTCGCAGGAGGGACACGCTAGTCAATGTTCAAACTCTGCTCTTCCTCCGTGTAGACGCGTTGCCACCCTGCTCACCACCCGCTAGTCTTCCTCTCTTGACGAATATTGTGCAGTCGAAGAAAAACGAAACAACTCCCGTAACATGGGTTAAGTGTTCGCGCTTCATTCTCCCAGTGGGCGTGGTTCTCTCGTGTCGACTTGAAGCTGGTGTTTCAGCCCCACGTTCTCATCGACACCAATCGTTCCTGGAAAGTCTGCTTGGATGTCGCCCCCAAACGGCGTCGATGAGCCGCCCGAAATCGGCAAAAAAAAAAAAAAAAAAAAAAAAAAAAGGCAGCATCTAAACAACATGCTGTGTTCTTCGCCATTTACCGTGGCCGTCTTTTTCAAGCGAAGACACGCAGCCATGCCGTGGTCGGCGACTTGCTGTAATTTATGACGGAAGTTTCCGCCCTTTCCAGCTGAGGTCTGCCCTTCTTCGAGGTCTATCGCATTGTTGCGTTCGGCGTCGAGGGTGCATGACATGGCTGCGGTTATGGCAGGTGTGGTTATGGCAGATATAGCGAAAAAATCTAAATATACCTACGAGGATATGTGCGCGCGCAGTTGTCGAATTGACAAAGACATCGAAGGCCATTTCCGTTACAATAGCCACGCAAAAGAAACGAAAAGCATGTAAACTTCGAATGCATTCACTGCGACAAGAAACTGTGTGGACAAGGAAACCAGCTTTTGAGCTTCTCTCGGCATCTCAAGGTAATGTGCGAATTATCCCTAATCCAACGTATTGTTTCTTTAACTTACATCAATGATGAAAGGAATGTTTTGGGGCTGCAAATTCACCGTTAGTTATTATAAGTAGAAGGGAGGGTAATCTTTCCAATAATTTGTCACGACGTTTGTTCTATACAGCACAACCCACTCGTCAGGATTATCGAAAATAGCGCAATGTCAAAAGTCAAGCACGCTTTGCCTTTTCGTAACTAAGCATCTCTGCACATGGCAACATTTTGTTCTGTCCGCCTCTTGTGACAAGTCCCACGTCAGAAGTCAATTTAATAAAAGAATGTTATGGTACTACAGCTTCCATATATACGTAAGTGGTCGATCTACTTTTTTTTTTTTTTTGTAACAGAGACGTAACATTGAAGAAACATTAGATTGCTTGTGATTTTGTCATCCGATTCGATTTCAATTCGCAGGAAAATGTCTTCACCAAGAAATTATTACTTGCTTGTTATGAGGAAACACTATTTGACGGTCACAGATATGTGCGACGTTTCACTGAAGACCTTCAGGGGTTCGCATCCAGCAGCGCCAAGGACACACAAGCATTACAGCGGGAATCAGGTCAAAAGTCACCATATCAAAACAAATAAAAATAAAATTTGAAGAGTTGAAACTGACCAATTATACGGCCGGTATTAGGTCAACCTGCTATGAATCAGTAGCCCCGCTCGCAAATGTTCATTTCAAATTTTTTACTTTACACGTAAGCCTCATCATATTCAATGTTGTTAATAATTTATGTCGTCATTATGGCGTGTCACCACACAGGACTTGTGCCATGACGTTTTATAGTTAGTGTTCTCGAGTGAAAAACCTTTTCTTTTTTTTTTCTTTTTTTGAGGTCGAGCGACCGACCTCGATCTCACAGTTTGAGTTTGAGGTGAGGTTGAGTGAGGTCGGTGGTGGCATCAGAAAAATTGAGGTGAGGTCACCTGGTCAAACCTCAACCTCAAGGCGTGAGGTTGAGGTTGAGTGAGGTCAGGAAATTTTTATTGAGGTTGAGGTGAGGTTGCACTTTTTGAGGTCAAATGCCCACCTCTGCAACAACCCGAGGCAGTTGTCAAGCGAAACGAAAGTTTCATCCCCTTCACACCACAAAAAACAAAAAGCTCGATCAGAAAGCCTTTAGTAAATCGTTTTCAAGACGAAGTAAATGAACTAAACAAGTCCACGACACAGTTGAAGCGTTCAGCAAGAGCCGTCGCGTTTCTGCCAATCAATTTCTCTATTCTTCCATACCCCCCCCCCCCTACGCGCGCGCGCGCGCGCGCACACACACACACACACACACACACACACACACACACACACACACACACACACACACACACACACACACACACACACACACACACACACACACACACACACACACACACACACACACACACACACACACACACACACACACACACACACACACACACACACACACACACACACACACACACACACACACACACACACACACACACACACACACACACACACACACACCTTTATTTCTATTTTTGACGATGGTCTCCCGCTATTTCTTCTCTTTCCCACATTGCCCTTCTCCTTCTTCTTCATCTTGCTTCGATTCTTCTTTCTTCCCTTACTCTGATCTTCGATATATGGCTGTCGCTCTAATATATTCTCAGTTCTTAATATTCTTAATTCCTACCCTTTAAATGCACTTATCTTGCACCGGATATTCCAGTAGGCGTTATCATGTTTGCTCAGGTGAAAATTCAGTGAAAAGACATCTTTCTTGGTGGAGTGGCATGGCGATTAGCTGCACAACTGCAATTTTCCTTTCTTGCACAATGGGATATATGGGCCTTCTCATTTAAATAAGCAGCTCGTTTATTTTCTTAGCTCACCAGCGCGCATGTGACGGTCTCGAGGAAGCAAAGGGTCTATAATAACACAGCAACACATTTGTAAGCTTTAGTAGGAACTAAGCACGTGCGTTCCAACGCCTGACTCCGTGGCTATAGATCTGAGGGGTGCTGTCTTTTTCATCCGTAGTAGTTAATAATGCTTTAAACCGGTATGACACTGTTTTTCTGCAAATGTTCACCGAAGTGTGTCCAGTTTAATCTGTTTAATATCGGTAGAAAGGCATATGCATCAAATGTTGCGGTATATGCAGCACTAATTCATTGACAGCTACAGAGGGACACCTGACATAGCTAACACACCACTGAAAGCCTAATATCTTGTTTGAAATGTGGGGTCCCACAGAGCGCACTGTAGCGCATTGTAACAACGAAGGAGGAAAGCTAAATATTTAAATACGTGATCTAGTTAAACGCAGTGAAATTATACGTGTAAGCTCTCTTTCTGCTGTCGTATAGTACTCATGATTATCTACACGAGCCCTTTAACTTCAGGATATTAGGCTCTGGTATCGTGATGATTGCTCTTCATCTCTAAGGTGCCATGGGTTGCCGGGAACTCCCCCTTAACCCTTCTACTTCATTAACACTACAACAATAAATCTAACGATAAGCCGTTGTTTGCGTGCTTGTCTGAAGCCAGCTATACCAAATGAAAGAAATAAGGCCAACATGATCAGAGTGCGCCGAGCCCGGGTTTCAAACCCCTAACGGCGCGAACAGCTATATCGCCGCAAGCGATCACCCCCTGTGGTTACCTACTGCTCTCTTGCGCTGTTCTGTTCTCCACGTCCCCTTTCTTTTCCCCCCTTTCATCCCCTTATCCCTCTTCCCCAGTGTAGTGTAGCCAAGGCCGCTCTGGTTAACATCCCTACCTTCCATCCTCATCCCTATCTATCTATATATCGCACTTGTGCACAGCATTGCACGCCGGCGTCATCTAATTGCAGCCGTGCGCAGTGGACCTAGAACACACCGTTCTCACATTGACTTCTCACGTTGCGTTAGGCGATCCCAAAATTTTACAGGGCGCCACTACTAATGTCTCCGGCACTAACAGAATCGGCACTAACGAAACGGCACTAACAGAACTGACACTAAGACCGGCACTTACGGAACCGCGCCACTGAGGTTGTGTTTGAGCGTTTGCATGACACGCTTGGTTAGCCTTGCGTATTCTCCAGGCAATTGCGCCACGGTGGCGGCATTTTAATGTTCAGTAATGTCAACAAATAAGGCACTTACCGAAGAGCTGGCGTACCTATACACATCTACACTTGCGCGCATCAACACCGATAGAGGGCTTCATACATCCTTCTCTTAACCAGCGCCGCAAGGAGAGAGACGCGCACGAATGGGGACTCGGCTTGTCGCTGTCCTTGACCGCACATCGCTCCGGCACAGCGGTCAAGGCAGCCGGAAGAGTCGCTGCCTGGTCAGCCACAAGCCGGTCCGCAAGACGTTCCTATCAACACCGCGAGTGGGGGGCGTTGTCGCCTGAACGCGTGCCACGACGACGCCTGTCGAGATGCTTGCTGCGTCCTCTTCTCAATGGGTTCCCTCCCCCCTCCTTGCCTTCGGCAAATGCGCTCCATTCTCAGACGCACGCTGCCGCAACCACCGCCGCAAGGTGTACGAACGCACAAACGCGCCACGTCGAACCTGTCCGCGTACCTCCGCGTCAGCGCGGGGCGTGTTTGCGTTCCGGAGCGCTTTTCTTTTCTCTTTCCCCTGAGCGTAACGACGCCCCCCGGCGCATACCTGTTACTTGGCGCACGCTTCCTTCCTTCCGGCTTCTTGTCTCCCGCAACGGAGCTGGCGGGAATCTGTGCCGGGGCCGTGTTTTGTTTTCCCATCGAGTGTGTTATTGGATGCGGTAACAGTGCGCGACCGATAGTAGCAGGCACAGACGGCAAACACCCCGCGGGTTGGTGCCGCTGTGTAAAGAAAAAAAAAAAAAAAAAGTTGATTCGCTCGCGGAACGAAAGGGACGTTTGCTCCGAAGCGGGGTCGGGAGAGCCAACATGGTACTATGGGCCTTGAGGTCTTTCAAGAGCGCGCAGTCGTATCAAAATATGTGTTCTCTCTTCTCCTACAGTACTTTTGCAGTTATATACTCCTCCCCACGTGCCGGTCGGCATGCCGGTCCCTCCCCCCCCCCCCCCTAAAAAAAAAGTATTAATCAAAACAGAATCGAAGCCACCCGTATAGTAAGAGCGGGCCCGCGCTCGCATGGTAGGGACCTGTTGTTTTCTCGTTTCTATACATCTACCAATGTATTTTTTATTTATTTATTTATTTATTTCGGCCTTGTTACACGCACGTGTTTGCTTCAAGAGCGAGCCTGCGGCAATTATTGAGCAGGAAAATAAACGTATCATCGCATCAGGTATACATCAATCCCAATGGAAAGGGCCGTTCATTATTATAATTTTTGCCTTTATCTAAAGTGCAGCCAGTGATAATCACATTTAACAGTGCACTAATGTGGAGCTTATTCGGCGAAATCTATAACTTGGTAAGGCGGGTCACGTTTTGAATAATAATGAAACAGATGCGGCCTACAGTGCCGCGCAAGTGCTGGATTTAAATTACTTATTCACTGTCGAGGTACCGGCGCGCTGTGCAAATCTCCAAGAAACAATCCTCATTCGAAGGGGCAGTCATGTCCGTAAAGTTCTCCTCCGAAGAAAACTTGTTCAGCGACGCTTCTCGAGGACGGTGCCGTTGCATGCCGGAAGGAGCGGAGTCGGAATATGGGAGCCGTGCCTGAGCGAAACGCCGCAGTGAATCCGAGGAAGCGGCCGGCTGAGGTCGATTTCGATTATGAAGCCACGGGGGGTCCGAGACCGCACGATCTGGTCCCAAGGGCGGCGGGTAGGCGCACATACACGCCGGACCGAGCGACAAGGAAAGGAGGTTTCTGAGAAGAGTGAGCGGCTCGCGCACAAGCGGCGTGCTTTGAATAATGAAGGCGTGCCCGGGCATTCCACTCTCTTCGCGGCATATATAAACACAGACGCGGACGCACGCAACCACCTCGGAGGCCCTGTCTCCTTTCGAGGCGTGAAGTCAATGCGCCGCTTTAACGCCTCGCCGTGCCCGCGGCCGATATCATGGGCGCAGCGCGCGACGAATTGGTGGAATGATTGTGCCGCCGCTGCTGCTTATTGCGCCGACGTTGAGGGCTTCGGGCGCTTCTCTAGAGTGTTTCTTTTTTTACTGTCTCGCTCTGTCGCCCTGCAGCATTCTTATTCTCCTTATAGGTTATTTTTATTGGACAAGGAAATACTGGGTGTCTCGAGAGAGAGGGGGAGGGGTTGCACGTCTGGGATACTAAGAATCATGATATAGGTTGGAGAGAAAGGGACGACGTTGTCCTATTATGTAGAGAGATGCAAGGATTCCGGAGGAGGAGAGTGAGTGGAGCCTAGTGGAGGAGATACTTCGTTCACGTAGGGAAGGCCGTCAGAGACCACGGAGGCGCTGGAGGTATAAGGAAGGCGTTATATGGCGGTTTTTAAACAGAGCATGCTATTCCTTTCGTCTTCAGCCTCAGATTCCCCTCAGTACGAGCATTTGCCGCATGCACCTGCAAACGGGAGGAAATCGGGCGGCACCGCGGCACCACCGGGTGCAGAAATATTTGTTTATTTCATATTTTTCGTGACACTACTATTCAAATTTGACTACCACAGATCCATCCTTCGTTCGCTTCTCTAGTTTAGGCGCAAATTCTCTATGTGTATTTTACCGGCTCCTCCGGCTTTCTTTACTGAATTCCAGGGGCGGATTTAAGCGATCGATTTGACATGAGAAAAGCTAAGCAGATTCCCCCCCCCCCCCCCCCCCCCCCCTATTTTTTGTTTTCGCCGAAAATGTACCAAAATACATGGCTCAAACGAGACCGCCTTTCTGCCCCCACCGCTATTTTACGTGTGACCAATAGATCCTCCCCTGCTGAATATGGCCGTGGGCATGTTAGGTAGGCGCAAACCGCGGGTCCTCGTGGATGCTGATTTGGCCAGCATCGACAAGGACGCTGCGGTATTCTATAAAAATAGGTTCGTTTCTTAGAACTTCAGACTCCAAGTGAGCGCGAAGCTCTGAAGCAAGCCCAGAAAAAGAATAAAATTAGGATTGATTTCACCATTTGACTCCCTTGCCTACACGCCCGGCGCTGTGGTAAAAGAACGCATAATAAATAAAAGCAGATTTTAGGCTGTATAAAAAAGGGCGACAGCTAGCGATGGCAGCACAAATGCACATATAACGGCCTTTCTAGTGGATTCAGTGCACAGAGCGACAGCAACTAACAGGGCGTTGAAACCAAATCAATGCGTTCACGTTGGCTATTGTGTTGAGAGTAGATTATTTGACGGCAAGCATTAGCAAACTAATGTTATTTTCTTAGTTTAATCTTGTGATGACGTTTGCAATCAGATAAACAAATATTGCTATGGAAAAAAAAAACCTTAATGTTTTCGCAAGGTTATGCGCTCTCTTATTTCAGAAATCGATTAGCTACAGCTTCGCGCGGGGGTGACAATATGTGTGTGTGTGTGTGTGTGTGTGTGTGTGTGTGTGTGTGTGTGTGTGTGTGTGTGTGTGTGTGTGTGTGTGTGTGTGTGTGTGTGTGTGTGTGTTTGTGTGTGTGTGTGTGTGTGTGCGCGTGTGTGTGTGTGTGTGTGTGTGTGTGTGTGTGTGTGTGTGTGTGTGTGTGTGTGTGTGTGTGTGTGTGTGTGTGTGTGTGTGTGTGTGTGTGTGTGTGTGTGTGTGTGTGTGTGTGTGTGTGTGTGTGTGTGTGTGTGTGTGTGTGTGTGTGTGTGTGTGTGTGTGTGTGTGTGTGTGTGAAGCCGGCATTCTGCTCAAGGATTCTCAACGCTTTAATACCGGCGATCTCAGCTGCCGAGACTAACGTGGCGTGCATTAAGATTTCAACAAGTTAAAGCCCTTGAAGCAAGTCAAAGCCATCCATTACTTACTTTTAATACAGATGGAATCTAAGTGCCAAACAACCGTCGAACATACCCTTGGTTAAGCTTCACGACAGTCGACGAAATATTGAGCTTTTAAAAGCTCAGTTCTTGGTCAGAGCGACACGCACGTTTAACAAGTTCGGAATGCGCACGTGGCGAAGGCGTAGCTAAGAGCAAAGCGGCACGTGGGCAAAACAGTCGTTGCAAAAGAGCTGATTTAAAAGCGCGCACGCAAAAGACGCCCGTAATCAGAGGTATGTACTTCGGGTGCACAGGCTGTGGTAAATACTATATCCTCCATAGCTTTACTAGCTTCCCTCGACAGCCATTTCCACGCATACCAGACATTTTTTTTTTTCTTTCTTTAAAAGGACTGGACGCACTCATTCATTGCCGAGTAGCCGCATTGCAAAATCCTATCGCAGGCACTCGTTTATTCGTAACTTGTACTTTCTGGCGTTATTGCCCAAGAGGACGCCTGAAGCACTGCCCTTTTGCCACTCGTTAAAACGGGGGAACGTCTGGCTGGTTATCTGTGACTCTAAATATGCCGCAGCAATCTGTTCTCTTGTGCAGTACCTTCGCCACTAAAAGGAAGCTCATGTCGCAACCATCCGCAAGAGCACGAAATGAAGACGGATACTTAAGAGCCCCCTTGGTTTCGCAGCATCCTTTCCTCATTAGTATCCTTGTTATCGAAGTAAATGCGTGAGACCCATGGATGGAGTATAATCTCGGAGTTTCAGTGGCTTTTACAGTGGCCGACGTACAAGGATTGCGTCAAGGCTTGCCCCCGGCCCTCAACAAGGTTGCAGGAAGGTCCTTACTTTCTTGTCTTTTCGGGTAATGTGGTGCCCAGGGAGGACTCGAGTCTTTCGCAACCATTTTATGCGGCCGTCCTGAGGGTCCAATATTGCGTCGTGTAGGCGGGAAGCGGTATATTAAAGAAGTAAATTCGCCTTCATGAGATCTCTTCTGCTTCGCGTCTATTTCCATCCCATCATGTGCCTCCTTGAATCGAGCAACGGTGGTAACTCGAATTGGGCAACGCCATTCCTATCTTAATAGTTTATGAGTGCATTCCTTGAACGGGCGTGGCCTTGTGCACTATATTGCTTGAAGGTATGCAGTAGTTTTGGACGGTGCATGTATACACTTGTATGCCCTCTTTTATTTGGTGAACTCATTTTTGTGAAACTCGAAGCGCGCTGGATGTGAAGAAATTTGGGCCATAAAATGCATTCAATTCTGTGCATATATGTAAGAAATTGTGCATCTGCACAGGACTGTATATGCGCCGATGGGCAGGTGCGCACCTCCGTACAGAAATACAATAAAGTATATTTAATGCATTTTGTCCCTAATTTTTGGGGAGATGCGCCCTTGTGTATAGAAATACACAATATTTAACGCATTGTTCTCCCAAGTTTTTGTACGGATGCGCACTTTCGTACAGAAATACACAGTATTTAATGCACCCCCCCCCCCTTCAGGTTTCTGTGCAGATGAGCACTCATCATCATCATCATCAGCCTGATTATACCCACTGCAGGGCGAAGGTCTCTCCCATATTTCTCCACTTAACCCGGTTCTGTGCTAGCTGCATCCACTTGACACCTGCGAACTTCTTAATCTCATCCGCCCACCTAACTTTCTGCCGCCCCCTGCTACGCTTTCCTTCCCTTGGAATCCAGTTTGTTACCCTCAGCGACCATCGGTTATCCTCTCTTCGCACTAAATGTCCTGCCCACGCCCATTTCTTCTTCTCAATTTCCACTAGAATGTCGGTAACTTGAGTTATTTCTCTGACCCACTCTGCACGCTTCCTATCTCTTAATGTTACCCCTACCATTTTTCGTTCCATAGCCCTCTGGGTTGTCCTTGTAGATGAGCACTATTCTAGACCAACGCAAAGAGATCAGTGCACTTTTATTGAGATAGCAATACTGCGCCAGGTTTCGGCCCGTCGCGTCGTCCCGGGAAGGGCCACGTTTGTCCTTGAACAGCCGCGGCGAAGACGAAGAAGAAGAAGGAGAAGAAGCAGGAGAAGAAGAACAAGAAGAGAAGAAGAAGAAGAACGCTCGGTAACCGGCAGCTCATGCTTTCGCTCCACATTTTATTGAAGTTTTGAAGTTTTAATCTGTACATATAAATCTTGCTATTATATCCCTCACGTCGTGCGCAGGCAAACTCATGGAAAAGGCAGTCCACGCACGTCTCTCCAACTATCTAGAGAACAACGAGCTACTGCCACACACGATGTTTGGATTCAGAGCACATCTGTCCACCCATGATGTGCTTCTGCAACTCAAACGCGAAGTCATTGATCCAGCACGCAGAAACAGTGACCGAGCACTTCTATCCCTCGACCTCAAAGGAGCGTTTGACAATGTCAAACATTCCACAATCCTCCAAAATCTCCAGACCACCAACTGTGGCCAGCGAGTCTACTCATACATCTATGATTTCCTTAAAGACAGAACAGTCAACATCAGCATCGGCACTAAACAAACAACGCAAGTGAAGATGGGCACGAGAGGCACTCCGCAAGGGGCAGTATTATCCCCACTTCTGTTCAATATTGCACTCCGCAATCTTCCACCTCTTCTAAATCAGATACAGGGCATACGACACGCCCTGTACGCTGACGATATAACCATCTGGACAACTAGGGGTAGTATGGGAATGATGGAAGAACAACTACAAACAGCGGCAACAACAGTTCAGAATTATGCACGAGCGTGTGGACTAACCTGCTCTCCCGAAAAATGTGAACTCCTAGTCTTCCGCCAGCACAAAAATCAGGCCACGATCGACATCCACGTTGACAACTCACCCATAAAGGAAGTTCAGACCGTTAAGATACTGGGTCTATGCATCAATAACAAGGGCAACAACCACCTCGCCATCCAGAAACTCCGCCTCGTGAGCGAGCAAGTCGGCAGGATGATCGCCAGAATAACGACGCGGAAATCAGGGATGCGCGAAGAAGATACTCTCCGACTGGTGCAGGCCTTCGTCGTGAGCCGCATCGTCTATGCGGCACCCTACCTTCGTCTCAAGAAGTTTGACATCAAGAACCTCGACGTCATAATCAGAACAGCCTACAAGAAGGCCCTGGGCCTCCCTCTTACGACATCGACGGACCGGCTTTTACGACTGGGCGTCCACAACACGGTAGACGAGCTGATTGAGGCACACCTCACGGCGCAGGTGGTACGACTCTCCACGACTCTGACTGGCCGACAAGTCTTGAACGATTTGAACATCAATTGCCCCGAACAGCTAGACCCTAAAAGCGACATCCCAGCCTCATGGAGAGGACAATTCAAGGGAACTCCATTACCGAGGAATATGCACCCCGACTTTCACCAGCCAAGAAGACAAGCACGAGCGGAAGCTATAAAAAGGCACTACGGCGGGCGCGAGGGCGTGTTCTATGTCGATGCTGCGGGTCCTGAACAGGGAATGGCGGCCGTTGCGGTAGTACACCAAGATAAAACAGTGGATGGACTAATATTACACAGCCATGACACACTGGCTGCGGAGGAAGTGGCAATTGCCCTAGCTGCGACACACACTACCTCAGAATACATTCTTACAGATTCACAGACAGCATATCGCAATTACCTCAGGGGCAGGATTGCACCGCTAGCAGCTAAAATCCTGCAAGATAGTTACACCCGTGGCTACCAACCCATGGATAAACACTTAGTATGGGTACCAGGTCACCAGGGCATCCCAGGGAACGAGAGCGCACACGCCTCAGCCCGAGCATTTCTCCCCCGGGCACCCAATACGGATCTCGTGGAACCTCCTATCCCATTGCTAACTTACACCGAAATACTTCAGCACTTAAGATTATCTCGCCGGGTCTACCCTCCACCGGCAAAGACACTAGACAAAGGGGAGGAGATACACCTCCGCAAGCTACAGACCAACACTTTTAACAATCCACGCAGACTACACGCAATAGATCCAGAGTCATTTGACTCACAATGCAAATTCTGCGGGGAGAAGGCGGACCTATACCATATGGTGTGGGCATGCCAGCGAAATCAGACTGTCACTATTAATAACCAGCCAACGCAGGAGGGGTGGGAGGCAGCTCTGACCAGCTCGGACGCAAGGGTTCAAAAAGAACTCATCGGAAGAGCGCGGACAGCAGCCTACGCCAATGGGGTTCCGGACTGAGGACTCCAACCGCCGCTACAACCTCCTAATCATTTTCATTAAAATATTTTTACCACCACCTACTGCGTGCGTTAGTATTTACTTTTTTTTTATTTTGGTTTTTCATATTTACATTTCCTTCTCTATTCCCTAGCATTTATTTCTATTTATTTTTGCGATGTAGTTATACATCTCAAAATCTAATATCTCTGCACCCCAATTCTTGGCCGATCCCCCTGTGTGGGTATGTGCCATCAAATTAGAGGAGAACAACAACAACAACAACAACAACAACATTTGGTTCAGCAGCATTGAACCCTTCTGCCCCGCCGGGGTGGTGCAGTGGTAAGACGCCCGACTACTGTGCCGGAGTTCCCGGGTTCGAACCCGACCACGGCGGCTGCGTTTCGATGGAGGCGAAACGAAGTCGCGTCCGTGTGCTGTGCGATGTCAGCGCACGTTAAAGATCCCCAGGTGGTCGAAATTACTCCGTAGCCCTCCACTACGGCTCCCCTTTCTCTATATCCACTTTCACTCCCACCTTCATCCCTTCCCTTACGGCGCGGTTCAGGTGTCCACAGAGCAAGTGTGACAGATACTGCGCCTTTCCCTTCCTATGAACCAACCAACCAACCAACCCTTCTCATTTATATGTGGGCTGGTAGCTTACGCCCTCGCGTCATACTCTTAAAGGATGGGCGTAAGTGTCCCCAATAATGTAGCACCTTACACTGATAGGGCGTGGTTGGTTGGTTGGTTCATAGAAAGGGAAAGGCGCAGTATCTGTCACACTTGCTCTGTGGACACCTCAACCGCGCCGTAAGGGAAGGGATGAAGGTGGGAGTGAAAGTGGATAGAGAGAAAGGGGGTCGTAGTGGAGGGCTACGGAGTAATTTCGACCACCTGGGGTTCTTTAACGTGCGCTGACATCGCACAGCACACGGACGCCACTTCGTTTCGCCTCCATCGAAACGCAGCCGCCGAGGCCGGGATTCGATCCCGGGAACTCCGGCACAGTGGTCGGGCGTCTTACCACTGCACCACCCCGGCGGGGCCTGATAGGGCGTGGTAGGAGAATAATGTGCAGATGCACACTTTCGTACGAGAGTACACAAAATTGATTCACTTTATTCCCCCGAGTTTCTGTTTATCCATCTCGCTTTGAGCTTCACAATAGGAACTGCACTTGCGCACCCGCATATGCCACAACATATTATTTTTCGCCCTATATACATAGTTTGTAAATATGGGTGTCTAGTACCTCTCTGTTGTAGAAGGCGCCCTCAACGGCAGTCATCCAAAGGCATGCATTTCGACGTCTCTATAAACCAGGCCTGCATTACAGCTCCCTCTCTTGTTCGCTCGTCGGTTCCCTTGGGATACTTCTGAAATACATATATTCTGCTGAGCTCTGCTGTCACGCTTTTATTAGTTCTGATCGGAATAGCAGATCCAGCTGCAGTCACACATCGAGTGCTCTCGTACAGATTGAGCGTGCTATCGTTTTGACGCGTTTCAAGTTAACTTTTCTTTTTTTATTATTTATTTTTTGTTATTTATTATAGTGTTATCGGTCATAGTGCTTCAGTCGTCGGGACAGCGTTAAGGCACTGTTCAGAAGAAAATTTGGAGTCGGCGGTGCCAACTATAGAAGTCACACGCATGCCCCTGGCAGGTAGTAGTTTACAGTTGGCATGGCCGGGCTCTGATTGGCAGGTTAGTTTGGTGACGTCACGAAACCACCTGGCGTGACTGAGTTCGATCAGCTGCTATGACGCGGAACGGAGATGAGAATGAAAATCATCTGGAAGTAAATGACGCCTGATGCATCTTTTTGTGTTTTTGTTTTCGTTTTGTTTTTTTCACTGGTTAAGAATGCATTTTGGTTCAGCGGGATTCGAGCTCATTATTATCGATTCTCTCTTCGTGTAGTTTAACACCAAGCGAGGTATTTCTCATGGGAGTTCTGCAGAGTTCTTTGTTTTCTGTAATGATGTCCATTTCCTAGTTTAAAATTTTAACTTGCTTCTTCGTCGTTTTTTTTTTTTTTTTTTTTTTTTTCAGGTTGAATTTTCGAAACCTTCTCTCTGTATCGATTTAAACTGACGCAGTTTAGTTAACCTCATTCAAATGCAGAGATGAGAAGGAACAAGCTGGAGCTTTACATTTAAATGATTCGCGTCCTCGGCGTGCTGGAGGTTTGACAGCTGTGTGGAAAATTATGCACGAAGAGCAACCTTAGCCTTCGATGACGCTTAGCCGTGCCGTCTGATACTTCGTCGAAAACTACAGCACTACAATCCGCTGTCGCGGTGTTTATTTCGTTCCAGAATGAAGTTTTCAGCAAAAGTTTCCATCTTGAAAGACGAAATGCGTGGAAAAAGGCAGATGTCAAAGAACTTCAGTCTACGTTTCCTTCCGGATCCAGATTATGCGAATAATTAATCCAGAAGAAGATATGAAAGAAAGTGTTGGAGGTTGAAAGAGTTCAAGCATGAGAGCATAATTAACGCTTGCGCATTTCTTTTATTTTACAAAAATAAACATAAAATAAAAATAAAACGAAACATTTTGCAGCCTGTCTTCCTCTTCGGCCTCCGCCCACACTTACAATGACGTAATACAACTTCTCTGGCTTCTCGGCTACGGTTCCGTTCCTTGGCAGTCAGCGATGTTGCGTGAGAATGCTTAAAAAAATTTTCCTCTCATAGAACGGTCTTGAATGGCGCTCTCTTCGCCCGATGCTTCAATGCGAGCATTTCAAAGGGGCTCTGCGCATCTTAAAGCCACAAATAGCCATACAAAATGCAGTGATAATGAAACAATGGTATGTATATATACATTAATAGCTGCGGAGAGAACAAAGCTATTTCACGCCTTTTGTTTTCCCCGCCATTGAAACTTGGCGGCCGAAGGAAGACTGGAGGAACCTTTTTAATGCTGTTTTCTTTGAAAGTGTCAACCTTTTATTCAGTTTGTTTAGGTAAGCTATTTCATTTTCTTACCCCTCCGCACTAAATAATAATGCGGAATCTGGTAGCGAGTTTTCATTTTGGGGAGCACTAAAGCAGAGAGAACGTTCGCAGTTTAATATTGAGCGGATTACTTGTGCCGATCCGAACATGGCCAGTTATGCGATGAAAATGTTAGTAATGTAGTTGTCCACGCAAAGGTGAGTGAGTGAGTGAGTGAGTGAGTGAGTGAGTGAGTGAGTGAGTGAGTGAGTGAGTGAGTGAGTGAGTGAGTGAGTGAGTGAGTGAGTGAATGAATGAATGAATGAATGAATGAATGAATGAATGAATGAATGAAGGAATGAATGAATGAATGAATGAATGAATGAATGAATGAATGAATGAATGAATGAATGAATGAATGAATGAATGAATGAGTGAGCGAGCGAGCGAGCGAGCGACAGACATACAGACAATTGAGCAAGTACATAAAACTCTACGGGCATGTTCACAAGCATAGCATATCAGCGTTGATTAAGCGGTAGCGCCAGGAATAATCGGTCCAAGGGCGATCCTGGTTAGGCAATGGAGTTCATTTTCTATATTCAGCGATCCGCATCCGCGCAACGAAACCTCCGTCCACGAACGCTGACGTTTTTCTTCCGCCCTGCCACAGCATCCTTTGGTTGTCGTTTCGTGTCGCTTTCTTGCTTAGTTTTCGTTTGCGTGATTTTGTTTATCCCCGCTTATCGCCTTTGTTGCCTCGTTTCTGCATCCTTTCGCTTGAACCATTTCCTTTCTGCTCCGTTAGCGGCCATTATTCCGCACAATATAGCGTCTCCTCGCTCCTCGAGGGCAGTGTCGCCGGGATGATCAATGACTTCGTTCGTGGTCGCTGCGCACCGCGACAATTTATTCAACCTCCGGCAACAACGGCCACAGCCGCGACAACAAGAGCGAAAAGCAGGGACGCCGCTTGACACGTGGCGGAGGCAGCAGCAGCACCACCAGGTCGATCGAACGCAACGTAAACCGAGGGCTCGGAGCGCTGCATCACAGTGCCATGCATTATACGAGGCTTGCAAAACCCACAAGCGATGGGGCAGGTCGTGAAAGAAGCACCGGAGATGCTTGCAAAAACGTGGAAAGACTATGTCCGCCAAGCTGTTCTGGCGAAGGTTGTGAGCTCTGCTTCGGTGGCAACAGCTGCCCGCAGCGCACGGTGGACCGTGATGCGTTAGAGCGATATTGAGTAGAGCCCATTTCCGCCGTGTAAAGTACGTAAGTTGGTGATAATTGCTCAGGGTTAGCCGTTTTGTAATAATCGCTAAAGCCGAAATCGCTTCCCATCAATCGTATTGGAGACTATATATGTCAGGTACTGCTAAAGGTTGGAAAGCAAAAGTATGAGTGCAAGCCACTGCCCCCCCCCCCCCCCCCCCCCCCCCACTCCTAAAGAAATAAACTACTACTAAAAGGAACTACAACACACAAGAGGGCATAACATGACTTGAATATATTGAGTGAGCATGTACGTGTCAAAATACATATACAGGACCCAGTATACATTCTCAGGTTACTTCAAACCATTATCGACGAGACATCATTTAATGCTTACATTAATATTGTTTTCATGAGTATCTTAAATTCCTTTATGCATGGAAGAGCGGCCTTTATAGTCGTCAGCATGTAGCTGGGTCTGAGTGAGCTCAGTGTCGTATGGTACGATGATTGCATTCCTGCTAAGAGATGAGCAGTATTTTTTTGCATGCAGTACCCTTTAGGAGTAGCTTGCTTCTTTCGGCACCGTCTATTTCCCACTGTTCATGCTCTGACGAGTCGTAATTACCTTCACATTTGGTTAATCGTGGTTACAAAACATCTTAAGACATGTTGAAAAGTTTGATTAGGCAAAGTTAATCAAGAATCAAATCAAATTTATCAAGCCTGGCTGTTCCCGTATAAGCAGACAAAAAAAAGTTTGAAGCCGTTGGTACAAAGTAACTTGTCCATTATCTGCTATGACTTGTGCTACGAATTTGTGTTGCATATTTTCTTTTGCTACCGCAGAATTAGTAGAATGCGCTGTAGAATACCAGTTCAGTAAATATTCAGGGTATCAATTATGGTCAAGCGGATTAATCTTTGCAGTTATCGGCCGTATAATAGAGCGAGAGGCTACTTAAGATGCAGCAATCAACTTTAAAAGCTACTGAAAGCGTCTTCAATCGCTGCGATATCCATGAAAAGGACACTTATTTGAGCAAAGTGAAGGCCGAGACTAGCACGCTTGCCCATAGAGCCTTCTAGCGGTGTGGCAAACTGACATTTCAACGCACCTGTTTTGTTAAGGGCAACGTGCTAGTAGCCACGTAATTTCTTTTGCCCCTCCGATTGTGCCCGAGCAGAATTATCACGCCTGGAACGCAGTAGCTGCTTCAAATGTCAGCTTCCTTTTCCTTCGCTGCACATCGCTCGAGTGCTCAAGCAATGCAGATGTGCATTAATAATGAACGCGATGTCTGCTGGGGCAATACATGCAGCCAATTGGCGCATTTCTCGGCGGAATGCGTTTGCACATGTCAGAGAATCTGCTTTGTAGAGCCGCGCAGCCTCTGTCGTAAAACTTGCTTTGATTTTTGAGAGCTTGAAAGAAAATAACACCACGAAGGTCTCAAGATCAATGGCGCCCAAATTTTGGTTGGTATATCTCAGGAGCGCTAGCTCAGGTTCTTATTCCCCCGAGAAGCCGTTGTCTGCGATTATGTCTCTCCATCTGACCTTGAAATTAATAAAAGAAATATAACTGCGACCGCATTATTCGATCCCCGCGGCAGTGTGCACAGGTCAGCTTCGTTTGCCGCTGCTAACACTCAGTGTGTTTAACCATCACTCTCAAGCTGTGCATTGCATGTTGTCTTCATCAACTTCCAAACGCGCTCAATGAATCAAGAACACACAGCTATCGCATTGCCCCCTTAACGTTTGTTAAGCATTCAAAAAGAAAATAAAAAAATTCACCAGTTTCGCCGTACTTCGCCCGAAGCCTGATCGCGAGTCTATTAACCTTTGTCGAGGCCAGCCGTCTGCTGTTTCCTTAATCTTTGCCTGAATTTGTTGTCTGACTTTTATTTCGGTGTTCGCACTGAAAAGTATTTTCACTGGCATCAGCTGCATTACTCACAAATGGAACACAGAATAGACACTAGAATTACTCAAAACGAGCGATTAAAAATGCGGCTCGCATTTTCCCGTGCTACTCGGCATCTATTCTGAGCAAGCACCCTGAACTTCGATCGTGAGTGGCTTGTATCGTACTGAGCGGTATTTAATTGCTTACGTCAACGGCGTTTGGATTTATTGTCAACAATGCTTAAGCCTCGTAAAAAAAGGTTATCTTTTGTCTTCCCTGTGCTCGCTGCGTAACATGCTCTCCTTGGGACTGGTCGCGGATCGGTAAGTTTAGGCTCAGGTTAACGCTTTTCTGAAAACAACCTAGCTCGTAAACTCCTAATCGATAAACGTGAATAGTAAGGCGGAAAGCGAAGTGATTTGAATCGGATTCACGGTGAATGTCGCAGGAGGACGTAAATTATTGTAAACGACAAAAAATAAAAAAAATATAGCATTGCCCAACCCGCACCGCCTAAGGCGCGACGGGCTAACATAGAGGGCAGAAAGAAGGAAAACACGACGCATGTGATAACGCAGGTTCGTACAGGGCCCTAGCTGCGTTTAGGCAGGCCACACTAGCATACGCTTCCAAGATAATTTGTTCGAATGTAGAATCCAAAAAAAAGAAAAAAAAATAGGTTACGAGATTCACCAGGTTTCTTATGCATCTTTAGATCAAGATGAAGCTCTATTTAGTCGCGTTTCTCTCCTTCACCATTTAGTTTTTATGAGCCAATGTTTCACACTGATCAGCAATCAACGAAAACTCCTGCATACTTAGATTAGTTTTTTATTTATTATAGCACAAGCATCTTCGTCCATGCTCTAAGTTTGTAACTTATGAATGTACGGCTAATTTCTCAATACCCACATTATATTTTTGGTCTGGCCTCGTTGTCTTCTTGGACCTGCTATACGGCGGCATTTTATTTTTCCATTGTGGGGTACAAAAGATGAAGTGAAGCACAACTTTATTGTGGAAAGGAAACGTGGAGGTAGGAAAGGTGGTCAGCACGTGCCTTCGAGACCATGAAGATCCCGGGTGACACGGGCCCATGCCACGGCTCGGGATTGGACATCCGGTTCGTCGCTGACCTTTACTCCATTCCACACGTCAAGGAAGGGATCAGGCATGAGGTTTCTGGGAGGCATATGGGCCCAGCAATCGGAATTAAATAATTTAGTGATGCTATTTCCCCGCAAAAGTGACAGATTGGGCTAATTTAAGAATTAAGGAGTTTTGAAACAGTGTATGGGTTAAAGAATGTGTCGGTTTCAAGTGGTCTCCACACCACCGGTTGCTCTCCGAATAGTGAGCTGTGTGGTGGCAGGTATATTTTTGTCCCGAGTCTGGGCTGTGTGGTGAAATCGTGGTTTGAGGTGGTGGCTCTCCGAAGGGCTCCAGGTCTAAATCGATGTCCACAGCTCGGCCGGCACAGCTCTGACTTGCTCGGTGACACCTGCTTTCTTTGCCTTTTCCTCAACTGCACTGACAGCCTTCTTCAGCGCTTCCTCTATATGTCCATCGGAATTGATTGATCCATATAGTAATGTCACCGGCTTACAGGTCTTAGTGTGTGTTGCTGATAGCGTGCAGTTTATTTGGAAGCTTGAAGAGTACAAGGTTGAACAGGGAGGAGGATAGGACCGCTCCTTATGGTGTACCCTTCTTCTCGAGTTTTAACGGGTTGGATTGTAGTGGACACACTTTAAGCTATACTGTGCTGTTCTACAGAAAGCATTTGATGAAGCCATTGAAGGCGCTTGGACCGGAGTGTAGTCATTGGCTACTAGGTACGTCATAGTGATCTAAGTTACAGCAAATGAACACAGCGCGGGACTTACAGCGTACGTAGATCCAGTCATGAAATCAGGCATTCCTTTTTTTTTTTTCAGGCGTCGGACAGTTATGAAGCGTTTTATTTTTTATTTTTGCTTACACGAAACTATATTACCGAAGACAATAATAAATTTCGAAGTTTTGGCAGCAAGCCATCTTCATTACTGCAAATATATTGAAGAATCAGCTTCTCAAAACGAAAAAGTAAATGAAGAGAAACGCTTGTCAAGGATTAATCAGATCAGTTGTTCAACCGAACATATACATTCAGTTGTTAGCCTCTGTGGATAAATACCAATATAGACAGCTCTGTTGTAACAGTAACAATGAAATAAAGATTGAAAGTACTTATGCGTTTTCGCTGCATATCTTTCTACTGCTAAGTTGCCGATTTAAAATCTCATGGCTCTAAAACAACATTTTCTCTGAAATGTTTAGGTACATGTATTAAAATAAACTAGCTTGTCTTCTAAAACTGCTCCTTTATTCCGTCGCTCAAACTTAGGGTGGCTGAGAAATATGATTCAGTGTTTATTCGCAGAATAAACGGAGAAGGTAGGGATCTTATAGCACAATACGGTGATTATTAATAGAAGTTTCTGTAATTATGAGCCCAATAAATGAAGCCTGGCTGACATCGAGGCACATAATAAAACTCGCTCCATTTTGTCTGCGAAACGTATTGTTGTCCTATTCTTCAGTCTTCACACAAACATTTCTTCAGTGTGGTTACCCCCTTTGCGGAGAGCGCGACGAATGAGCTTGCTGATTGCCTTTCCTCCTCTACTAGGTTTCCAGAGATCAGAGCCCTTTTTGTCGTTGTTGTTTTGTTGTTCTCCCCAGACGCAAAAAAAAAAAAGAAAAAAAAAAACAACGGTTGAATCAGTGGAGGTACTTTAAGTTTTTAATTTTAAGCAAAACTCGAGAATCTCGAAAGATTCGCCACGAACAGGATGTTTATCGAGACAAACTCTTTCGACTTGCTACAGTATATGGCCTAGATTTTTTTTTAACCCCCAATGAAAATCACTGGGATGTTCCGAATATCGAAAATGGTGGCAGTAACACGAAGTAGGAGAGTTTCAGTGGCTCGGAGTTTGTTGCACACGGAGCCGAGAGCATAATGACAGAGCAGCCCTCTTAGCTGAAAGCTTGCTACACTCAAAAGCCCATCTGCATTGTCTTGGGCTCTTCTAAGCATATCGTGTCATGTTTGAGACCAAGATGACTAAGATGTATCTTACCTGTACTCACCTATGGGGCTGAAACGTGGAGGCTAACCAAGAGAGTTCTACTTAAGTTGAGGACAACCCAGAGGGCTATGGAACGAAAAATTGTAGGGGTAACATTAAGAGATAGGAAGCGTGCAGAGTGGGTCAGAGAAATAACTCAAGTTACCGACATTCTAGTGGAAATTAAGAAGAAGAAATTGGCATGGGCAGGACATGTAGGGCGAAGAGAGGATAACCGATGGTCGCTTAGGGTAACAAATTAGATTCCAAGGGAAGGAAAGCGTAGCAGGGGGCGGCAGAAAGTTAGGTGGGCGGATGAGGTTAAGAAATTCGCAGGGGTCAAGTGGATGCAGCTAGCACAGAGCCGGGTTAAGTGGAGAAATATGGGAGAGGCCTTCGCCCTGCAGTGGGTAGAGTCAGGCTGATGATGATGATGATGATGATGATGATGATGATGTATTTGACCCACGTAAGAACAGTGGTAAAAAGGTTCGAGATCGCGCCAAGGGGAGACGAGGGGTGGCTGGCGCCACCGAAAGGATCTACGTATCGGGCTTCCTTCACGCTTTTAAGAAGAGTTGATGCTTTTTTCTAACAAGGAATGCCTGAAACGTATCGATGTCTGCATTGAACTGTGGCTGGGAATCGAATATGGGAAGCTGTCTTCGAAGCATTTAGGCATACTTTATTTTATCCTTTTAATGGGAAATGCGATGGAAACGGTTATTGCCAAGAAAATCTGTCTTTCCTTCTCTCTTTAGTGTGAGTCATTGCTCATAGGATATCCTCGTGCAGTTCCTGAAACTGTGCGCTGCTACTGCACCGAACACGTACAAGAATGCCGCAGCGATGCGCCCATATTAATCATATTGCGCCATGTTTTCTCGGTGCTGCTTGGCCGCAGACAGATGGCGCAGTCGGTAGGACGTGTAGCGGAAATGGAAATTCGCGGTCCACTCTCGGAAATGGTCGACGTTAGGACCCCGGAGTGGCGAGGCGGGGACTCTGTTGTGCTGGAACGGCTGGTCTGCTGAAAGAGCAGCAAGAAGAGGAACGAGAGCGGAACCGGAAGTCGGATTATTTCTGGAGGACCCGATCGGGTGCGAAACGCGTTAAATGGGTACGGCACGCAGGAAGTTATGGCGGAGGAAGGCATTTTGCTGAGCGTGTTGTGTGGTTATCGTGGCGCGTGTCAGTGCTTGTCGTCGAAGTTTGGGCCTTGTCGACGGGGTGTCTTGGTGTCAAACTTTTCTTCAGTGCAGTTTGTTTTGTGCTTCCGATGAAGCCCTTGACTTGGAAAGCCATAAACTGCATGTGCTTCTGGAGAAACTGGTATACAGCCGCGTAACCAAACAGATTTTTTTCCCTACATTTAGATTTTTCCTACTCGCTTGCCGGATTAATGTTAGGAACTTTTGTCAGCGAATATTCTGGAATTGCCCATATTGCACACTGCGAAATAATCTTTTGTTGTTCTATATTTTCTTTTGATTTCTGGCGTGCAAACATCGCCGCTGTTATATGTGACGCTTCAAGGTTAAGCAGTGGGCTACTGGCTAAATATAAGAAATATTTTGTTTGTTCAACAACAATACATATTTACTAGTTATTGTGAAAATTAAAAATAAAGCAATATCCCGCCGTTATTTCTGATCAAAACTACTTATCGGGAGAGTAAACGTTTTGGTTTTTGCTCATTTAAGCAGAGATTAATCGTTGGTTACGTGAAAACCAGGCGTTGATTCGTGCGTTGACTCGTCCGTTGCACTACATTACTGTGAATAGTGACTTCACCATGTTCTTATACTTTTTATCCAAACAGTCTATTTAAATAGAAGAACGAAGAATGCGCTGAGACAAGCGCATCGTATTAGCGCCAGCTTTTTTAAATTTTTATTTCAACAAGCACAGAACGCATATTAATTTTCTTAAAAAAACACACGCACACACATTGCTCAGGTATATATAATTTGTACTGGCACCCTAATAGCCGTGTATAATACTACCAAAGCATGACCGCATTACTTCGCGCTCCTTCCCGACCAATTCGTGCTTTCTGATCCAAAGACACGGAGTTCTAAACTGCGCCTCGCAAAACCTGCCGCGTTGGGACGAACTTGTAACGGGGAAGAACTGCGCGCTATTCTGGTAGCCGTGCGCTGGCTCCGCAAAGGGCCCAGTCGCACGCCCGAGCTCACCTTCGTTAGGGCGCGAGGCTCTGCCTTGTCGAAATCACTTCGCCTTCCGAAACGAGCTGCAAGGAAGCGAGCGGTGGTCGCCGCCTCCCCGCAAATGGGCGCCGGGGAAATTCAATGACCGCCACCGCCGGCCTGAAACTCGTAAACGAGCTGCTGCGTGCCGATGGCGGTCCGCCCGAGGCTGATGGTTACCGGCCTGTCGGTAGTTGTCGGCCGGTTGTATGCGCGGCGTTGGCCTATAGGCATTCCCGAGAACTGCCTTGTGCCGAGGCGTGGGCACCCCGACGACGAGCGTGTTACTCGGACAGGTGATCTGATTGCACGCGTTCGTTTACCTCTCGGCGAGGATTGCGGGTGATTCGGAGAGGCTGGCCCTGGAGGGGTCGCCATCTGTTGCTCACGTGCGTTGAAAGAGCTAAAGAAAATTCGTGCCCTGAACGAACGTGAGCATTTCTTCTTTCTTTTTTTTTTTTAATTCTCTGGTCGGCACCTGCAATCTGCTATCTGCAATAGTAGCTTCGTATACCAATGCTGCGAGAGCAACGGTTGTTGCTACGAACGTTTAAGATAGTGTTCTGGTCGTGAAGGAAAGCGTGATGTGAATTAGTATAGGGGGATGAATTACTACTGTGTGCTGTTTGAGCAGCGAATAATAGTTCAGAGCGACCACAGCGCAGAGAAGGAACAGGGATAAAAAAGAAGAAAACGCACAACTCTAGCGCCATGATTGCTTGTAAGAAACGATGTCATTGAAATTCACTGTATGTGCTACTCCTGATCTTGTTGGTATGCCATTCTTTATTTTCACGTCTCTGCCTTTAAATACGATACCATAAAAAAGAACTTGGCAGTTTCCACCTCGGCGTCAGTGTCATAACGTTCAGGACGGCTGTACACACCTGCATTGTGGTCATTGCTTAGCATAAGTTCTATACGCTCAATAGTCGACAGGTGCATAACTCTTAGCAGCTCTCATAGTTCAGTCGGCTCAAGGCGCAGCCAGGTGGGTTTTCTCACCAACACACGTGCGATGAACTATCTCTCTATCTGTCAGTGGCCTGATTTCGTTTTCCGAGCTGACAAAGTTTGTCGCGTGGTGTTTTACACGTCGTTTCGTCTTTACCAACACCAATAAAAATTGCACCGACATATGGCGCAAGTAGAAAACGGGACTTGTAAGGGCGTTCGCCAAACATGTCGACACTGTCCGCACCCGCTCTTCTAAAGTGGAGCTCGCGGAGAGCTCTTCTCGAAGATGCACTCCTTCGCGACTCCCGGAACGGCGCTCTCGTAATTGGTTCCCTTGATGGCCCCGTGTTTCACCTTGGATCCCATTAGGCCTATTTCCCCACCCCATTTGAACTTTCTTTGCTGCTGCTGTTGTAACAGTCCCCCCTTCTCTGTCTGGAGGCGCTGGATGGAGGGGATGGCGGGCGAGTTAGGAGGACCGCGACGAGCGTGCAGCGTGGCCAGAAGGGTTTAATTGCGGCTAACTACGCGTAACTGGAGACGCTGGCACGCGGAGCGTGCACCTTTACATGAGGCACTGCGTTGCGCTGCCGGCTTGAAGGAAACTGGCGATGCGAATTGCGTGCGGCCATCTTGGCTCCAGGCACGCGAAACGAAGCTTTCGGCAAATGGTCTCTCAGGTCTTACCGTGGGAAACGCGTCGCCGGCGTATACTCTCGTCACCACGTCGCGCGAAGTTCGTGTGCTCGTTGACTTCAGTAGAAAGTGCGTGTTCTTCTAATAAACGGGGAAAGAGGGCGCACATCTTGCATACCCACGGCTCTCAATTTGCCACCTTGTCTCTCGCAGCTAACCTGAGCTTGTTTTTTTTAATATAATTACTACCATATCGTGTTTCGCTTGGCGCTTAACACACGCATTGTTGCCGTCGACCTCTCTGAGGACGCAGTGTACAGGAAAGGGTTGTTTAGCATGTTGTAGTATCCCACACTCTCTTCTCCCGGTGATTACCACTGTATGCAGAAACGTAAACTTCTCCAGGCTCACCCCCCAGCAACTGCAGAGCACCGCCAGTGAGACGCTGAATGATTGAAGTGTTTCGGGAAGACCACGTGTACCGGTAGCACCGTCAAAATGCTCTCACAGCGTCACACCTTGGCAGTTCTTCAAACGCTCTACCCCCCCCCCCCCCCCCCCTTTTTTTTTTTTTTTTTTTTTTTTTCAGCGGGGCCTTTGAACTGCAAGTCAGACGTGTCTCGGCGCGGAGCTACGGCAGCTAATCCTAACGGCTCGAATGTCTCGACTTTCTTAACGCGGAGTACTGAATACGTGGTATCTCCGTGCACTATCCGCGTGCCTGATCGATGAAAGAGACGGCAGTGAGATGAGTGATTCGACGCTGCTAGCACAGCGAGTATATACTCGACTTTTTGCCAACGTGCACGTGGAAGGAGCTCTAGTATGAAGGCATAAGTTACTTCACGGTATGCTGAATGCGCGTGAAGAAGCCTCGAATTCAGCTCTTTTGTGACAACATAAGAGGCGCGCCTCCGCGTTCACTTTGACGGGTAACCCTTCCCTCTTCAGAGCACGCGTGCGTGTTCCTCATTAGCTGCTTTGTGTTTGACGGAAGCGCGTGCTTCCACTAGGGAGCAGCGGCGTTCCCAGTCCTTCGATCGGTCGTGCTGCACCCGGCACGCCCATATTAATGGGACCGAAGCCTGCGCGTTGTTGCGCACAGCTACGACAGTCAGTCATTACAGGAAGGGTGGCTTAAGGCAATGCGCGCAGTCGTTCCGGCTGCGTTTGGGTGCTTTTCGTAGGCATGGAACGCCGCCGAGCTGCGCAGAACGAAGCCTGCCGTTTCTACGTCCCTGTATTTCGTTTCTTCCCTCTCCTGTTCACCGATGCAGTCGAGCCGCCTAATCAGGTCCCCCGTCTCTGGTGCGACCATTGCCGTTATTGCCATCTGGAGACCTGTCCCGGGCTGTGTTCGGCGCCACGAACTCTTCCCTAGCGGTAATTACGGGAGGCTCGTATGCGATTGATTGACATTCCTCGGCTTCATTTGCTGTCCCCTCCCTTCACTTTTCTTCTCTTGCGCGGAGCTTTGTTCGCGGAGTCCCGGTTGACGCTCACCATGGTGTTCCGACTCTTTCTCCGTGCTGCATTGGGGGAGCATAAGAAAGGTAAAGGGCTCATTTTTTCATTCAGCTAAACACAGGGTCAACACGAAATTTGTTTAGAAATCGCATATTAGAGTACATAATAAAAAAAAAGCAAGAAAGGCGCCCGGGTATAGTTAGTAGACAGCGGGCGGTATGAAGGTGGCGCACACAAAAAAATCTTTACCATCACTCTTCATCCGCCCGCATTTGAAACATTCGGGGGGGGACTCACCCCTCAACGCCTATCCTACTACCGATCTGTTTCCCCTGAGTGCACTCTCTGTGGAGAGTTGCACGCCACCTTGGACCACATTCTTTTCGGCTGCCCTGCTGATCCTCCCCCGCAGGGACATATGTTATGTTGAGGCAGAAAAGGAAAGAAAAATAAAGAGCCTCGGCCCGTGCCACTTAGTATAAGGGACAGCCCGCCATCGGTTCATGGGAGGAATGGGAGGCCCTGCTTACGTCGCAGGACCTGGACATCCAACTTCGCTGTGTGGACCGGGGTGTCAGTGACATGGCCCTACGTGACCTGGACACATGCGCATAATGTGAGGGCCGTGCGGTGGCCCTGGGCCCTTGAAGGGTCCAAACTCGCTCGTGAAATAATGTTTTTTCCTCCTCCTCGGGGACTGTTATGCAAACGACAAGCGATAATGTAAGATATATTTAAACGAGGAAGAAGTACGCGGTGCTAATTCTAGTTTTTATCAGAAGAACACAGCAACCAGCTTGTATTCTGTACCGCTACGCTGAGAGTGGCGTTCAAGTTTATGGTGGCGCGGCTACAACGTTGAAGGAAGGCTACGTTATCGACACTCTATGGTGCCTTCTGGTTACCACATCCCCTAGTTTAAGCAATCACCACAACCGCAGTATTCACAATGGGAGCTCATCTTGAATAGACAGAAGTTAGGGATCATGGTCGAATGAGCCGAGGCTTGCCCCGGACATGGAGTATGCATTCCATGCGTGCTGCAAGATCCCGCGCGGAGAAAGGGATTCCCAAGAACTTCAGTAAATGCGTACTTAAAGCCAGCGGAAAATGCGGACGCAAATATTCATCTTAAAGCGGATGTGTCTTGCGTGCGCCACCGTCTCACTCACGGCATTATGTAGGACACCACAGTCCGTATTACAGACATCACGGTGTCCGCCCTCCCGCAGTACCGAAATCCATCCTTCACCCAACGAAGGCGACCCTTTGCGAAGTGAGTTGCGCCAGCCAGAAAGGCTTATTCGATTCCGTCCCGTTCGCATAAAGTGAGAAAAGCCCTCCGGAAGGAAATGGAAGATTTGCGGCTTTCCTCTCTGGTTTATTGATTTTTATTTTCTTTCTTCCATACCAAGTTATGCTTCTCGACTTCCATAACACCGTCTTAGGTGATGTTTGCCCTTAAAGTTCTCTTTTCATACGATTTTTACCTTATTTACACAATAGTACGCATGCACGCATAGGGGAGCGAGCTTGTCGTCCTGAACGAGAAAGAAAGGTGGCCGGGAGAGACGGATGGCGGAACTTGGGTGTCGACTTTCCGCGAGGGATCTACACAAGACCAAACTGCGCTCTGGGTGCTACGGTTTAGGTGCGTGTGGGAAGGAGGGGGCTTAAGAGTCGCGACGGGAACCCGCGAACGACGAATGAGCCCCACAAAGAAAAAAAAATAAAGTTTCGTCCGTCTCGCGGATGCTGGACAGCTTCTTTGGCGGCGCCAACGACTCCGCGTCGTCCTCTCGATCCACTAGTCTACGCCGGTAGAGCAAGGCATGCAGAACGAACGCGGTGACGTTGGCTGGCATTCCGCGATCCGAATGTGCGAAACCGGAGGGCTTCCGCATTGTGAAGAACTCGGGAAGTTGGTGGAGAGAGAGAGGATAGGGAAGTGGAGGGTACAAAGAAGAGGGAAAGGGGCGACGTGGTGCGTTTTGTGTTGGCCTTGCGGGCCATCGTCGCCGGCTGGCAGAATTGAATTGTTCGCGTGCATCCATCCGGCCACATATATCTCGCTTCCCGACGCTATCCTTTATGTCATTCCCTTTATTTTCCCTTCTTCTCACTCTTTTCTATCCGAAGTCGGCGGTGCGGGACCCGACTTCTCTGCATACGCCAGACTTTGTGCGTGTTCGTGTGGGGAGAGAGGGGCATTCGGTCGGCATCCCGCTGCGGCTTTGAGCCACAAAGGTCATTTTTTGAGAAAGTCAGAAGGATGAGGGGAGAAGGGGAACAATGAAAAGGGAGAACTTACTTTTTTGGGGGGGAATTCTAGGCATTCCAATAGGGAAGCGAATAAGAAAGAGCGCACAGGATCTATCGCCGCATAGTCGCTCCCGGATGACTCTCATGGGGCTCAGCTCGGAGATCGGCGAAATATATTTGTCTATATAGTATACTGACATTTTTTTTCTTCATCGCTATTTTGTTGCGTACGGCGCTCCTTTCTACTCTCTGTTCCCATTATTTTCCGGATTTCGAATTGAGTGCTCCTTCTTTGTATGACGGAGACCTCTTCCAAAAATACGCTAGCTAATTTTGTTGCGGACGGAATTCGGTGAGCGCGGTATCTGGAAATAGCAGTCGGAGATACTTCCTCACAAGCTTACAAATTTTCGAGCGCTTTCCACATGACTTAGTCTCTAAGAGATGGCACAGATGTACGTTTTAGATTACCCGAGCGTACATATTTGTAACCCTGCAACGTTCATCAAAAAAGTTATGCATTCGATCACACTTGTAACAAACTTTACGGTCAAACAGATTCCGGTCATTGCATCTGCAGTTCGTAATAAGTGGACTTGTCCTATTCTACACAGAAAAAAAAGGTTCCAGGGGTGCACTTAAGTCTTCTAAGTGCAGCAGTGCGAAAATATTACGAGCTATGTCACGCTTATGGATTCAGCCGACATTACGTTAACGAATCTCGGTCACACTCGGCCAGATGGCGTATATGTGTGGTGTGTGCATTTAACTAGGTTAAATGAAAGAGCGGTGAAGATGGAACTTCATAACGATGACGATGTTCACAGGAAAGAAAGCGCACAATGTTTTAGAGAGAGAGGAATAGAAAGATAGATAGGGAGATAAAAAGCTCATTAGCCGGCGTGAATAATCGCTCACATGCTACTCTGCGTAGGGGGGGGGGGGGGGGGGGGGGTAAAGATGGATGGAAGAAAGGTTAGAAAAGAGTGTGCCTTGTTGGATGAAACCGAAGTCCAGTACTGTGCATGTACGGCGGGGTGATCAAGTCAATGGGCAATTTACAGTTTGTCTAAAACACCACTGGCGTCTAAATAGGCAAATAAGAATGCCATTTCACTGCTGTCTGTATCAGCCTAAAGGACCTAATGTAGAGTCCACTGTGAGTGACACTCGGGTGACAGACTGCATGCATTGTTCATAGTTCGCGTGGTCGTTGGCGTCCATCAGTCTCAACTAAGCCGCAGTTGTTACAATACGGACTGTCTGCTTGCTTAAAGCGGTATCGTAGACTGTTCGTAAAAACATCATTAAGGCGGAGACAATGATAACTTGTTTTCTAGAAAACGCGGAAGCTCGAGTGGTAGTCTTGATTTGTGATATCGATTGATTGAATGGAGAAAGGGGTAATGATAAATTGGCAAGTTCTATAGACGGTTCTTCTCATCCTGGGTATATCGTTTGGCGAGCTGGGACGCATCTGATTTTGTGAAGAAGATGCACTTATAGTTGTAATGTTGTAGACCTTTGCGTTCCGTTTCGTCAGTGTGTCGCAGTGGGAACTTTATGAAGACGACGCCACAGCGCAATAGTGCGTTGCAGTTTTAAACGAGGCGTGATCGGCTGCGGTGATCTGTTCAGAGTACAGTGTGTTATAGTGCGGGGGTATATGCTGCGCAGGATTTACCTCTTGTCTGGTTACCTTTACTAAATGCATGTATATGTCTCCTGGAATTTCGATGTGTGCGCAAAGGGAGACCTAGATGCTGGTGGGACTTTACATGACAGGTTGTGGGATGCGACCTGGTTAAATCGGGCTTGAAGAACTTCCATGCAATAAATAAAAAAAAGAACTGCGGCGATAGTATTGTGCTTTTGAGCCTGGGCCAGGGAAGCTGATCTGTTCCTTCTGGCACGGTTTCAAAACCCAGTGGCGGCAATATTTTTTTCCCTTATTGACAGTTCTTGTGCGCATGCTCTATCCACAAATCCTTTCCACAGATCCTGTCCACAAATCCTGTACGCGCCACTCGTGATCCAAGAAACGTCTTCGCATAAAAATGCAAACTTCGACAACAAATTAACAATTTGGTTGGTGCTCTCATCTTTGATGTGTCTGCTCGTTTAAATGCCAGTTTCAAGGCTTTGCTTCCTCTCAAGTCTCTCGAGATTGAGCGCGTTACGTTAAAGCAGCGTTATAGTTCCAACCAGTCCACGTCGAGTTGTCCCGTGAAAACACTCCGAGAAAGCCCACAGCAGTTTTCCAAGAGCGACATCAGAAGCTCTGCGGTCTTCGAGTTAAGAAATCAAAACGTGCGCCAGAAACGGATGTCTGCAACGTGCGTTTGGTCGAAAATCTCCGTGCCTCCGGGCCTGTTTCGGTGCATTTTGCCCAAGTCTAGAAGTTCTATTTTCTCCTTCTCAGATTGGCCCTCTGTACTTCCCCCGTCCTCAAAGCGGCCAATTCGTCACTTGTGACAATTTCAGTATTATCAGAGTGCTTCCAGCCCAAATGACTGAATTACTGTGCTTTCGTTACGGGTCCAGAAACAAAACCGAAACTATTCGAGGAAAACACTCCGCGTTTTTCTTAGCAAAACATTTTCCAGTGAATTGCGTATGAATGTATAGTGCGGCAATTTTTATAAATAGTAGCGACCATACTGATGCCAAGCGTAATCGGTATAGAAGTATATTGCGCCATAAAAGCTAGTTCGCGCAGTGACCGGGTAGAGTCACTATCGTAGCCAGATTTGTTCTCCGCTTGTGCAGTATAAGCAAATAATTAGAAATAAATCAATAAATAATTTGTGCTGCTTTAAAACAATAAATAGTGGCTTACATAGATTGCTGTTAAGCAAAAATTAATAGCTAAAGTCCACTTTATCGTCTGATATATTAGTTCATAACGGAACACCAGTTGGCACCCACACTTACCCTAGTGAGTCTGCATCATGGCACCTTGGTAACATTTGTGCAAAGAATCGAATAAAACCCCTGTCGTCAGCATTACGATTTCTAGTATTAATTCAGATACAAAACAAGGCTGAAGGAAAGTGATGGCCTTTGCGTTTTTGTTCTATTCGGTTCTGCTTTCTGCGTCGAGAAAAACACGCGTTCGCTAGTGAATTCATTAAGGCTGACGACTGGGCAAGTTGGTAAGGGTTCCTACTTAACCAGCCAAAGGACGAGACACAGGAAAGAAGAGGACAGGACAAAGATGGACTATCAACTGAATGTTTATTGATCAGAAGAAAACAACGAAGATTCCTTCCTTCTCGTCCTTTGGCTGGTTAAGTATGAATTCATTAAACCTTGAGCAAGTTCTTAGGCGGAGAGATAGCGCTAACAAAGGTTCCGCTCAGAGAACGGTCACAGGGGACAAGCAGCTAGAAGCATGGCGGTCCCAGTGAAAGAGAAGATAGCATACAGTGAAAGAGAAGCTCTGAAAACACACACACACACACACACACACACACACACACACACACACACACACACACACACACACACACACACGCACACACACACACGCACACGCACACGCACACACACACACACACACACACACACACACACACACACACACACACACACACACACACACACACACACACACACACACACACACAACGCACGCACACAAGCAGCCCTGCTGAAGACATTAATACTGGGATCAACATCTCGTAGAATAAGTCAAAAGGGGTAGAATTTCTCTTTCCCTCATCGCTTCAACGCATCGCTCCGCAGAAGCTTTTTCCGAATATCCACGCCGCTTACTTGGCCGCTTCCAGTCCCCGCGCATTGTTTCGCGTCGGAGTTCTGCCTGACCAGCGGTGAATGATGCATCGCCGCAACGTGACATGACTGTACCAGTGTTGCTTTCGTCATCTTTCGTTCCCGCTCTTAGCGGAGTTGCGACGAAAGTGCGCGAGACTTGACGTGCTCGGACTTGCACCGGTGAAAGTGCGCTGGGGGCCAGGATTTCTTAGCGTTGATTGAGGGCTAACCTAATCCCACCGGAAGTCGACTGGCGCGTTTTACGTGCCTTATTGGGGCCGAGCCTGGAAGGCCATCGTTGCATGCGCTTTAGAAGTACCAGCTTTGGGTGACTGAAAACTGCATTCAGGCGATGCGAGTTTCGGCCATATGCGCTTCCAAATTTCTTTCCCTTCCGCGGACTGACTTTTGCTTCTTCTGTTTACAAACAGTGCGAAAAGACTGTTGTTGTATGTTTTAATCGAAAACACCCTCATTCGTATGCAGCCAGGAAGAATGTTAATTTTGTACAAGGAGTCGTCGAGCCTTTAGAAACCATTATTTTACTACCCGTATAATGACTATACGCTGTCTTTGTACTGTTCACAGATTTTGTTTCCTCCGTTGAATCGGATGAAATTCAGTTGCGAAGCGCACGGCATTAATGACGCGGCTGCCAATAAGGATGCCCCATATTACCCGTGTGGATGTAACTACGGTGCATTATCTGTTTCTTATGCATCGCATGAAGTACCTGCCTCTAACCTGAACGGTAATAATGTTCTTGATATCTTAGTGTCGTTTCTATCTATATCCGTCGTCCTGCCAAGCAAGGCCCGACGCCTGGCATCGTACCAAGACACTCACCCGATTCACGCCTTCCGTGCGTGCCGGTTTGTGTGCTTTGTCCGTGCGTTGTTACTTCATCCTTCACCGGCCCTCAATTGTCGTGTTTCGGTGCACTGCTCTCAAGTCTAACACCCGCACTTTTCCATTAAAGGCCGTCCCCCGTTTTCTCCTTCTTATGCGCCTTAAATTGCCGTTTGACGACGCTGCCGTCGTATAGTTGCCGTGCGTTCCAGCACTTGCCGCGTGGCACTGTCTACTCCTTGTGGGGTGATTTATAGGATCTACGCGGTGTCTCAGTGAGGGCTACGAAGGCGCGCCTCTCTCCGTATATACATCTGTGCGTTTTTATATCTACGCTCGGTCCGAGAAGATAGAGAGCCATCGATTAGGGCAGAATCCTCGCGAGGGCACCGCACCGGGGAACGGTCGGCGGCGTCTATAAGCGGCTTTTCGGCGGATCGAACTGATCCGCCGAAGGGCTGGGCTCCATATTTCACCTCGGTGTAGGAGGTCAGTCTTTCGCGCCGCCTCGTCTACGCAACGGAAGTGGCCGCAAGCCAGGGATCCGCCACCATTCAAGGCCCACGTGTGAACCCACGTATGCGAGTAACAAGCGCGCTGGGCACGCAGAAGCATTGCTTGTGTGAGTTAGCGTCGGATCTCTGCGGTTAAATTAGTAACGGACAAGCGAATTAGGGCTCATGCGCTTCTACCTTCCATGGTCACTTATGATGTATCAATAGTAATAGTTATAGTATTAGTATTAGTGCTCTCGAGCCTGGATATATCGAATTATGATCGATATCGAACTATAAAAATGTCCCCTTGAAAATCTCAAGTATTGCACTCGTTTTTGCATTTATCCAAGACGCGTGCAGCTGAACAACGATATATCGAATTTTGCGCTGCCCCCCTACAAGGGACGCTTCTCCTAACGGCACTCGTCGGTTGCTTTACGCGTCTGTGGTCGGGAGATGGGTCAGCTGCGAGTCCTTTGGTGCGTACTGGCAGGGCTAGCTTTGCGAGATCGCTTGACGGAGTCATCGTGAGGTATGGTTTATAGTGGCCATCGTCCTCGGGCACTGATTCTCCACGGCACATAGATGCCATGTGCTGAAATCAATCTGAAACCTAGCGGCTCCTCTCACCTGGTGTGCTTCGCTGCCTAAGCCTTGCGGAAACCAATTCTATCTTAGGCTTAGGTTATGTTATTTTCCTGCTGACACAGGATTAGACATCGTATGAGAGTAACTGGCAGTGTCTGGTTCCAAAGCGCGCTCCGCTGCTGCTTCCTTCGCTGCTGCGCAAGTTTGGTCAGCGGATAGGCGCAGGTAGCTTCAAGAAGTGCGTTACAGCACCAGTGCGGTACATTCCTTCTTGTTAGTTACAGATAAGTATACCCACTGTCCTTTTTATTGATCCTATTTCGAGCTCGATATATCAGACTTTGACTGCAGTAAGTAGCAAAAGGAATTTTGTTCCGCCGAGAATCACAAACTTAACAAGTCGACCGTCTGGGCGACCGGTCGATGTTTTTCTTCTGTCCCTTCAGCGCGAGGCCAGCCGAGCCATGCAGGTTATGACGCAAACGAACAGGAAGGGGTAGGTGCCGATTGCTTTAGGAGCCAGGCAGTAGAAAAGGCGATGATGTATGACAGCATAACAAGTGGCCAGGGGGATTGCATCGACAGCAATAAAGAAAGTGGCGGAAAGAGGTGATTGGTGCGTTCATTTGGATGTGCCGGAAAAGGGAGCCTTCGTCACGATGTGTATGCCTTCCTTGCTGCTGTCTGTGGCGCTGTTGCCTAACGATGCGCCACCATCTCGGCCATCTAGTTATCGCTTTGCACTTTGGTCTAAGTTAGTTCTCACTTTCACCGCGCGGCAAAGTTAAGGTTCTGTGTAGACACTCAGTCCTCATTTTTTTTTTTTTTAGACTTGTGTGCTTTGTCCGTGATGCTCATGTTTATTGCTTTTCTTTTTGCGAAGTGCACGTCACGGTCCTTCATAATTTGCAAGCAGTGAAAATGAAGGATTGTAAGCAGTACTGAACAGTACTGGCTGGCAATAAATTAAATTTAAATTCTCAGTAGATACCACGCTATCGAAGAAATTTGACTTTTACGCTCAGTGTATCCATGAGGTAAATCTCTTTTGTAGAGACAGTTTCGCTCACCCGCTAGTTAAATATAACGCGATTAAATATATTGTAGGCGTGTTCTCAATTTTTGTGCTAGCCATCGAAGTGTGCGCGTGCCATCTGAAACAACTTTAAAATTTAGTGCGTTTTTTTTTTCTTGCGAATAACATTTTTCCATCTCATAGGGAACTAACTCAATTTCAGATCCACCCATGCTGCAGCATTCGAAGCGACTTCAGTGCGAAGCCCAAGCTTGGTGAACTCAATTAGTGTCACTCAGTGTTACGATTTTCCCTCGAATATACACCATTCCTCACTGACCGCCAGTTTTACTTTTGAACGAAAGCAATAGACCTATCCATATCTGGCTTTTCTGGACCGCGCCTTTGCTTCTTTTTTTTCAGGCTCGAAGAGCACAGTCGCAGTTTTCATCATTGTTTGCCACATTTTCTTTTTTTTTTTCAGTTCCTTTTTCTTTTCTGGGGAAACCATCCGTTTTTTTTTTTTTTTTTTTTTCCTTAATTCCTTCTGTGGATTTCGGAAGAAATATATAGACGTGTGTTCAGAAGACCATCGCCTGAGTGTTCGAAGGAAGTTCTGCGCAGATATATATGTGTGGAACTCTCATTGGATTAGCACTACCGGGTTATAGATTCGTAACAAAAAGCGCGTTCCAACAATCCCGAAACGTTGCTCGCCGGCGCATTGAAGGCAGTGAGGCCCCGAGACTCAGTTAGCAAGATAATGGTTTTTGGCACTGAGCAACTCGCAAGGTAATGAAACGCGATTAAGTTGGTTTGAGGAGAAACAAGTAAGGATAGTTTTGCGAGGAGCAGATTATCTCGATGGGCTTCCAAAAATTCTAAAAATTAACAAAGAGTCATCTAGGATCAGCTAAAATTAACAGGACAAAAATGTCTCAGCGCTAAATATTGGGCTGATGGGAAAGGTCTGCCTGCGCATATAGGGAGACTGCAAAACTAAACGAAATACACGAAATAGTTCCAAGTGAGACCATTTAATTGATTAATTGCTGGATTGATTGATCGATCGATCGATCTATTGATTGATCAGTGAAGTAATTAATTTCAAGATAGACAAGATATGCACCGAAAACAATAGACTTCTCGATTGCTTTATTAAGTTATTGATCTATCGAACTGCCGACCGATTAATTCAGTAAAGGACGTTTATTTTTGTTTTGTTTTTTTGTTTTTTTTCTGAACCAGAATTTTTTTCCCTTTTCTTCCTTCCTTCATTAGTATAGACAACTGAAAGATGGCGCACAGTGGTCGATTTGGGCGGGTTGCAGGCAGAGGTCCTCTGCGTTGTAAATGGGGCGACAAGCTTGTACCGAGCATAGCGAGAGCGTGCGTTGTTTCCTCTATTCACTCTACGCTGAGCCTGCTCGGCCGCGCCTTTCATCCACGACCACAAAAGCAAGCGCCAAGCGAAGGGGGCTAAACTGCAGATTGCAACGCCGCCACACGGTCGGGTTTTGAGATCCAACCGTTGAAAGCAAATCGCGGGCGCGCCAGAACGCCGCGTGGCTCAGGCAGCCATGGCATGACAAGTGAGTATACCGGTGTGCTGTGCCGAGCTTTCCTCCCAAATTCATGGCCGCCATTTAGGGGAGGCGCGGCCGAGCTACTTTTCCCGGTTACGGACTGCTCGCAAAAAATGCATGAGGGAAGAGCCTCGCAATCCTTTCTCGTGTTCATCCCTCTGTTTCTCCGTCCCGCATCGCACCCGTGCGGGAAACGCTTCCCGGATTGTTTCCGCGTGCCGAACCGATTCGTCAGAATGCAACGGCGCTCTCGCACCCGCCTCGGGCGAACTCTGAGCGTAATGTGGGGGCTAGCCTCCTCCAGAGCCTGATCGCCCACGGCGTGGCGGTGTAGCAATGAGCGCGAGGCGAGGCGCACTTAGTCGCCGCCCGTATCAGTGGGTTCCGAGATCTGCCTGTCTGTCCAAAGGAGGGAGCGGAATAGTTCGGGAGGGGCCATCAGGCCGGCTAATTGCGAGTTCTGGTTGTTTCGATGTGTGCGTAGGAATGTTTGCAAGCGCTGCCTTAGTGCATATATCACTGAGGATGGCGGGATCTCAAAGCACTCTTGGGCAACTCGTAGTCTGCTGGAGAGTGTGCAATATCATGCCGCGCTACTTTAGATGAAACAAAGTAATCAGAAAATGTGTAGCCATGCTTGTATGACTGGGAGACTGGGACTCGTTCCAGATATGTATGGCAGGGTGGTAGATATAATAAATAATTTCTTTTTAATTGTACCGAAAAGAAAAGTACGAAAGAAAGAAAGAATGTTCGAGGGCGCGACCAGCCTATCTTTACTGGGTTCCAGCTGATTTAGGCAAAAATGAAAAGGAGCTGACCATTTCAAATAAAAGCGAGCAAGAAGTTAGAAAAATAAACATCTTGCCTTGCTAAAAAAAAAAAAAAAAAAAAGAAAGAAACATAAGGTTGCAGACTAGAGATGTATCAAATGAACGATGAAGGCATAGTAAAGAAACACTGCCGCCCGAAAGTGTTACTTCAACCTGAATGTGCAGTCGCGAGTACAAAAAAAAAAAAAAAAAAAAAAAAGTTACCGCTAATGACGTCTTTCCGGAGCGGCAGATAGCACAAGTCGGTGCTGCTGTTAGGAATACGCCAATAACAAAAGTGTGAGGCATGTTCGCAAAGTGCAGAGCCGCGCCATGCCGCGCTGGGCGATTTTTGCCGCGGCGATGACGCCACTGTGCTAATCCTTTTTACTCGCAACCGTGAGTACTTTACAAAGTTTGCTATAACCTAATGTACCGCACAAAACGGTGAATTTTATCGCCTTTGAAATCCGGGATAGTGCGCGTCACGTTTATCGCAAATCACATACCAAGTGAGGTATAGCGATTACATCACCGGAAGACTCCCAAGACGCAAAGACTCCCTAAATAGCGTTTATACATTGAACTGGAGCTGTGAGCTCCACGCGAGCCTGGGTTTCGCTTTTCTGGCTTTCATTGCGACCTTCTCTCTCATTGTGAAACTATACAGTGACATATTACCGGACGGAAAAAAGTATCTTCCGACAACTAATATGTTTTGGCCGGATTGTTGTACTTCTAATTAGAATAAGGAAGAACGACTATCTTATATTTAACAACAGGCAGCTGGATAGAGGTGTACAAAGAAATCGAGCCTTTAGAAGCCCGTACAGAATACGTTTAGAATAATACATATAAAATAATAGAATGCCTATAGAATACGAATGGAAGAAGCAGCAGGCTATTCTGCAGATCGTGCTAGGTGTATTACGTTACGTTCGTGTTCAAGTAATAATAGCAAATGTTTATTCGCTAAAAAACAAAAACAAAAAAGAAACAAGGGAAACCGCGTTTAGGTAGAATGATTGGCTAAGATTTCTCGAACACACATAAAGTATCGAATGTTACAGGCGGCTAAAAAAAAACTACGAAAGGGCCGCTTACGGTTCAAACGAGACCAATGTTGAAGCTGTCCCAAAAACCGGCTGATCGTCTTTGGCTACCGCAGAATGTCGTATACTACCAACTGAATTAGCGATGCAGTGGATGCTTCTCCCTTTGCCTGGTTCTTGCTTTTGGGGGGCTCAATTATTTGCATTTATTATTGAATCCCTGACCACACCTTGCGTACACGAATGCCACCATTGTGCCATGGCGCCCTCTGGTCAAAGATGGTCTTGTGCCTATCAAATTCATCACCGCTGTCATCAACTTTCCTACACTTCACAAAAGCGAAAGCGTGCTGCTCTACTAGTGAGAATAGGTTCGCGGATTGTTACAGAAACCCCATTCTCTTACTCCACGGCGTCGCGCAGACTTTCGTGTCGTGAGAGGACCTCCCCTCTCCGACCGACACAGGTTGCGTCATTGCCGTTTCCACGGAGCAAGCAGTTTAGGATTATACCATTAGGCTCCGGCGTGTTTGTTGCCATGAGCTCCACTTTTGCGTTCGTTACGAACTGTAGGCGTGGATGTTTACCCAGGCGCTTGTCTACGCGCCAGCCGTCCTCATCATCGTGTGCACCGAAGCAGCGAGCAGCGTTTAAGGTGCTTCCTGTCGAGCAGTTCTTGTCCGCGTCTCACCCCATGTGCAACCAGTACAACGCTCCCATAAATACTCAGAAATATACCACGGATATTGTGTCACAGCTGCGTTTAACGAACGAATTTAGGGCAGTATACACATTGGCGGGCCTCGTGGGCGACGCTGATCAAGCGCGAAATTATTTTGAAATGCAGCCATGGGTTTTAATGCGGCAGTGGTGAGGGCCTTGTTCTGCAGGGCCCTGTTCTGTCATATTCTCATGGTGATGAAATACAAAAACACCCATGTGCTATGCAACGTCAGCGCACCTTAAAGAGCCCCGGGCAAGCTTTCGGAACCACAAAGTAGAGTTTCCCGCTTAGCCTGAGTTACTTCGAGACGTTAGAACAACACAGTCCAGAGCTGCTTGGTGTTCATTCTTCTTTTTTTTTTTTTCTTCTACGTTTTAGGGAGTGTTCGCTTTCCTAAAGCAAAAAGAAAATTGCCAGCCTTATCGCAAACGTTTCGTGACGACATCCTTGACTCAAGCGAAGCCAAGCGTGAGCAGAGCAGAGCAGAGCAGTAAGCGGTAACGCAACAGCCTTTTTCAGAGAATTTAGGGAAAGTCTGAAATGTCAACAAGGTTGCTGCGCTGAACGCCTCCCGTTTTGCTGGAAGCGGTCTTTCTGCTTTGGCCCCCTGCGTTCAACTTTTTCGCCGCGTACGACTGAGAATATCTCGAGGACGCGAACGTTTCTCAATGTTTTACAGCCGTGGCCTTGCGCGCTTCCGTCCCATATAATACGCCTCGCATAGCACCACCGTCAAGCCATCTCATCGCCGTTTGCGACACTGCGCTGGCGCCGTCTCATAGGTCGGTGGCAAAAGTGCATCCGGTGATTTGTCTCCGAAGACGGCCGTGCAGCGGCAACATTGAGCGCGTAAGCGCGCACGCAGAGCACAGCGAAATCGGTAAACTTGAAATTGTCTCCGTGGACTTGTGGCCCTTCCCAATGTGCTCTGAACGATGACGCCGGAGACGTACGCTGGCCAAGCGTTGTTTTCTTGTAGTTGATTTGTCGTTTTGTTGCTTTAATAACAAGGTGTTCATGTGTCTCTCTGTATTTTAACAGAAAGAAACAGTTTCTTCTTGCAGAGCGAAACGTTATCAGCGTTTTTATTCTCAGTGTAACTAAGTGGAAGATATGTCTTATTGGAAAGTGTGTCTTAGAGGAAAGTATATCTCAGTTTCAGTGGAAAGTTCGTTCTGAGCGGGATGTATGTTCTCAGTGGAACTCTTTCAGTGATTTTCTTTCACGCTTTTCCTCTCCGTTTCATTAAGCCCGCCTTGTGCATGATCACATTATACATAAAAAATGGCTATAGCAACACGCTATAGATCCATATGTTTTCCGAATCGTCTACGTACTTCACCCCATGTCTTTCGCGCAGTCTTTCTTTAAAGATCTCGCTTGCGAAGGGCAGTTTCGTGAGCGATTACTTAATAAGTCAGCCCCGTAGCAAAGAAGACGTGAATTTGGTAACGGTGTCCATCTACTCGTTGCGACCTGCTGGACGATTTCCGGCTTCGTTCGTAGTCGCAGTGTGGCGAAATTGTGATTTTGGCGCACATTCGATCAGAGAACAGGTCCCCAACGAGGTGCCACTTTTTTTTTCTTTCTTTTCTTTTTTCGTACGATGAGAAGCAACCAAAGGGGCACGCGACAAGCGATAGGTGTCTTTTCCGCCGAAGGAGACGTGGAGGGAAAAAAATAAAATAGGAGAAGTAGACGCGGAGATATGTCAAAGCCTCCGGGCAGTCTTCGCTGGCAGCGGGGAGTGCCTGGTCCAGGCAGCCTCTCACCATACGCCTTGCGCTCAATGCGAAGATCAAGCACGGAATTGAAAAATCGGCGTCAAATGCGCCCCCAGGTCATTACTTATTTCCTGTCGCCGTCGTACCTCGCTCGATTAGAAGCCGGCTGTGATTTGAGTCCGCTTTATCGGCTATGCTTTTCCACTTCAATTTTTTTTTATTATTCCTGCTATCTGAAATGCAGGGGAATTCCGCGCTATGTCGCGCAGTTGTCAGGATAGTGAAGGACGCGGTTGGAGAAGAGAGGATTACAGTGTTAAATAGCAAAGCAAAGATTTCGAACTTGACCAGCCGGCGCATGTGGAAACGATAGTGAATAAAAGTAAAATGAAAATTCCACTTTACGGCTTCACTAAACGGAAAAACTAAAAAACAAAAGGATACAAAAAATAATCTACAACTCTAGTCGTAGCAAAAAAAAAATAAATAAATAAAGACGGAGAAGTGAATTTTGATAGTGAAACGGCCATCCATTCGGCAAAGGATAAAATTCCCTTAGAAAGCACCCCAATTTCAAAGTACAACGTAGGAGATGAACAGGAAGTACAGGCAACTGTAAAACTTTAAGCAAGATGATAAAGAATAGAAGTAAGCCTGTGCTTACGCAAGTAGGATTGAAGGAAAGAATAGGAGCGCTCGCGAGGGGGAAAGAATCCCTAGATGGACCTTACGAGGTGACTGTAACGCCCGCAGCGCAGAAAAAAAAAAAATAAAAAGCCATAAAGAATCAGCAAACCACGTCGCTCAATCTTTATACACGTCCTCTCTCTCTCTTTACAACAGTAGAGACTAGCTCTTAAAAATCGCCCTAGCTAAAAGACACTGAAAGTGAACGAAAAGTTAGTACCCCTGATCGGTCAGAAAGAGGCTACACCGACGCTTAGAAAGTGAGCGTTGCGTGAAGCACGAAGATGAAAAAAAAAAAAAAAATGCTTTTCGTGAAGTTACGGGGGAAAGGCAGGAAGAAGCAAGTGGCCTAAATATTTTGTTCCTGAGTGCTTTCTCTTCCGCTCTCCACCGCTGTCGCTCGCAGTTCGCTGTCCGTCTTCCTTCGCTGATTCAAGAGTCGAAGAAAAAGGCAGGCGACATCGACAGGGAGGGGCCCGACTGCCACCGATCGGCGTCCCTGAACCTGCTCTGCCTTTTCCTTTATGTCCTCCATCCGCTCCAACAGGAGCGGCTCGCGGGGTAAATGTGGAAGGACGGCTAGGTCTGTCCCACATCGGAAGGGAAAATCTGAAATTAAATCAGGTGGTGTGCGCGAGAGAGAGAAAACTGCGCGAGTGACAACTCGCCTACCCTATCCCCCCCAACCGCTCACTCCCTTTTTATCTTTCCGTACCATGCTTTCCATGACAACGCCCTTTCCTCCCGGAACCTCCCACATTGTAGCGCTCTCTTCCCAAATTGGGATATTTTATTATTTACAATCCTTCATGGCCTGTCTCCCCTCTACGCTTCATTTCATGGACTATACCCTGACCATCTCGACCCCTTTTCAGAGCAGCCTTGTCGCGCAGTGCCTTAGTGGTTTTTCGATTTGCCTTCCCAAGACCAAAGCCTAAGCTTTTTGTTTCTCTGTTCTGTCTTTTCCTTTTTTTTTTTTTTTTTTCTTTACTAAGGCAGCCGTAGCTGCCGCCTCCAAGATGCTCCTCCCACCCGTTCGCCCGTCCGTTCGTCACTGCAGCCCTTTTGTCTCTCGACTCTCCTTCCACTTGTCCTGTTTTGTTTCTTTCTTTTTTTTTTTTTTCACCCTTTTGCCTTCCTTTGCTTCCCTACGCCGGACGGGCGTGCACACTTGTACTGCTTTTCCCGGGTTCTTCTCTTGAGCTTTCTCCATCTCCTTTCGCACTTAGCCTCCTTCCTTCTTTCTGTTTCTATCTTCCTCCTTCCCTGCAATCTTCTCGTTCCGCTTGCATCTCGGACGTTGTGGCTCTCCGCTCTTGAGCCCAACTATTTAGGCGAGCTCCAGTTCCCTTCCAAGCGACTGGCCTCTGCTGATCTACTCTCCTGTTTTCCGTTTTATGCGTTTTCCTTGTCCCTTATTCCCTCTGGACCTCTGCCCACTTGACCCTGGCTTTCCCTCATCACATGGTTTACTAACGATTGCTTCTCCCTCAATTTGTCCCCACTTCCGTCTGTTAATGGACAAACGAGCTCGGTGATGTTTATGTAGAGGCTCACGACGAATATCCAGGACTGGTTTAAACCGGATTCCCTATACATACCAAGCAGACCACGCAGACCAGGGCAGTGAAGAAAAGAGGAAAGGGCGAAGCTGTAAAGAAAGCCGTAGTGTCATAGAAGAGGAGGGGGAGGGGGGGGGGGAGCAGCGGAGAGTAGCGGAGAGTAGCGATTTCTGTACATTACTGCGAGACATTGCGCAGCCGTTTCGGAGGCTTTGCGCAGCTGCTCTGTTGTGCTGTGTATCCGCCAGTTCATCGTACTTAACAAAGCTGAGAGGAAATTGCTCGCGTTTACGAGCCCTTCTTTCAGCGCGCCAGCGTTATGGCCCCGTTTGCACGCAGCTTTTGCTTGCACCTTCTGAGAGACAATAAATGACAAGCTTGAGATGGGCGTCGTCGATTTCATGATCGCCCATGCGCGAAGTAGTTAAATGACTGTGCAACTCGGCATCTTTTTTTTTTCTTTTTTTTCCCCATTATGAATAAAACACTTCAAAATTTGACCACAGTCATTTTTTTTTTTTTTTATTGCTGAATCGAGTTGTTATATATCCGTGTGTTCTACCCATGCCGTGATCAAGCTGTATGGGTTGTACAAGTTTACTGACAAGAGATACGACTTTTTAACGCTTAGAAAGGTTTCAATCTGGTCTTGAATTGTTTGAAATTTGTAGCTAAACTTCTCGCACATTTCCTTCACTTCTGTTTTCACCCTTTTATTCAGACATTACATGAACGGAAGTGCACGTTTGAGGCACGCGTGATTCGTAGCTGTGATTACTATAGTTTACTGATTCCGTTGTGTTATGTAGAGTTTATACATGGCTTGAAGCGGCACATAGGTCGTGCCTGATGGCATGTTGGAAAGGTCAAGATTAATTTTGACAAAATTGGATGCCATAATTAGCGCTGACATCGTACAGAAGAGGGGCGCGTTGCAATTTGCCTTCATTGAAATGCGGCCGCCGTGGCCGGAAACCAATCGCGCGACCTTATTGCCAGTATCAGCTGCTAAACTACAGTGGCAGGTTCTACATTACTTGCACCGTGAAATATACGCAGTGGATTATGCTAATTCATCGCAGTGGCTGGGTTAAGAAAAACGTTGAGATAACTGAGGTAACCCGCATCGTAGAAAAGAGAAGGCATCCTTATCGCTAATTTTCCTATCGTTATTTTCGTTGCAACTAATTTTCTTTCCACTAACCCGCATTGGAGAAAAGAGAAGGCATCCTTATCGCTAATTTTCCTATCGTTAATCTCGCTACAACTAATTTCCTTTTCACTAATTTTCTTACCATTATTTTCTCTATCATTAACATCGCTAATTTCATCTTCATTAATTTCCTTATCACTAATTCTTCTAAGCACAAAGTTTCTTACGACTAATTCATTATCACTAATCATGCTATCGCTTTGCGTTTCGACTTTTATTAACTATGTTTGGCAACCACTACCAGCAACCCATTTTGGTTTCAGTTTCTGCGCATACATTTTGGCCTCAGGTTCGGCGACACAGCGTAGCCTATCAAGTCATCATCATCATCATCATCATCATCATCATCATCAGCCTGACTATACCCACTGCAGGGCTAAGGCCTCTCCCATATTTGTCCACTTAATCCGGTTCTGTGCTAGCTGCATCCACTTGACCCCTGCGAACTTCTTTATCTCATCCGCCCACCTAACTTTCTGCCGCCCCCTGCTACGCTTTCCTTCCTTTGGAATCCAGTTTGTTACCCTAAGCGACCATCGGTTATCCTCTCTTCGCACTACATGACCTGCCCATGTCCATTTCTTCTTCTTAATTTCTACAAGAATGTCGGTAACTTGAGTTATTTCTCTGACCCACTCTGCACGCTTTCTATCTCTTAATGTTACCCCTACCATTTTTCGTTCCATAGCCCTCGACGCATACAGAGGCTATGCGCCGCGCACAGCACAGTCGCATTAATTTTCGCGAGACGCGGCTACAATCACTTACGGAACGATGATATACACTTCGGAATTTAGATTTATGCAACCGAGCCGGTGATACGAGATCTATGGACACACTTCGTTTGCGCAAGGTTTTCTGCGAAGTGCCTTGCTTGTTGCCGTCGCCCACTCTCCCGTCGTAAATGAGTTCAGTTTCATTTTACGGTCTAATGGCCGCCGCACTCATTCTCACCACCAGCGGGTCACCCAAATGGATGTTTCGAAAGCTCATGTTCGCGGGCTTAGCCACGCGATAATTCTGCGTAGTGTATATACTTACCGACACGTATATTACATATATAGGGCTATACATACTCGGACATATATATCAGCCGTACGCGGAGACATTGCGGCGATTTTTACGCAACCTGAGTCCCTAAATGCCTGCCGAGACGAGATACTGGGTGCGGCTCACGGGGACTAGGTAGGGAAAGTAAGCGGGAAAATGGGAAGGGGATGATCGGCTGCATTTGTTTAACTGCATTCGAGTTGCTGTAAATCTTACTCGGGTGGTGTAGGAGTTAATAACGTTGAGACGGTTACTTTAATGTACTAGATTTCAATGTTGACTGCAAGTATTCATCAGCTGTTTATCTGCAAGTTCCGAAATTGGTTCTACTTAAAGTTCTGATGCCCGTTTTATGTGTTTGGCCGAGGGAAAGCGAACGGGTATCGCCCAACCGATAATGGTCGTGCGACCTAAAAGTCTGGACCACCGTTTTCTGAAAAAGGAAATGAAAAATTACAGAATTGCACTTAGCTTCGCTTAAAAGCTTAATGGAGAAAGCCTTAATTCCTTCTTCTTTTCATCCTCTTCTGTCTACCTCTTCTTCCTCTACATTGCGTGTTTGTGTCCTCGTTATAATTTCATTACTTTCTTTTCTTTGGCTTCGTCATCTGAACCTGTTTCGACGTATCGCTGACAACATATCTTGCGGGATCTCGCAGAATCTCACTGACCCATCTCGCGAACACATCTCGTGGAATCTCGCAGACACACCTCGCAGACGCGATATATTCTCCATGAGCCTAGAAAAGTTTTCGCCTTAAAAAGCACGTAGTGTCAGTACCCCTCGTTTTCCCTGCAAACGACGGTGCATTCAGAAAGCGAAGGATGTCGTCATGTCGTCCACGTCTTCGTATCTCTAGAAGGTTTCCTTCCTTCAACTTTCTTGCCACGTGTACATAGCGTCCGCTATCGTGTCGTTTGTGAAGACGGTGAGCGGGTGTGGACGGCGGCGGAAGGACGACAAAGGGCCGCGTCGGCAGAAACTGTCTCTTCGCCGTCGACGCTCCGGGCGCCCTTCAGGCAGCTGGCGAAGCGGAGCCGCGGCTGTGCCTCCGAGTGACGAATACTGCACCGGAGAGGAAAGTGCCGCTTATAACTCTCGGCGGGAAAAAAGTTGAGCTCCGAGGAGCGCGAGCTGCGCGAAAAGACGAAAATAGCAGTGTTTGAGAGGATGAAGCGAACAATGCAAACACGGAGTGAGCTCAGGCAGATACTTCTCGCCGCGCCTCATTATGTCCGCCTCCGCGATTCGCTGCCTTTGCGGTAGATTTACTCGGCCGCCGGCGCCTTTGTAAGTCGGCGAAACTATTTTTAATCTCGCGAAACAATTAGCGGAGAGCGCCTTCAAAACCAGTGGAGTGGCAGGTTTGTTGCTTGGTGATGGGTGTGCCTTGTTCGCCTTGACACGTGTGAAGTGTTAAAAAATTACATTAGGAACGATGAAATGGAGGCCGAATGATTATGCCATGCAGGGAATGAGCAATTTAGCTGTCCTTTTACTATCTTACATGATTTACCTGTATTTGTTATTCGCAGTTTTGGAAAACTTTGATAGAGCGCAAACACGCACGACCACTAAGGACAAGAGACGAGACACAAGCGAGACACAAAGTTTTCCAAAAATGAACCAACTCGCCCAGAAAGAAGTGTTAATGAATTGTTATTCGCAGTGTCTTGTTATATCAGCGAGCGGGTGAAATTTATCTAAGAAGGGGGCTGCCTAAACGAGAAACGGAAAACACTGCAACCGAAACTCTAAATATAACCATAATACCTCGCGTAGCGAACCAGATGAGAACTACGAGGAGCAGATTCGTGTTAGACACAATTCTTGCACGAGATTATCCTGTGAATCATAACGTTGGTTTTGAGAAGGATTGAATGGCAGTGATGCTTCAAAGCCGATTGTGAGATCGTGGCCATACTTACACAGGACTGAGTTGCGTATGTTTCTTTTAAAACCAGTATTGTTTACGTTTTCCCCTAAGAACTACGCCCGCATTTGTCGCTTTCTTCTGCGGTCTGACATGCATGTGTTCAAACGGTGCGTCGAAAATGGCAGCGGTCCCCAGCCATCGGCCGGCGATGCACGTGACGCGGGTTGAACAGCGCCCCGCCATGCGTGGCTCCTGGAGTCGGCCTGTACCAATGGGCGCCCCAGTGTTCAGGAACAAAAGATGCAGACGGGGAAGACGGGGAAGGCTCGCTTCGCTATCGCCGTGGCGAGGCTGCGAGCGAAAGTGCGACGCCCGGCCATTGTCTATGTCGGAGCGCCGGGAGACGCCTCCCGTGCATCTGGAAGAGGCTTGAAGAAAGCATCGGCCCTGAACAGGCGGGTAGCAGAAGGTTTAAAGGCGGTCACATGCGGGGGACAATTAGTCAGAGCCTGGGTGCATGGGGTGGAAAACGGGAGGGATCCACCGACAAAAAGGAGCCAACCAGAGGTACCTAAAAAAATGAGGGAGGGGGAAGGGGGGGGGGGGGGGGGGGGGGGACGTGAATAGCTGAGCTTTTTGAGCCTAACATAAAAAGCAGCCTCTCATTGCCCGAGCACATAGTATTTGTTTGAGTAGCGTGACTGCTTTCAGGATAGTTCCTGATATTTTCAAGGTTCCAGTGTGTGGGTCATTGCTGAGTTGAAATGTGGCAGAATGGTCGTGGTGGTGGGGATCTCTGCGAGTATATAAACGTCGTTGTAATAGCAGGAGTTTGGATCTCGATTTCGGAGCTTAGGCGCTCATTTTGGGTTTCGTTAGTCATTGGTTGCCTCCTTATTTTAGGGAATGTCCTCGACTTCTAGTTACTGCACTGTATGAGACTAGCCAGCCGGGGTGAGGCTATCTGTTTTAGGGAAGCCATGATTATCAGTGAGGTCGTTTGAGTTGCACCATGGTTGCACCAGCGAGAGAGAGAGCGTGTGGAGCGCGCGCGCGCTCGTGTGTGTGTGTGTGTGTGTGTGTGTGTGTGTGTGTGTGTGTGTGTGTGTGTGTGTGTGTGTGTGTGTGTGTGTGTGTGTGTGTGTGTGTGTGTGTGTGTGTGTGTGTGTGTGTGTGTGTGTGTGTGTGTGTGTGTGTGTGTGTGTGTGTGTGTGTGTGTGTGTGTGTGTGTGTGTGTGTTAGCAACTAAATTTAGCGCTTAGAACATTTTCTCCTTGTATTGTGAAAACCTTTTGGATTGGACGAAATGCCGAGAATCAGCCAGGCTGGTCGGATGAACGCCGTTGCACTGAAATTTACAAGTGACTGCCCAGGTTGCGAGCGTTGCATGGTGCTGATATGCAAACGGACTTCCTCACATGCACTTTTGCTGCCACCACCATCATGGTGGTGGTGGTGACGCCGGCCTCAACATCGGCATAACAGTGGTTCCCACCAGCGCAACCCCACGCAGCTTCAAACAAAGGAATCCCATGCTGATGTTATCTTTTCATCTCGATCTTCCCTGGGAGCTGTATCAGTTCGCCCGCTTTCCGCTCGACGCCCCCGCGTCACGCATCTGCGGAACGCTCTCACGCTCTCCGATGTCACCCGCGTGTAAGCTGGATGCACGTCGGCTCCGGGCTACTTATGTGCTCCCGGTATAATGTGGTGCACTGGGGGAGAGCCTCACCGAATAAACAGAAAAGAGAAACAACGATGCAGATAAAGTGACACACCCGAAAACGGATCCGGGCGCATTTGCGCGTCGCTCATCCCGTCGCTAGCGTGTAGCCGAGCTAGACCCACCGATGGTGCGGGGGAGTCTCTCGCTGGACGCGTGTGCGTAAGCGAGCTTCGGGGTTTTGTTTTGTGCGTGAGCGAGGTGTGTGTACAGACTGGACGTCGGAGTGCTGCATGAGAGTGCGACAGGCTCAATTTCCTCCCGTGACGGGGACGCTACATCTAGAGTATCTAACACAAAAGACTGTGTTAGCTTTCCTGCTGGCTGAATTTGTGTTCTTTGTTATTTGTGTCCATGTCGGTATGGATGTGTTTTTCATTGATTGCCTGTTTTAGAAAGCGTCCCAGAAAAGAGAAGGGAAAATGGCATAGAGCTGGTACTTTAATCATGTGCAGCGCGGCGGGAGGATGCAGCCGCAAATGGATCGGCGTAGCGGATGAGACGAAAATGCAGTATGTCTGTATGTAAAGGAGGCTGCAGGATACCGCTCTTCAACGTGTTTCGACCGTTTATTAAACTATCAGATGGGTTGAGGGCGATAAAGTAGATCTGATAAAGATACAGGTAGGCCGTCTTCTTTCAGCTTTTAACCTAAAAACAATGATAAATGTCCGCAGGTAAAAAAAGAAAATGAAAAATCGGTTAAAGCCAATAAACGGTGTTCTTTTCTCTGTGTCTGTGCGTGCGTGCGTGCGTGTGTGCGTGTGCTCCTACTGGCCTAGGACCGATTGAACCAATTCTTGACAAAAGAATCCCATCTCCATCCCTTGAGAGCAGAGAAACCGGACGGAAGGAACTCAGATATGCACTCCAAACAAGAGAGAGAGAAAGAGGGAGGGGGGGGGGCGTGAACGAGCCTTTGCGTCACATCGCTTTCAGTGATCCCACGTAAAGTTAGCGTTACGATTTAGCGCAATCAAACTAGCTCACACTATACCGTTATCTACAGGGTTGGTCAAAAGTTCCCAGACCGCGGGGTCTGCTTTTGAACAGTGTAGTTGTACACTTACTGCACCCGTGAAACCCAGATGATAGGCGAAGTATTATTCTCACTTCTGAAACCCTTCAGGGTGTAACGCTGAACACCAGACCATGTGGATTCGGAACTTTTTATCAATATAGAAACGACGCAATCGCAAAGTACGATGGTGGTGCCTCCCATTTCTCGTCTGTGTTTTTTTGCGCCGCGAGTTCAAGATAGCAATAATACGTGAAAATATTGTCAGCAGGTTCTTATGCCTGTGCGAGTTGCAAAAATATAACCAGTATATATGTCAAGCAGTGAGAGTTAGAAATTAAAAGGAAAGAAAACAAGGGAGGAAGAAGAAAAAAAACTGGGATGCCAACAAGCAACATCTATCGATAATGCACTGCATTTATGCAAACTTACTCTTATAATACTTGGGCAGTAGGAAAATTTTATGAAGCAGCATCTTTCGGTTTATGAAAACAAAGAAAATTAGCGGTGGTTTAAGTTCGGTTAAAGCTAGAGTGAAACGAAAGCTGAAGCATGGGGGCGCAGAAGCGGCGGCACCGCCTCGTCCAATGCACTGGCGGCCTGACGTGCCGCCTGTCGCGCCACGTCACACTTACGCCTATTCTCTAGGCGAATGGCACTTTGTTGTTCGGTTTCTTGAGCCCGCTGAAGTGTCTTGGTCGCATTCCATTGTTCATCACGGGCCGTCTTCAATGAAGCAGGACTCACGTCTCTCCTCCGGCTTCTGTCGCTGCTGATAGCGGTCGAGATATCGGACGTTAAACGCGTGCGTCTCGCGGCGGCATATTCACGGCGTTTAGTCAGTCGTTCGGCGCGCTGTTCCTCTGTTTTCTGGGCGATTCGTTTCCTCTTCATCTCGTTCCGATGTCGATTCCAGGGCTCCTGCTGCTTAGCAGACTTGTTGCAGTCCAGACTGCCGCCTCAACTGTGGTTGCGGCGCACGCAAGCTCTCTTTTTCAATCCTCTGATATGCTATCACGCATGCGACAAATGTGCAGACAAAAAACAAATGTGCAGATATATATCTCGCCTCTGCTGCATTCCTCTGAAGATATAAGAACAAAGACAGCGCACTTGCAGTTAACCAATCGCATCATGACTATTCCAGTTGTCTGCGAGTACCAGTGACCACTACGGCGTCTCTCACATCCTTAGTTGCTTTGGAACGTAAACCCTATAAACGAAACGAAACCAATCCAAACCAATGACCAGGATTCCATGGATAGAGAGAGAGAGAGCGAGGGAAGACTGTTCCAGTGCTTGCATCTCGTGCAGGGAGCTGTGAAAGTAAAGATTAACTGCTTTAACCTGTTGCAAGATAAGATAAACATCGATGCAGTCAGGCTGCTAAGCGCAAAGCGAGATCTGGCCGCCGGGAGAAACAAAATAGCTGAGATAAAATAACAGAAGAAAGCGTTGCGGAGCATACTCTGAGTCCTTGCTCATACGCTTGCGCGGGTGCTCGGTAGTATTTAGCTACGCGGGGGGTCGCAGGCTTGAGACGGTTCCACCCTCGCGGCGGTTCCTCAGTGTGCGTGCGTGGATTCGGAGGCGGCTTCGGTGTTGGCGGTGACAGCGTGTGGCTTCGTTCAACCGGGACCCCCGACGCATCGCGTGACACGACGCACGTCTGTGTCGGGCTCTCCCAGGTTGTCGTCCTTGGGAGGCACCATGCACTGTCCCTCGCTGTGGGAGTTCTCGCAGACAAGGAGCCCATCGACGGCTGGTGTCGAGGCGTCGCTGCTGGTCCTTTATCGCTGGCCAGGCTTGCGCCCAGCCTGCCCGCATAACGACCGGTCGGGTGCTCAAGAAGCAAGAGAGTGTTCCGGGCGTCATTGTTTACTTTCCCGGCTCTGTTGGGGTGAGGCTGTCGCTGGTTTGTGCCCACCATTCCAGCTGTTTGTTGGGTCCAGAGGAACCCCCGTTGTCTTTAGACGAAGCGCGTGGGGATAAGCGAAGCAATGTGGAGAAAAGAAGATTGACGTCCGGCGAGTAGTCTGGAGCCATGGGTTTACCCTAGGCTGCATATGGCGACGGTCTTACACAATGCGCTGCGCATGGCTGATGCCTCTGGTCGTGTGTGGCCCACTTGAGTTCGGAATGTGTTCAATCCCTTTGTTTCTTGAACGAACGGCCACAGATGCGTACCAGACTTTCCATCTGCTTAGTGCTCAGGCCATTTGGTTTCACATCGATGGCAGGAAAAATTAGACCACTAGATGCGAATGTTCCTCATCTGATTTTTTTTTTTTTTTCAATTTCTTTCTGAAGAAAAAAAAAACTTTTTTTTTGTATCTCACTTAATATACTCAGTTAACATTTTCAGTAAAATGTACCGGAGAAAATTTTCTTATATGTAATTGTTTCTGAAACGGGGTTCCGCGAAACCCATGACAAAAAAAAAAAAAGCTATACAAAAAAACTAATGTCGCGTGCTATCTCTGGTCTGGTTAGACAGTTTTGCAGCGAAAGAAACGATAGAGGAGTGTGTTAACGGAGAGCGCGCGTGAGAGAGAGAGAGAGAGAGATCGTGGTCTATTCTCAATGCCCTTGTGATAAACCAAAGGAAATACAGCGCTAAATTTTTGACGAACCACACCGCCCTACCGTCCTACCTTTCAGGACATGCGCAAGCGTTCACCGTCTTCGGGCTATATATGTGCACATGTATCTTTCAATAAACTTAGTTGGAGTCAGTGCCTGTCTCGTTCGTCTTTCTGTGTGGTTCGTTAAAAATTTAGCGCTGCATTTCCTTTGGTTAAACACAATGTCACACCAACTAGCCCAGCAAGAGATACTGTTCACCGAACTCAGTGCCCTGCGCTGCTGGGCGGGGCTACAGTGAAAAGCATCCCTGGTGTCCGACGAGTGAGCAGCGCGGTGTTGGGAGGAGTCGAATTCCTTCTAGCGGCATGCATACCATCGCCGACGCATCGCCTCTTCCCCATGTCTTCTGCATTTCGTGGCATGTTGGCTTATCAAGTGCACCTTTTTTAGAGGCCAGTTTACACTTTACTCAATCTTAGTTCCGCGACATTCCCGGCACAGCGCCAGCCCCTTTCTACTCGGTTTCATTAAGGGGTCCCCACCATCTCCACTGGTCCACAAGGGTCCCTCGCACATCCATTGCTGAGAAAAAAGATGAGAACTTTTTATTCCGATCTTTATGCAGAGTTTATTTGTCCAAGATAAGAAAATAGGTGTTCCTTAGCAAAGGAAATTCGCACTCAAGACGCAGCTGCCAGGGAAGCGGCGTGCTCGAAAGGGAGACGAGTGTTTTCGATTCTCGTTTGGGGGTGACAAATGTGCTTCCTTCGTATTTTCTTCTCTCTTTCCTTTTCCTACACGTATGAGCGACTGATGCGCTCCTTCTTGTCGAAGCCTGTACGTTGATGTCCAATTCTCCGTCGTGGGAGTCGCCAGAATGCGGCTACGGCGAGTGAGTGGAGCAGACGCCCGCGATGTATCACCCCGAAGTGGAGCGCTTGAATGAATGGAGAGCGGAGCTGCCAACGTTGGAGAGCCATTCATCTGGCGTGTACAGAGGGACGCGCCTCGGAACAGAGGGCCGTGACTGAAGAAATAGAAATAATGATATAAGAAAGAAAACGTACCGGGGTTGGTTTCACGTATGCTTCCGTCGTATAGTCGCCATACTAATCGTTCCCTAAAAAACGCTCCTGTCCTGCCTCCCCTTTTCACTCCCACTTTCATCTAGCTCTTTCCTTGAAACTCTCTTCCCTCCACAGGTAAAGGAAGCGCGTTTTCGACTTTTTGTTTTTGCTGATTTCGGCCTTATCATGGCACCAGATCCGCCAGTCCTCTGTCCAAATGCGCCTAGCACTAATTTGCACAGCTACCTTATAAATAAATGAGGGCAAAAAGATTGGGACACCGACATCCCCGCAGGAGTGAAATCCCAAGGAAGTGATTTCTCACTCGGGTAGTGGGTCGAGCCTGTTGGTAGTAAATGAGTTGCGTATGGAGGGTAGTAAATAAAAATGGAAAGAAATTACGGCCTCATTACTCATGTTGCGTTTCTGTTTGTTAATTATTATTTTTTTTTCTTTGCATTTGACATGTGCAGCTTGCCGTCGCCACGAAGGTAAAGCTGTAGCTAGTAAGGGTGAACCACACGGTCTAAGGAATTTCTCCCCAAAATTGACGGCACACACAAAACAAGAATATTGTGCAAGGAGACATTCGCGCGTGTGCGTGTAGATATACGGTAGTTTTGCAACGTTCGATACGTTGCGTTTGCCCCGACGTTTCCTAACTATATAGCTCCGTGGAACAAGTCAGAAGACTCTAGTTTCATCAACACCACTTAAAAGTCTAGGTGGCGTTGGTTTCATCCCGGTTTCGATCCTGGCCGCGGGGGCCGCCTTTCGATTCAGGCGAAACGCGAGGCTCCCCTTTACTGTGCGATGTCAGTGCGGGTAAAGAGCCACACGTACTCGAAATCGTCTGGAACACTCAACTATAGAGCTCTAGATTCTAGAAGACTCCTCCACTAAGTCGTCGCTTTTGGGCATTAATCACCATAAGCAAAACCGAATCCTTTAAGATTCATCTCCTCGCCGTATGGCACAACGAGGTTACCTGTTTTATCTGATGCTTTAGTGATTGGTATCCTCGTTCTTCCATTTTTTTTAATATCATATATAACTATTTCTATGCATCTGTAATTTTTGTCTACTGATGAAATAGACCAATGCTTCACTTTTAGCACAATTGGCCGTGAATGTGAAATATTTTTTACTACTTCTCTCTGGGAAGCTTCCTACAGCTCACAAGGTTGGTTTTCTTCATTGCAGCCCATCATCCTCCAAGGATATTCTGCACTTCAACCATATACTTCCTTTCAAAAAAGAGGGTGTTCACAGCTTAGAGAGGAGAAGGAGGAGGAGGAGGAGGAAAGGTAGGGAGGTTAACCAGTAAAGGAACTGGTTTGCTACCCTGCACTGGGGGAAAGGGGCAGGTGGGTATAAAAGTTGTGGGTGAGAGACGGATGGGTGATGACAGTACAGTCACATCACAGACATGTCACATCACATCACATAACAGTCATATCACGTAATATAAAAAATCATAGCCTTTCTATCAGTCCTGTGCTTTTCATAAAGCGCAGCCGTGCCTGGAAGGCCTTCACCGCAGACGATCGCCGTGACCAGGGACCTAGGATCTTAATTTCAGTCAGTGGGCGTCCATCTAGATGCTCCAGCGCACGGCATAAACACTGTCTTTCCTCGCTGTACATGGGGCACTCACAAAGAATGTGGCCTATAGTCTCGTCGCACACGCAGTTTGTACATGCAGGGCTATTTGCCATACCTATCACAAAGGAATAAGAGATTGTAAATGCTACACCAACCCACAGGCGGCACAGCAAAGTTTCTTCACATCGAGGTATAAGCCAGGTGGAAGCCGACGGCTTAGAGAGAAAGCTTGTGGGCGATTCCTCTGCCCGAGGGATGCGCACGACAAACACACAGTGGGCCGTATAACAAACATATTTAATCTCACAGGGATCTTGTCGTCCGGGTGGCTGCGGGTCGTTTCCGTGGAGAGCCGGGAGGGAAGCGGGAGCGACGAGCCAGGGACCAGGAAGCGCCAGGGACCAAGAAGAGGGCGAGGCGGCGGCGCGTGCCTTCTTTTATAGCCCCCTCGCGCGGGACCGGTTATCCCCGCGCGAGCGGGGAGAGGGAAACAGGCACGCGCGCAGGGAGCATTGGGAAGTGGCGCGGCCTTCGAAAGCGCGGCGCGCCACGAGCCCTACATCTTCCCCCCCCTCAGCGTCCGACCCGGGCTCCGCCAACAGCCAAACCATGTCCATGTCCGAGCCCGGGTCGGCGTAAAATATGAAGCCTTGTCGCCAGGTTCTGGCGGGATGCCATGCCATCTCAGCTGGTCCGTGGAAGCAGCAGGCATGGCGGGACTGTTCCGGCTGGTCCCTCTCCGGCAGCGGCCACATCCTCGGGGTCACAGCGCAGCTGGGCTCGGCCACGGATACGCCTGGCAGCGGCCCTGAGCTGCTATTCTACATCGCTGACCCCTCTCCACGTGGCGCCTTGCTGGATGTACATTGCAGCAGGCGTTTCCGCCACGGGCACACCTGGCTTCCTGAGGCCTGTACTCCAGGCCTGGGCAGCGGGCTCCAATCCAACTCGTTGAAGACGGCCAGCATGGCCGCGCTGGTCACGATGATGGGCCACCAACCACTACAAACTAGGGGGGTACCCCCTGTTTAAGTGGCCCCTCCTTGAACCATGCGCTGGGTGCGGTTTCCCGCCCCAGCGACGGTAGTTCATCTGGCTGCTGCAAAATCTTATCAGAATGTATTCTGAAAGAAGCAAAGACGTTAGACAAAGTAGTGCACTACCTTGGCCTTAGGTTATAGCGTCGGTTGCGAACCGGGTTGCTACCTGCATCGTTTTGAGCTTCCCCCGCTTCGCAGTTATCGTCCTTGCGAAGGTGGTAAGCTTTCAAGTCTGCGACGTGCACCGGACCAGCGGTTTCACCGCTCGCCAACAACCGCAGCTGGTAGGTGAGTGGCGTAGTCCGTGCCGTAACTTCGAACGGTCCAACCCACTTGTGCGCTAGCGACGCGGCGAAACCACGCGCTGCGTTACTAAGCGGGTGCGTTCTTTTCAGTACCAAGTCGCCCGTGTTGAAAACGACGTGACGACGACCTTTGTTGTACTGATCCGCTTGCTCCATGCGCGCGACATCGAGGTTTTCACGAGCCGCGCGCTGCGCTGCCTCAAGGCGCTCGCGGAGCTTTGCCGCGTACTGTGTAAGCGGAGGGGGCGCGGGCCCCGCCGCGTCAAGTAGGGCGTTCTCTAGCGGAAAAGCGATCTCTTTCCCAAAATTCAAGTAAGCAGGTGTCATACCTACCGACCTGTTCACGGTTGTTCTAGTGGCGAAAGCCAGTTCGGACAGCCGTGCGTCCCAATCTCTGTGCTGCTCGGTCGTCGCGACCAGCATACTCTTAACATTCCGATTCACTCTCTCGGTTATGTTGCTCTGAGCGTGGTAGGGACTCGTTTTCCTGTGGCGGATTTGAAGCGCCCGACAGGAATCAGCAAAGACTTTGCTTGTGAAATACGAAGCATTGTCTGTAATGAGGTCGGAAGGGAAACCGAAACGAGTGAATGTCTCCAACAGTTTCTCCCAAATCCGTTCTGACACAAGCTTCCTAAGGGGGAAAACCTCAACCCACTTGGAATAGTGGTCCGTTATTACCAGGATATATTGGTGTCCGCGCGCGGAGCGAGGGAGGGGTCCCATGATATCGCACGCGACCACTTGCCACGGATAGTTGCTAACTACCGGCTTCATCATGCCAGCGGGTTTCCCCGCCCGAGGCTTGGCTACCTGGCAAACAGGACATGTACGGGCGTAACCCAGCACATCCTTTCTCATACCTGGCCAGGTCGCGACACGGCATAACTTATCGTAAGTCTTACTGCCGCTGCCATGGCCTGCCAGCGCTGAGTCATGGAAGTACTGGAGGAATCGTTTCCGCAACTTCCTCGGGACCACGACTCGGAAGGGGGATGCAATCGCCTCTTCCTCGTCAAGTTGGGGGATGTAGCGGAGCAGTAAGCCATCCTCGCCCAGCAGATACGCGTCGTACTTGCCCTCAGCGTTCCCGGTGCAAGCTGCACTACTCGCAAGCTCTGTCAGCACCCGCTGGCATAGACCATCTGCTTTCTGGGCCTCAATTAGCTCTTCCCTACTGACCGCTACTCCCCAAGACAGATTTCTCTCTGCCTCACTTCTTGGCAGGCGAGTAGTCGCCGCCACCAGCTGCTGCGCCTTCTCTCTCTCGCAGCACCGCGCGGCAACTCTGTCCGCCTCCTTTCTCTTTTTACCTACGCAGGGCGCGACACTCGCGTCCGCCCTCTCCTCCTCTCCACTGGTGGCGACGCCGCTTTCAGCAATGCTGGTCTGCGCCTCTTCTGCGCATCTGCCTGCCTTCAACGGTGCGCGCGATAAAGCATCGGCCACCTTATTCATGCTGCCCCGGCGGTACTCAATGGCGTACGCGTAACGTTGCAACGTCAGCGCCCATCTCGCGAGTCTGCCTGCGGGGTTTTTCAGCCTCTTTAACCACGAAAGTGCCTGGTGATCTGTCTGCACGGTGAAAACCGCTCCGTCTAGGTACATGTCGAACTTGGACAATGCGAACATTATCGCCAGGCATTCCTTTTCGGTCACGGAGTAATTCCGCTCCGCCGATGTGAGCGTGCGGCTAGCGAACGCGACAGGGCGCAGTTTGCCCTCGTGTTCCTGCAACAAAACAGCTCCTACACCGGCATCACTAGCATCTGTCTGCAAGACAAACGGCTTGTTCAGGTCGGGGAGGCGCAAACTAGCGGTGTTCGCTATCGCGCGAGCCAAGGCAACAAAAGCGTCGTTCTGTTCCTTGCCCCAGACCCACTTCGAGCCTTTCCGCAACAGCTGGTTCAACGGCCTAGCGAGCTCTGAACAACTAGGGATGAATTGTCTGTAGAAGGCAACCATTCCCAAAAACCTCTGCAAGCTTTTCACGTCCGTCGGGCAGGGGTAGTTCAGAATTGCCTGCAGTTTGTCATCGTTCGGTCTCAAAGTGCCATCATCAACCACAAATCCCAAGAGGTTCACTCTCTTTGATGCCAACTGCACTTTCTTTGGGTTGATCGTTATACCCGCACGTCTCATTCTATCAAGAACGGAATTCAGGTGAATGAGATGCTCTTCGAACGACTGTGAGAATATCACGACGTCGTCGAGGTACGCCATCGCGTAGTTGAACCTTGCATCGCCCAGCACGATGTCCATCAATCGCATGAACGTGCTCGGTGCATTAGACAAACCAAACGGGAGTCGAGTAAATTCGAAGAGCCCGCGGTGACAGGTGAATGCGGTTTTCTGAATGTCACCTTCCGCCACCTCAATCTGCAGGTACCCTCTGCTTGCATCCAGGACTGTGAAGAACCTTGCGTTCCCTAACGCGTACATCACAGCCTCGATCGACTGGAAAGGGTACGCAACCGTAGGCGTCAGTGAGTTGAGCTTTCGATAATCAACACACAGCCTGACCGAACCATCTTTCTTTGGCGCTAGAACCACTGGGGACGCCCAGGGACTCTGTGAGGGTCTCACCGCGCCGGTATCTATCATCTCGTCAAGGGCGCTGTCGAGAAGCTGTCTCTTATGCGCGCTTAACGGCCGCGGGTTACATCTGAAAGGGCGCGCATCACCCGTTTCGATCTCGTGCTGAAGCAAGTCGGTCCTGCCTGGTTTCTCTGTGAAACAATCCGAAAACGGGAGTAAAGTTTCTACGAGCCTTCGGCGCTGACTACCGGTTCCCGAGAAGGACGCGATAATTGCTTCTAATGGGCTACCATTCAGTGTCGCGGGGGAGCCCTCTGCGACAAAAGCGTGAACGCTCGCTCGCTCAGCGACGCATTCCTGCTTGGGTGCGCTAACAAAGGGGATGAGGGGGGTGAAGGGGCTGTAGCGATAGCCGTTCTCCCCCATGTCAAGCACAATGCCTTCGCTCGAAAGAAAATCTCTTCCCAGAATAACTGGTATGGTTAAGCCGGGCAGATAGACGAAGCGATGCCTGCGCTTCCTGCCGTCAAAACGCAGGACCAGACGCACCGCTCCTTCCGCTTTTGTCGTCCCTGCTGCTAAGCTCAAAGGGGTTTCTGCTGGCCTGACACGGATGTTACATCTACGGCAGGCCTCGAACACATCATCACCGACCAGTGACAGAGTTGAGCCCGTGTCAATGAGTGCCGAGTAGCTTTGACCAGCTAACCGCACTAGCATAAAAGGGCTCGAGCGCGACAACATTCCTTGCGCTCTACAGGCGAGGGGGACAAAAGCCTCAGCGCCCGGTGACGCGGCGTGGGAGTACATTTCCCATTTTCCGCCGTGGCTACCACGAAATTCTCCCGCCGACGGCGACAGGCTGGTGTTACCAATTATGGCCGCCGGCGGTCCGCGTTTCCCTGCATACGCCTTGCTTGACACTCTCGTGCCACGTGGCCCGGCTGGTTGCAATTCCAGCAAAGCCGGTCGTTCACCTGCCGCGCGGACGGGGGATGCCGCGTTCCACGAAGCGGTTGGGGACGTCTTTCCCCTCTCTCCGCGCCTGTGCGTACGTCGCTGGCGAGCCCAGCTCGACGCCGCTGTTCGAACGCGTACGGGTCAAGAGCGCGAGGAATATCGGAGCCTTCCGCTGGCCTTTCCTGCCCTATCGTCATTACGTCTGCGCCCCTGGCGCGCGGCGCGGAGTCTTGGCCTCCGGCCCAGGCGCATCGCGGCTCTAGCGATTCAGCTGGCCTGGGGGGTGGCTGGTAGCGCAATTCAGCGAGTAAATCCGCCTGTACTACCTTCGCTTCCTGTGCTAGGGCCTCGAGGTTTGCAAAACCACGTCCCCGCAAATACGGCTTGAAGCGCGGATGGCATTGCCTCATCACGCGCGCGACCTGTTCAAGATCGGTTGCCGTGGGATCTGCCCTCTTGTAGAGCTCCTGCATTGCGCGTACATACTCGAGGAGGCTCTCCTCTGGGTGCTGTGTGCGCAACGCTAGCTCCTCAAGCATCCGGCGTTCGTAATCGGGCGGCAAGAACTCGGCGCGGAAGCGATCTGTGAAGTCTGCCATCGACTGGAAGGCCGGCTGGCAGCGTCTCCACCGCGCCGCGCTCTCAACAAGTGCCACAGGGATTACCTGCGCTAGCACCACGTCGTCTGGGGAACCCAGTGCCGTCTGATAATCCTCGAGTTCTTGCAAGAACTCGTGGACTGACTTCACGTCCGTGTAGCCGGAAAAGGAGGGAACCTCTACATTTATCCGCGGACGCGAGACTGCCGCCGCAGCTGTGGCTTGGTTGGCGCTAGCCACCGAACCGAGCTGAAGGGCGAACACCGACAACACCTCGTTCATCTGCCTCATCAAGGCGGCCGCATCGGTAACCTGCACAGACTCTACCGCGTCCTTTACCTCACGTCCGGACGCACTGGCGTCCGAAGCGGCGGCCCTATCTGGCACGTCTTTTCTCGGAGGCATTTCACTCAACAACTAAGGCCGGTCGGGAGCCTAAACGCGCACGACTACCACCTAGCCCGCATCAAGAGGCTAGTCACAAAGGCTAAACACTTCATAAAACGAACATATGCACAAAAAAATTAAAACACAAACCGCCCGACACTAACAAACACGCACATAACCCAAAACAAAATAAAACACTGTACAAACACTACTATACTACACTCCGTGTCATCTGTACACACGATAGCCCTAAACTCAAAATGGCGTCGCGCCTAACATACAAAGGACCGGCCCGTCGTGTTGCCGTGCGCTGCCACGTTGGCAGAAAAATCGTCCACATGGGTGCTAATTCAGCCCCAGTTGGGTGCCAGTTGTGGGCGATTCCTCTGCCCGAGGGATGCGCACGACAAACACACAGTGGGCCGTATAACAAACATATTTAATCTCACAGGGATCTTGTCGTCCGGGTGGCTGCGGGTCGTTTCCGTGGAGAGCCGGGAGGGAAGCGGGAGCGACGAGCCAGGGACCAGGAAGCGCCAGGGACCAAGAAGAGGGCGAGGCGGCGGCGCGTGCCTTCTTTTATAGCCCCCTCGCGCGGGACCGGTTATCCCCGCGCGAGCGGGGAGAGGGAAACAGGCACGCGCGCAGGGAGCATTGGGAAGTGGCGCGGCCTTCGAAAGCGCGGCGCGCCACGAGCCCTACAAGCTAGAGAAAGAGAGAGAAAGAGAGGGGGTTATTGCGCGAAGATTGTTTCTATTCTTCGAATTTTACACCTTATTTTACATAGCTTCGATTGTTTGACGTCTGAACAATGCCGACTCATAATTTTTCTTTCCTTTTTTTAGTTTTTCCAGGGGGTCATTACAGTATTATCCCTTTCTGGCGGCCTTATAGCAACTTGTTTTGAGGAACCAACGCTTAAGCCCGCAACTTCGCTGCACATACGGCGGCAGCCTGCATTCATGAAATAAACCAAGTCAAAACGAAATATTGAAAGCCTATAAAGCAATCGCCCGTCAAAGGGTATTTCGGTGTTGCACCCGCGGGAATGGCTGATAGCTCGAGAGTTTTGTGGCACTGTGCATTCTGGCTTGCATGTTGCAGTTCTCTTAAACGGGCGGGAGAATTCTCTCTGCGTTGGGGCTCACGAAGATGATAAAAAAGCAGCAGTATCGACAAGAGTGCGCTTATGATCACCAACGGGGGCTTTGTTATCCCTGCGTTTCCATCGCGTTCAGTTGGGGCAGCGAGTCTAAATGAACGCGCGCGGTCGTAAAACGCTGTTCTCGCGGTTCCCGCCCTCACCGCGAGCCTTAACGACTCATTGGATGCAGCCAGTGAAAAAAATAAAAAGGACGAATGAGCTCGTTCGCAACAGGCTTATGCAGAGTCCACGGAGCTTCGAAGCCTATACACGTACAACTGCAACGTCGACAGAAACAAATAAAAACAAAAAAAAGGACTTTGCGTCGAAGCACGCGGCTCCTTCACCCTCTTTCACGAGGCAATGGCAAAACAAAGTTCCACAGGCAGTCGGGCATGAACACGTGCGCCGCTCGTGCGATCGTAAGGCGCACCGGTCCGGAACAACCTCCAGCGCGTTTCGTGGATGTGGCCCCAGGGAGACGTTTGCTTTATAGTGCCGGGGAGAGGGTGCAGCTGTATCTTTTCCCGAATCAGACCCAGGTAGGAGCGCACAACGCTCTAGAACAGCGCCAAAACACGCTCTGGGGCTTCTCCAAGCCCCACCTGTCTCCATCACCGGCGCGCGAAGCGGACTTTCTCCTTCACCCTTTTTGCCCGAACCGTGAAGACGTTCGCCGACTTGTACGCTAGCAGCCAACGCCTGGCGCTGTCATCTCAACGCGTTCGACTGGAGCCCGCCTCTTCCTGCCTCCGTTTTGTTGGGCTGTATTCTCCCCAGCGTTCTTCGTCTCCCGCGTTTTCGGTGCCCAAGTGTCGTTTGGCGCGTAAACAGAGTTCCGAGGCTATGAAGAAAAGTTGAAGTGTCTATGGGAAGAAAGGTTGCCCTGGCTGGAACGGAGGAGGAAGGCTGCCTGGAATAGAGGAGGTGATGGGCAACGGCTTTGCACGCGAAAGGGCCACTTTTAACGCATTTTTATCTTTCCCGCCTCGCACCCCTGCGTTTTCTTGTGCGCTTGCGCAGTAGAAGGCACGCACAGCACTGAACGCGTGCTGCCTTCGTTGCTATTCGTGCTCCGGCTGCGCTCTAATTCCAATGTACGGCTGTCCGTTTTAATGCGAAATCACAATTGCACAAGCTCTAACCGGCTCACAATTACCTGCCTTGAGTGCGACCTTGCCAAGCCTATAACAGCTTATCTATAGTCAAGCCATTGTATAGCATTGTGCTCCCAAGTTCTGCCATGGTATACACAGGACCCATGCTGACATTTGGCCCTTGGCATTTTACCTTGGCCTTTGAACAAAATAGTGGTCTGGTTGTGTCACCTTGGCAGATGTCATACACCGTTCTCTGACTCGCTCCGGGCATGTCGGACCAAACCAGAGGATGGAGAACGAGCTGGGACCTGGTACCTTTAGTCGTGTCTCCTGAAGAGCACGTGTCATGCAAGCTTTTGCACGTCTAACTGGGTTTAACATTAGTTATACGCATGCTAACTTTCTTTATCTTTGCTCACCTCAGCCTGAATCGCGGCTCTTTCGCTGTACAGCTCTGCTGAGACCCATACGAGGACTCCTACGTTTGAGCTGATTTTCTTTAAAGAATGTAACTAAGCATTTGTGATATTTAACTTCTAAGCCCTCTTGTTCTGGTGCTGCCTTACACATCCTCCACGCAGCTGCTTCTCAGAGGAGAGTGGGATGGTGGTTTGTTCTACTTTCGCATCTCATTAAGATAGAAAAATTGTTCATCAATGACCTTCGAGAGGCTGCCAGCTCGAATTGATGGGTGCACATTGTAAGAAATTAAGCCTAGCAGACATTTTAGAGCGCAGCTCTTTGGCGCCCGTTCCTGGGTTTCGCGTCGGCGTCATGCCTCGTAACCAGCTCCCCCTCCCCTCTCTCTGCTCCCCACTTCCTCCATGGCGGCGACCGCTTGTGTTACCGATTGCTGCGCGTGCTCCTGCCACCGCCGTGTTAGTGAAGTGTTGCTTGGAGGAATATGTGTGTAAAAATAAAAAAACTTGTCTGTAATTGTACATACATGTCTTGCTTGAAATATTTGCCTCAATCTACTGAAAAAGTGAAACAATTGATGAGCAGCGCTCAAAGTTTGCATCAGGAAGTAACGTAATCATAGGCAATTGTTTTTTTCTGCTACTTTCATCTAGATACCCGCCAGGTTGTGGCTACTACTTTACGGGGAAACGAATGCCGAACGAAAGATACAAACGCACCCCCTTAACGGGGTATGCAGCCGTATGAAGTTTCAGTGCATCGTCTCAGGCTTGTGAGACCTAGGCCTCCCACCTTTCCCTTGTATCGCTGAAAGACTCTCATGTCGCCAATTAATAACCGTCTCATTAAACGTTTCAGGATACTTTTGTGCTCACCTCTGGCTCGTAGCTTCCATGATGCAGTCAACCATCGCTGGATATTTAGTGGCTGAATGGCAGTATGGGATAATACCTCGACGTTGGGTTTTGAAACTATTATCTTGCATTTTTGAGTAGCGTTTTCACGATTAGCAGTTTTCTACAGTTTGTTCATGGATAGCCTTGCTCAGTATGGCAGGCAAACAACGTTGGGGGGAGCCTTCGTATCGAGTTTACGTTATAGACCTTTGCAACGAGGGCCCCCTCGGCGTCTCCATAATGCTCGCTGGGCTGTTGTGTGCAGCTGACGTCAATGCGGTGGAAGCTGCAGCGGTACCGGTTTGCAACAGCCCAGAGAGAAGGTGTTTTGACCTCCTCCTCGCCTGATGCGAAGGTCTATAGCAAGAGAATGCGTTTTCCGTGTTACTGCTGTGGAGGGAAGGAGAATGAAGAAATCTGTCTGCTTCAACCGGAGAGAAAGTCAAGCGTACTTAGACCTCTAAATAGTTTATAACAATAATAAGGGAGTACTATATAGAAGTTGTTGCATTATGGCAGCGAAAAGTTATCGGGATGCGCCCGGGCTAGAATTTTGTGCAGGAAAATCACGCTGCACCTAAATTTTTCTGACGCGAAAAGATTCCAAGTAACACATTGTTCAAATGGTTGCTATCTGTGGTGTAATTTCCATGGTTGATATGCCTCCATCACGATACCCAGAGGAGTGTCGTTTGCGCAGCACGCGGTTCGAGACGAGCGCCACGCCGCATCGCGAGTAAGAAACACCGTAGCGATTATCATCTCGTTGTTACGGCGATGAAGCGGTGCGCAGCACGCCAAAGGAACATTACTGACTTCGAGCCATACGGAATTCGGTGGCCGACGCAGCATCGCAAAGCTCAGCGAGCGGTCGTCGCTGGCCAGCAGAACGCACATTAGAAGCAGGAACGGAACACGCAGCAGCGCGTTTACCAGCATCGTGGAATTCAGGATAACATGCGCCCTTGCCAAGTGCCTTCTCGCGGGTAAATGAAAGCGTAAGGGGTGAGTGCACACTCATATTCTATACGTATATTTGTATCGGCCATGATACGACTGTCATTATTTGTGTGTGTGTGTGTGCGTGCGTGCGTGCGTGCGCGCGCATGCGCTGAGAGAATGAAATGCGGCCATGCATTAATCATGCCACTTGATGGGCATCAATATTGTGAGCTGTGTATCATACATTTGTAATGCGGCAGGTTAGTATCATTACGAGTTTGTCCACACGATTACGTTCTAACGAAAGGAGGTATAACAAAAAGAGTGGTTGCATTGGACAGAGGATGAAAAAATCTCGCTTGGGAAAATATTGATGAAAATGTGGTTGATGTGGGTGAATTAGGTAATTAGTTAGAGCCAATTAAGTCATTCAGACGTCGAAATAGCCGGGAGAGGTAATGGCGACGTACAAACGGGGTCACGTGGTACTCAACTTTCGGTGACATAAGCCTAACATCCGGTGACGGGAAATTTGAAATGTTTGAACGAGAAAAAGTGGGAAGGGCGTGATTTGCATGTACAAATGAGTGGGAATGGTTAGAAAGTCTGTGAAGAGTGGTAATCAACCAACTGCACTCTGGAAAATTCTGAGAGCACTGCAGAATCTGCAGTGGAGAAATACGAAAGCCTGTTGTTGTTGTGGCTGTAGGAAGAAGGAAAAGAAAATGCACGAGCCTGCTACTGGCTCTGTAGCTGAGCCAACGCCGCTGCCTGTTTTTTTATTTATTTATTTATAGGAAGGGAAAGGCACAGTAACTGTCTCACTTGTTTTCGTGGACACCGCAACCGCGCCGTAAGGGAAGGGAGGAAGATGGGAGTGAAAGTGGAAAGAGAGAAAGAGGAGCCGTAGTGGAGGGCTACGGAGCAATTTCGACCACCTGGGGATCTTTAACGTGCGCCGACATCGCACAGCACACGGACGCCTCTTCGTTTCGCCTCCATCGAAACGCAGCCGCCGAGGTCGGGTTCGAACCCGGGCACTCCGGCACAGTAGTCGGGCGTCTTACCTCTGCACACCTCCGCTGCCTCGTGCAGACAGAAGAGAAAATAGAGAAGAAAAGGAGAAAGAAGCGGGAGAGAAAGACGCGCGCCGCAACAACAGCCGTCGTCCACCCCCGAAGCAGTGGCGGGTGCAATGACGGCCTACAACAGATAAAATCGGTGGCTGGCTAGCTCCCGCCGCAAGCCTACCGTCGCAGCCCCGTAGGACTAGGAACTGCCACCCTTCACCACCTCAGCGTTGCTGCTGCACATGGTACATCGCGCGCCGTTATCCAACACAACCAGCGTTCCTTTGAACGCATCAAAGTTCACTGCCATATTATAATTGGTTTACAGGAAAAGAAAGTCGGTATATTTGTCACTCGCGGAATCTCGCTGACACATCTCGAGGACGACGCAGCAACGCTCAGCCTTAGGCATGTCTCCAGTGCAGAATATGCTTTGGGATTTTTTTTTTTTTATTGCGATAGTAATACTGCGCCAGGTTTCTTTTTTTTATGTTCCCGATATAATAGACACAACTGAATAACCAGTTATGTTTGCGTCAAACATTCAGTGTATTTTGAGTAAAAAATTAGGAGCTTGGAACCTGAGAGAGTTGCTACCCCGTTACTCGTGGCGTGTGCCGAAAGTGAGTCATCTCCGTGGAAAAGTCATACCTGTACAACCAGTCCATATCTTCACCAAGTCTTGCGTCTAGAAGCGATGTTAGCAATTTAGCATGTGATGATATGCCACGCAAGTGCTGCAGTGAAGACTGCATAACCTATAGTGCGACGGACGGCCTGATGCTATTCATTTTGTGTCCGCCGCAGCGACAGCACGCCGACCCTGCTCGAGTACCGCACCGCCATTAGGGTGCTTCTGTGCGCTGTGCAAAGGATCTAGACGAATGAACGATGCCTGTGCAGGGATGCCGTGCCATCAGACACGCATCTCCATTTGTTATCACGAGAAAAGAGAGCCCCGAGGAAGCAGAGCCGCGCGGTGACCGGCGGCAGCGGAAGAGGTTTCGAAGGGAAGGCGAGCACTCAGGATGGAGGACTGGCGAGCGAGCGAGTCTCGGTGAGCTGACGACGTGTAATTGGCGCGTCCCGTAAACATCCCGACCGGGCCGGCTATTTGCGGCTGACCCGCCTTAGATGGCCGGCCCACTGCAGCGGAGTGGAGGCTCGCGGCTCGCACTCGGGTAGAGAAGACGCGAGCCCGTCTACGGAAAACACAGTAGCTTCGCGGTGCCATTGGCATAGTCTCAGGAAGAAGGAGAGGGGGGGGGGGGGGGGGACAGTGAGCCAGCACATACGCTGTTATTTCGAGACACGTTCGCCGAACCGCTATAACGTGAAGCATTACAAGCTATAGTTCAGGCAGGAGATCGGCCCTGCGGTCTTATTCGTCCATATACTTCGCCAGAAAACTGCTCGAAATGAGGCCACTAAACAGTCAGCGGTCTTTTTCCTCATTGTTTATTCATTCTTGGTTTTTTTTTTCCGAAATCGTTCTCTTTGTTCGACTACCGCAGTTTAATCAAGCTTTGCATTGTGTTAGCATCATGGAAGGAGTTAGAATAAGGGTAAGGGTATAAATTGCTATATTGTTACAATAACAATGATCGTTGCATTTTTTTTTCGTTTCCCGAATTACAGTGCAGGCGAATAACGCTGCTCGGACAAGCTTTCTCCAACTGCTCAGAGTGTTAACGAAACCGCTTCCTTAGCAACAATTCTTGATAGCGGTTTCTGCTTTATTCGTAAACTTCTACAAACGCGGTACAAGCAAATTGGCACTCTGCCTTATTGAGGGATTCCGCTTGAAGTTGACGTCATGGGCGCCAAATTGTTGTCCAGCACATAACTTCTGCAGTGTAATACGCGCGGCCAGACCCCGTGCTCCAAAGACGGTGAGGGAAGGGGGGGGGGGGGGGGGAGTAGGAGCGGCGAAAGAAAAAAAAGTGCGCAACTTCAGCGGAACATATACGAGTCCTTAGCTGTAGTCTGCCATCTTCAGTTCGCGCTCGCTGGCTTTCGGGGATTTCGAACACTCCGAGAGCAGGGAACCTGGAGGAGGCACGGTTGTAAAAATTAAAGAGCACTGCAGAATCTGCATTGGAGTAATGCGCAAACGCGGATGTTCCTGTTGGTTACTTCTAGTTCCTTAATTCACTTCATGTTTACCCATTTTAGTCTTTGATGCTTTGCAATTCCGCGCCGATCCCTTCCTATGCCCTTTTTTGGCTCGACTTTAGGCTGCGTGACGTCACCTTATTGACTGATTTAATTAACTATTCAGCATTTGATACATCTTGACGTCACCCTAATTGACTGATTAATTAACTATTTTAGTATCTGATATATTCAAATGTGGCGCTAAGCCATTGGCTAATGAGACCATCTCCGATTTACTTTAAAATGATTGCCTCTGATTAATTACCTAAATAACTTATTGGCATTATTTTTTCGGACACAACATTACGGCACCCTCTATCGATTGACACTACTCATTACCACTTCTCAATTACTCAGAACTGCTGCGGACACAATTTTGCTGAAGCGGATGCGATCTGCGGATGCAGCCTGCGGACGCGGCCTGCAGACGCGGTCTGCGGACAGAAATCTGAACATAGCGAAGTAATGCTTCGCATTAAAAACTTCTCGTATCATGAGGTCTTGTATCCAATGAGAAGGAACAAGCGGCAACGATTATGTATAAATGGGGCTGGAAAGGGATTTTGTTTTTGCAGGAAACGCTCATTGTCCGCATGTTCACCCCTGTAATCGGGATAGATTTTCAAGTCCGGCGTCCGCTTTGTGAGCGAAAAAAAGATGAGCATGGCTGTGTCAGGTGCCAGTTTTCAGGGTGCATGGCCGGGCACTGACAATTGGCCAATTCGGGCAGGTCCTGTTAGACGGGAATCGACGGCACTGGGTCCCGTTGGTCCCGGATCAGACACACTACTCCTAAGCCACGTCGGCTTGTTATAGTCTTGGTTAACTTAGGGCCTTGGCTCAACGGCTAGATCGCTCGACTGCCAATATCAAGGACGCGGGTTCGATCCCGTCCGCGGCGTCTGGCTTTTCGATGGAGACGAAAAGCAGTGCGCCCGTTTACCATGCAGCGCCAGTTAAGGTAAAGAACCCCTTATCTTTGCCTTAACTGTGGCCCTTTTTCATCGACGAATGCTTTGTATGGGAGGACGAATGTGCAGCATTTACCGCCCAGCTGCACAGAACTGCTGAGGCGCTTCTTGGAGCAGCGGCGGCAAAGACGACGAACAAGACGACTCCCACTCACCGGCGCATCCTAGCCGTCCTGCCTCCGCCCCCGCGGCGGTGCAGCCCAAGGCACGGGTCAGTAAAGGAGGGGGACGGTTGTTTGCTCTTGGGCCTGTTCTGGACGCGGGACGGCCTGCCTGTCTGGGCTTTGTTTTGGAGGTCGTCTTCCCTCCTGCTTTAGCCTGCTGGGCCTGCTCTCTCCTCTCCACTGTTTACCCAGCGTACTACGTCCGCCGGGGTTTGGGGGGGTCGGACAGGGTTCTCTGGCTGCTCCTCGCTGGGACGAAGGATTACCGCACAAAGATAATAAAGATGGGTGGGGTTCGGAGACAGCGTGGGCCAACTCTTGACTCTAAGTGGAGTGACATTATACACCACCCTCATGAGCCCCAGGACCTTGCTTTTGCCCCGCTGTATAATGAGTGCTAATGGCCATCAAGATGAGGAGACGGATGCGGAAGGAGACAGTGCAAGTTACTTGGTTTGTGGTTATTATTTTTATTTTTTTTGCCGTTGTTAGATGAAGAAAAGAAAATGGTGCACAACTGTTTTTTTTTATTTTTTTGTACATGTACTGAAGCTAGACTGGCCGTCTTACGGGTCGCTATAGCTTATCATGAAGGCGTCCCCCTAGTCTCATCTTGTCAAAAGTAGTCTCAGAAAACAAGTTCTTCATATGCAAGACGACCGGTAACTTGGTTGCAAAGTCCCGACCTTGCTTATTCTCACCTTCTTATTATACAAAAAAAAAATATATATATATATGGGGCGCTTGACTGCGTTCTGATTTGCTTGCGTGCATGTAATTCGTCGGGGTTGTTTTTGCTGCTGTGTTATTCGTCCTTCTGCCTTTTTTTTTTTTTTTAGAGGCTTTTGTACCCGATATATAGCTTCCGGCAGGTATTGTCATTAGCTAGTCTTGCTGTTGCTAGCTGTCATGTTTTTGTTAGCTTAAACTAGTTCATTACTGTGCTCTTCGGGATAAACTATAATGCACGCAGTGATACGCTTTGCTCGAAAAATTTCGCCCACCATTCAGAAACTGAAACTAAGTACATTCGCCATCCCGCTGTGGAGAATAGTACTCCGACTATATGCTGTTTTTTTCTGCTTCATCGTTGACTCCAATAAAGGTCTGTAACTGATATGTGCTTCACTGAGCAGTTTAGAATTCAAGTTTCACCTGAGCTTCGCTCACATGGCGCTGTCGGCAAGATGCACGGTTCACGGTTAATATCAACACGTTCAGATTTACCGCAATCTCTGGGCCCAACGTCCACTTATATGCACAGGAAACCGCTCCCACCCTCAGTGTTTTCACAGACCAGCCTGCCGGCTGCCCCCCGCCCTTCCCTTTCATTAGTTTTGACTGGTGAGGTCATACAAAGTAAACACGAATCTCCGGGAACTTTGGTTAACGTCAGCGGCTGGCTCGAAGCTCGGTGTTTAGGCTGGACGTCCCGGCAAGGTGCACTATGCACACATCCTGGTAGAAAATAATCAAGCATTCTTGCGTTTTCTCCTAGATGTGGGCGCGCACAAAGTCATCGGCCAAGGAAAATGGCGCCCCTAAAATTTCTATCCTCCATATGAGAATCTGGTTTTAAAGGATCGCGACGATTAGGCTGTTGTATTAAGCAGAAGGTAGCTCCTACAAGGAACAGAGTCGCGACTTTTTTGAAAAATAACTTACTGATTCTGTTTCGGCGTAGGCGTCTCAGAGGGCATCATGACTCTGGGGCATTTTGTCGGAAACGTGTCAACAGCGGGGGGAAGGGACCCTGCTTAAAGAAAAATGAGAATACGAAGACCCGACTTTCTGCTGGAAGCAGATCATACATGTAAAGGATCAGATCAGGGTACAGACATTTTGCGCCGTTCTGGAAACGCGTGAAATTAGTGCGCAGTTGACCCACAGAGAACTGGGCAAGAATTCGGGAAGTGATCCGAGTTTAAGAGTACGCGGCAGCAGTAATATGACTAAATTATCTTCGTCTCTCCTTGGAGTTCCTCGTTCGGGAACATGTAGATTCTCTTGCTTAATTACCAATCTGTTAATTTTTGCCTCTATATCTTACACATTGTTATTAGCCCACAGTCCTAAGCAGACACGTTATGCAGCTACTGGTCGTAAGCCACCAGCCGGCACAGATATAAAGCCTTGCTTTAACCAAGCCCATGCTTGCGTGGCATAGGAATGGGATGCCTGGCTCAGCACGCTACTCCTAAGGTTGAGTCTTATTTCTCCTTCCCACCTCAAATGAGCGACCCCAGATTTCAGCTCCGCCCAACTTTGTGATATCCTGTGGTCTCACTACGCCGCACAACTGAACGACAATTCAGATCTTGGCCAGAACAGCTGCCATGTCAGCTACCATATCAGTATGGGTATCGATGAAACGAAATCGACTGCGTTTAGCAGAGCCTCGCCACACCGTGCACGTGCCCGCTGTGGTGCCGTGGCAAACGTAGGTTTTGCTCCTCGTTTTAAGCTGTCTTGCTTCTTTTTTTCTTCTCAATCCCTGTGAGGATATCCGAGGTCCGAAGATCTCGTCAGCCTGTCGGCAGCCAAACACCATTCACTAGGCACTTTGGGAGCAGTTAACGAGTTGTCCGCCCCCGAAGTCAAACGGTGGACCCCACTTGTCGTGGAAGCCGGGTGTTCCACCACTGCACCACAACCGCTGGCACCATCCTTTCCCGCTCGCGGACAGAAACATCCATTTCTGTTTTCCTTTCCTTTTCACTTCGCAGTTTCCCCTCTCGAGGGGCCTCTCCTCTTCCGGTGACAGCTAATGGCCTGCCGACCTGCCTTCACTCGGACGGACGCGCGGCGTTTCCAAAGCTGGCCGGCCCTTTGGCCGGACTCCTTGGCCGCCTGAGAGGCCCGGAATGTGGGCACCTCCACTCACTACTTCGCCATTCTCTCTCTCTCTCTCTCTCTCTCTCTCTCTCTCTCTCTCTCTCTCTCTCTCTCTCTTCTCTAAAGCTTTTTCCATTCTTTCCTCGCACTTCTCGGCGCTGGAGAAGGTAGTGGTGTTTGCTGCTCTTTTCAGTTCTCTTTCTTTATCTTCGGTTCTTCCTCGATTCCTTGTCGCTGCTCTTGTCTGGTGAAAATGTCTCCTCCTGTTGCTTTCAATGTCTTCTTATGATTTGCGTCCTCCCTCTGTGCCTTGGTGCGCTTCTTAGTCTTCCTCGTGCTTTGTAATGGCGAGATAGTCACTCTTTTTCGTTGCTTTTTCGGCATCCTGCTAGAGACCCCTTCTTGAGGCCGCTTCGTGTTCGGGCAGCTAGTGCGCTTTTCTTTCTAACAACTTATCCCTATTTTTCCGCGACTAAAACATTTCTCTCCCCTTTCGACTTATTCCCGACATTCCATTGTCGCCCTACCTCGAAATCAGAATCGTAGGAGCCGAAACAGCTTGTTCCTTCCATCCACGGTTCTCCCTGTACTTGCATTAACATTACTGTTTAGTTTGTCTTTGTTTTGTTGCATGGAATCTACCTTCCACCGTGTACAAAGGCGCGGCAACCATTAGGATTTCTCCAAATTAAACGCCTGTGCAGAGACGGCCTGTCGGCTGCGTGGTGTGCCTGCGCTTTTGTTAGCCATGCGACCTTACTTACCATCGGCCTTTTCTACCACGTTTCTCAATCTCCTGCCGGGCTTGCCGCTCTCGCAAATCAGATCGTATTCATCCAAGCTAAGCGCGTGCTTTGCCGGACGAAAGAACCTCCGAGTTGAAATTGGTGTTGGTTCTCCTTGAACGCTTTATATCTGCTTCATGTTTCTGGCGTCGCAATGTTTTCTCTTTTGTCCCTAGTGCTACCGTGCGAGCTTCCCCAGTGCTCGCTTCCTGCCCGCTTTCAGTGCCTGAGAGAGAAACAGCGCCCTCTTGACGGCGACTCATTAGGGAGTTTTAGAATAGGGGGACCCAAGGCTTGGGACCCCCAAGGAAATAGCGTGCGGCGGCGCAACGTGCTAGCCGAGCGGCGAGTTTTAGAATAGGGGTTTTCCCGACGCAGCGGAGCCGGGTTTGCGTTCGTCGATTGCAGCGCCACGACGGTAAACCAAGAAAACGCATTTCAATATATAAGAGCCAACAACGCTATTTTGTTCATCAAAAAGTGCTACTATTGCACAAAAATATATTAAAACTACCAGTTATACAAACTGTTTTTGTCATACAAGACGAAATCGGCCAATTGTCAATCCAGGCCGAGGCCGGGAAAACTCATTTGAACCTTCCGCGCTTTCCGCCGTCTGGTCCCCATGGCAACCGAACGAGGCGAACTCGCTAGGCCTAGCAGCTCGGTAAATCCGGAAGCAATCAGAAAATATAGGGCGTTTTATTGCTAAAATTTGGTGGTGCGGGCATCATGAGACATAACATAAGCTTCGTTGGCCTTTCGTTTGCCATGAACGCGTGACACCATGGAGCGGTGACGACGAATGTGTGCCGATGCGAGCGGCCGCCGCTTGGCCGGTCGCCGCCATGTTGCCGTAACCCAAGCGACCCAACGGCGGCTTGGGGCGAACGCTATTTCCGAAAAATAGGGGCCGCCCCTAGCGTTAACCCAAGACCCCAAGCGCGCCTTACGTTCTGCGCATGCGCATTTCGACGCCCCAAGCTCCTTGGGGGCCCCAAAGCTTGGGGCCCCCTATTCTAAAACTCTCTATTCTATCGCAAGGCGCCGACTCCGTAGAAGCCGCCGTCTTCCAGCTCGGTACCCGCGCTTTCTAGAGTTAGCGATGCTGGAGGCAAAGAGTCGCGCATTGAGTCGGCCGGCATATCGAGTCCTGATAAAAGATGGCAATCTGCGAGAGCTGCGCTCACACCGCTTTCGAGGATAGTTTATGAGATAACCATGAGCAGTGCTTAAAAAAAAAAACGATGAAAAAGCTTCAGTTGCTCTGTAAAGGAGGCCCTTCAGCCACTGGCGTCTACCCATTTTTATAACGCCCCCGGTAAATCTGATTATGACAAAGTGAACCCCCTTTCATTTGTTACACCCTGCGCTGTCACAGCAACTGGCCTAAGAGAATTACTAGACATCTACACCTCGGGGAATTCCCCTAAATATTTGACCAAGGGAATTATTTATGACGTCAGAAGAATCGGGCGATGTCATTAGCTGCACTTGGGCTTTTGAGGGTCAACAGTCGCTTTTTTTTTTTCTTGAGTTGCATCCTGTTAGTTATTGTGGTAAACTTTTGAAAACATGTGCGCTTAAATTAGTGCCTGCATATCAAAAGGGCCCAACGCCCGTAGAAGTGACTAAAATTTAATCGTACGGTTTCCTAATCGCAAACGATAGCCTTCGAAGGTTGTTGCATACTGGATATCAGTAGGGATAAATGCGTCATCGGTCCATGCAAAGAAGGATGTGCTCTTAGGAGAAGCTCTGCTAGGCGCCAGTATCAACCCTGTACTTCTTGGCAGCGGAAAACTTCTGGCACGAAGACGGTACTGATCTCTAATTCGATTATTTGATGCGAGTAAAGTTTCTGGACGCGGGCCACGAACAGTAGCAGCAATTCATGGATCCTTGCGTTTCACGAGCACCTGACAGCGCCATTGCACTTGGTGCACAGTTAGGATCCAGTACCGTCTTGACACTCGGCACGAGCCCTTAGCAACACATGCCGTGGCCCATATTGGAGTACCGCTGCCGCCGCCGAGAATTTCACTGTGAGCCTCGAAGAGCCAAGAGACCCGGCTGGCGCGAGGCGCGCGCGGAACGCTTTGCCGAGCGGGTCGGTTGCACGCCTCGACGCCGGTGAACTGCACCAGCTCGCCTGCGATGTGGATAGGCAGGCAGGCACCACAGGGATGGTGGCGACGGCGTGGCGAGGGCGGGGGTTAAAAAAAGGAAAGGCCACCGCGCATCGCGATCTCGGCCCGCCGCCTCGCGAGCCGTGTGCTTCTCTTTGCCCGAGCCGCGCCGCCCGCGGGGCCGGGGCGCGGCGCGAGCGAGCGCTTGTGTAGTGTGTGGCGAACAGAGGTGGGCATTTGACCTCAAAAACCTCGACCTCACCTCAAACTCAAAAAATATTTGGCGACCTCACTCAACCTCAACCTCATCAATTGAGGTTGAGGTCCCCCAGGCGACCTCACCTCACTTTTCAGGTGACCATTGGCGACCTCACTCAACCTCACCTCAAACTCAAAATGTGAGGTTGAGGTCAGGCGCTCGACCTCAAAAAAAAGAAAAAAAAAGAATCATTAAATTAAACCGTAACTTAAAGCAAATATACATTTCTCGGTAATCCTGGGGTATATATAGGCTAGCCAGAATTTTGTCGTATGAAGGCTGTATTTTACTCCTAATTTTATACTACAATTAATATCCTGGATAAAAGCAGAGAAACTCTGGACACTACATGTCCAACTCTGCACTAAAGTGGCAATCCTCTCCCCCTCCTCGCCTTCCCTTTTGTGGTCGGTTTCAATCTAAGGCCTACATGGGTACCACGTTACAACGCATAGGCCCATAATGCGTTTATCCCATCTGACCCACGTGAATAAGATTCGTATTAGAAATAAAACAAGCCAGTTCTTACTATAAACTGAAAAGACAAATGCTGTTGATCCTAGTGACGACGACAACAATGACGATATGCTCTTTTTCTTTTCTTGCCACATAGCGCTAAACAGACAAGGACACAGCGAGACACACGGGACGGGCACTTTTTTTATCGCCCATCCCGTATGTCTGGCTGTGTCCCTGTCTGTTTAGCGCTATGAGGCAAGAAAACCGACACCAACGCGCCCAAGCTTTCATCCTTGCTCTTTTTCTTAATTCGAAAAAAAAAAAAAATGATTGCCTAGCTTTTTTTAATACACTGTACATTGTTTTGCGACAGAATACATTAAATTAAGAAAAAATAGGAATACAGTCGTGCCTCGTTAGTATGAACGCTTTGGTTTCCGACCAAAACTGTCCATAAAGCGAGTCATCCATAATAACGAGTCATGAATAAAAACGAAAAGTATATAATTGAGAAAAAATTATAATTAATGGCTGCTGTTTTAATTAATTTGGGTATATAAACACCGCCGAGATGTCGATGCTACCCTCTTCTCCAAAAATCCGTCGACGCGAAACGTCATGTCTGTTCTTAAACCTTGTCAGCCATCCTCGTGAGTAGCTGAAGTCAGTAACGCCTAGACAGAGCGTAGAATAATATTTCTCAGTAAACATCTCCCTGTTTTACTGAACAAAAATTCCGTAAGTCATCACAGGTAAAACCTATCAAGACGGAGGAGAAGAAGCACCCATAATGTTGCCGAGGCAGCGAGCCTTCTCTTGAAGCATTTCGTCGCTCACGACAGCACCATTCGCGTGCACATTCCCGAACCACATTAACAAGGCTGACTCCATTTCTTCGAACTGTGCTGGGCGCTGTCGGACTGTGGCTTACGCTGTGATGCCGACGTTGAGCCATTTATCGGAGTCCGGTAGTATACATAGATGGTATACCGTCGACCTGACGAGGCTGAGGCCTAGTTGAACTTGGGTCCAGTCTTTCACGGCTTGGATTGACTGAGATTGATTTTGCCGCTTGTATTCACAGATTTCCCGCTTCGCGCCTAAGTTCAGCTCCATTCTTTTGCGTTTAACTCCCACCACGCCAAAAGTCAGACTAAAGTTGAGAGTTAGAGGCTCCTGCTTCTTTGCACTCTTTTTCCCTAGTTAACCTCCCTGACTTTCCGTTCTTCTGATTCTCTTTCTTGCCTTGTACTGTTTTTGTAAGGAAGCGAGGGAGTCAAGTTGGCAGGCAACTATACAGAGGGCTATCAAACAGCCCTTTCCTGTGCCGTTTGTATGTGTTCCTATGAAACAAACACTGCAAACTGAAGTACAGTTTAGAACGACGACTAGCCGACTACGAAGAGCTCAGACCTTGTCAAGGCCGCATCGTTGACTCAAGGCGAAGCCGACATGCGAATCGCTGTGGTGCAAAATGTGGTAGTTCGGCAGCGCAACAGTGACGAAAACCAGGAGCATGAGAAGGAAGGGCGTCCAGGACGGGACGCCCGGTCCTGGTTGCGTGGTCGTCGCGTTTCTTTTGTCGCTCTACTTCGTGGGTGTGTCTTAACCCTGACCGAAAAGCGTTAACGGCTTCATGGAACACACTTTGTGTTCTGGGATAAAAAATTTCAGTTCCCACCCCCAATTTTGGCGCTTGTCTTTCTTCTTATTGTTTCTTTCTTACGCTTTTACCGGCCTCTCTTCTGTTCTGCGACCACATGTTGCTGTTTTCCCGACTGCGGCCTCTAGTTGCGGCGCTGCCGCTGCACCCAGAAATCTCCCGGTTCCCTCCTTTTGGGGTCTTTCTTAGTTAGCTGACCCTCGGTTTGCTGTGTACGATCCCTGTCATCCACCCTCCTTTTCTCCTCCTCCTCCCTTCCTTCCCGCTCTGGCGCCCTGCCCCCTTCCCTCCTAAAACGACGACACGCCCGCTTTGGTTCTTTCCAGCTCCACAGGACTCGTTCAGGCATCCGACCGTATCGGCTGTCGCATAGGTTCCTGGCTTGCGCACCCTTCTTTAACTTGCGTTCGGACTCTTCTGCTTTTTTCAAACGATGTCCATATTAACGAGACACAAATACATGGGCCGAATAGGCTGTGTGCATTCATCCCATCTCCATTGTTCAGAGAGCGAGTTTCTATATTAACGAGACATAAATACATTGAAAAATCTTCGCCCCTAGAAAAACTGTATATAATTCGGGTCCTCCATATTAACGGATGCCATATTAACGGGGCACAAATTTTCCGTAAAAGCCACTCATGAAACGACTTGTGAATACCAAATCCCCAACAAAACAAACAAAAGAGGAAAAGACAGCAAAACACCAATTAATCATAAAACTCGGCCTACGCCGCATAAACCTTCAGAAAATTTCGAAGAGGAATGCTGTTTATCTTATGAGGTCCCAACCGGCCAATCCTGGGCGTTAGTTTATAATTCTGTGATCCCGTGGCGTATTGCAAGAATTAATTGGCGAAATTGCTTCTTTGAACACCAGGCTTACATTAAAAAATTACAAGGGTCGGAACTGCTAGGAAAAAGGGTAAACGAGAACCACTTTGCTGTCGCGAACATCGGCTCGCCCGTCAAATTTCGCCGGAGCAAAATGTCCTACTCCCACCCGCCTAAAAACACACACACACACGCGCGCACGCACGCACGCACGCACGCACACACACACACACACACACACACACACACACACACACACACACACACACACGCACACACGCACACACACACACACACACACACACACACACACACACACACACACACACACACACACACACACACACACACACACACACACACACACACACACACACACACACACACACACACACACACACACACACACACACACACACACACACACACACACACACACACACACACACACACACACACACACACACACACACACACACACGATATAAATACTTGTACGTCCGAACCGAATACTGGATGCCATTTCGCCAAATATTCTGAGACGAGCTTCTTTGTGGTATTCACTTGTTTTCCTTTGAAGAATGAACTAATAAATTGCACGGTGGTGTCTCCGAAGCTGCTTCGCCGCATGCACCGTAGGTGAATCTAGAGAAACCGTTTCCCCGTTACTGTCGTATAGTTACAGCACATAAACGAAAAATAAAGGCAAGAACAACAGAAAGGAAGCGAGCAAGCAGCCCGGAGGGACCGTGCCCCCCGCTGTGCACGCGCTCCTCCCTTCGCCGTCCGTCTGTAGCAGACATGGCAATAATTGAAAATTGAATTACTTTTCTGGGTAATTTGTAATGTAATTAATTTCTTTCTCGGGTTGGTAATTTAGTAATGTAATGAATTACTTTTTGGCGGTAATTTTCCAGCAAAAGTAATTAATTCCTTTCGAAATTACTTTTACTAAAGTGCGCCACTACTCCAATAGTCAACGAAGTAGAGTGCCGCGAAAGCAAGAACGACGTGCGGCAAGCGAAGCCAGCGTAACGGATCGGCAAAGGGGGACAGATTAAGCATAACAGTGCGTCTGAGACCTCGTGTGTAGCAGGGGCAACCATTCTCTAAGTAGCAGGATACAAGGCGTCAAGGGAATCCCGAAGGGAGAAATGGTGCAAAAAGGCTGGAGCTGAAAACTAGTTGCGAGCGCGGCTCAGCGGCACTCCCTGCTGTGTCGGCTAGTGCACAGTGGTGCCTCAACACCACGGTGCGAGGGAGGATTGGGGCTGGGGGAGATAGGCGGAAGGGTCCATGACGTGAGGCACCGTGGCTTGAGCATTACTGAGCAGTGAGCACAAATGTGCCGACGTCGATTCTTGGGTCTGCGGAAGCAATAAATAACCTAGCTTCTTCGGGCCCTTCAAATGGCGGAGACAGCTCCGTGCCAGCAAGACGCTGGGTTCGCCGGTCATTTCACGACTGTTCGACCACGTGTTTTTTTTTTCTTTTTTTTTTTTTTTTTGTAATAGCCCGTGCTGTAGGAGAGAGGGAAGGAATAGCTCTCTGGGACAGAATTTGGCGGGAAGACGAAAGAATGTGTGTCCTTCGCGTCCGAAGAACAAGCTTTTGTTTTGTTTATTAGCTTTGATTAGTTTTTGCATGGATGGAAACTAGAAAGTAATTTAAAAGTAATTTAATTTCTCAGTAGAAGTAATCATAATGTAATTTCATTACTTTTTAGGAGCAGTAATGAGTAATGCAATTTAATTACTTTTCTTAGATTTTCAGCAAAGTAATTAGTTATGTAATTCAACTCTTTTTCAAAAGTAATTTTGCCATGCATGGTCTGCAGGCATCTGGTTTTGCTCATGCGGTGAATGCCCAACTGTCACCAATACACACCAAACGGCAATGGCGTATGTGTGCCAGCTCCGATTTCAGACTAGATCGCGCTTTCCAATACTTGCCAAAGAAAAAGAAAAAAAACTAAATGACCGCGCGGGTAAGTGGAAAGGAGGGTTGGGCTATGGGCCTCTGAAAAAGAGCCTAATGTAAGGGAAGAAGCCTGTTCTCTTTTCGGCAGTGTACGAAATTAATTGACATACAAGAAAATATATATAAATAAATACCATGTTGACGAAAGTAATAACAAATATCGCACACTAAAAACAGAAGAGAACTGCGCTTCCCAGAGCTTATAGAAGGTTTGAGACATCGACTTAATACGGCATTCCTCAGTGCTAGCATGTAATTGGCTTCACATCCCGTACATTAAAATTGATTTTTAAAGAAAAAAACAAATATCTGAAAAAATTATTCCGACATCTGGCCACAAAAATTTTCATCCGATTGATTTGTCCGTCTCGAGCAGACGGGAGCACAAAACAGACACGTTCAGTTCGCCACACCAATTCGTCCGTCTAGACACCAAAATGTCCAGCCGGAAACCATCTCAATACTTTCTAGCTCATAAAAACATGTAGGAGAACGCTGTTCTCTCTCTTTTTTTCTTTTTTTTCTGCGCCTGAATAAGAGATTTCAAGAAAAACCTGATATTATGAAGTTAAGAATCCCTTACTCTCCTCCTTCCTCCCGCATTGCTTGATTTCATTAGAATTTGAGAGAGAAATAAAGAGCCTTAGCGGAGCGAAATCATTTTTTTTTTTTTCATTGCGCTCGACTGCATACAAGCCCCATATATTTTTTTGTCTGTTCTATCTCGGCAAATGGTTAACATGCGCATGCGTTTTCCTGTATACCAGTTGCGTCTTATAAGATGTGCCGTCCATTTCATCCCATTGCAGTTATTCGGGGCCACCTGTGAATTTGTATAAGAAACAAGCAGCACAAAACCAAGAGAGGTTGTTCTGGAAAATACAAGAATATAAATTTACATGACCGAAATATAGAACGATGACGTACAATTCGAAAGGGAAGGCTTCGATAAAATGCCCAGATGGTATTGTGCCGGTTTTTCTGGTTTGTTCATGTTTTTTTTTTTTTTTTTGTCTGTCAGTATCACGTCCCCTAACAATTTCGCTGCACCATTTTCTGTTAAGTTTCCGTGTAATGTACAGCAGGGTCCTTTATCGAATGTAAGGCAGCAGCCGTTATAGCGCCTGGAAACGGGCATGCACAAGACACAGTTCTGCGCCGCGCCGTCTGCGCAAAGACAATTTGCTTCGCTTTTTAGTTTGCTGCTTTCTTTGCGGCCTCCGACAAAAGCACCGCAGGTCAACGTGAGTTATGTGCTTTGCGCGCTCCTGGGTGTTTGAGCCTGCGGCAAGCATCGGCACAAACAAGTCAGAGGAAACGGGGGTGGCTGGCGGGGGGCACGAGGAGTTCGTGAAGTAAAAAAAAAAAAATATCTCCTTCCAAGTAGACCAGAGGGAAGCGGTCTCGGGCTGCGGACATTACGGTGGAATGCCGAAAGCTGGGCAGGGGCTGCCGCATCCGGTCGTCCGATTGGGGGGTAACCAAACACCGAGAGTCGGCGGGCACACCGCGGCAGTACACTCGAGCTCCGCGTCAAAAGGGGCGCTCTTCGAAGAAAGCCGCGGCAACAGCAAAAAGTCTGGACCTCACAATTTCGACCTCACACAATGACGACCTCACTCAACCTCAAACTCACGCGTGAGGTTGAGGTCCAATTTCGTGACCTCACTCAAAAAATTTCGAGCTGTCATCGACCTCACCTCAACCTCACCTCACTCCGTGAGGTTGAGGTCATTTTGAGGTTGAGGTCGACCTCATGAGGTCGAAACCTCATGAGGTTGCCCACCTCTGGTGGCGAAGCGCTATGAATAGGAAGCCGTGCTTGCCCCCGCGGGAGCCTTTGAAAATTCGCACGCTCTTCTAGCGGTAACCCTTGCCCCTCTCTCCGTCTCCTCTGGGCTCGTAGCTTGCTTCGCGCTTTTGATTCATTGTTTCAGCAGCGCCGCAGTTTATTTGCTCCTTTCATTGTTCCCTCGTTGTTCTCTGTCTCTGTTGCGTCTTCGGCGCTGTTCCCGCCTTGTTTTGCGTTTCGAGCGCGCCCGTCATTGTCGCTTTTGCGCGCCGCACGGGCGCCCCTTCGAGCGTATTTTTTAGCTTTCCACTTGCTTGTACAAAGCGCGTGCCGTAGTTTGGAACGGCAGAGACAGATGCGCGCGCGTGTGTGCCCTCGTTAAGTGCACGCTGTACTTGTGTTAGGTTTCTGGCGTTTGTAGCTCAAAGGGGAAAACGCGGACGAAGAAAGAAGACAACCTAACACGGTCTTTGTCTCGCTCACTATTCCGAACCAGTTTGTTGCATTTGGTACAGCGTGACTCTCCCCGGGGCCATGGGAAGGCCGAAAGGGGGATTAGGGATTAACACGGCAAGCGCTTGATTTTGGCGACGCCAACGTTTTGTTTCGCTCTGAATCTTGTTAAACGAGAATTGAATAGGCACACTGGGAGTCCAAAGCACTCTTTTTTGCATCTTGACTGTCTCGACTGTCGTTTAAGCCCCACGGCCTCGCACCAGCTTTTGTCCTTGCTCATAAATCCCGACTTTTATGCAGCCCCGGATTCAGATTGACTCTTTCCTGCTAGACTTAGACAGTTAATGAGACTGAAAGATTTAAGAACGAAACAGGCAGCGCAGCGTAGTCACTCTGCGAACGCTGCCAATACAGCTGCTTACAAAAAAAAAAATAAAAAATGTAGATTTTAACGCAGTTGAAAAGAGCTCGACGTGCGAGAGCTTGTGCACACAGACGTTGATGGAGAGGACGATGTGCAATGCACAGTGCGAGAGTATGTGACAATCTACACGCAGGGCCATTGGCTTCGGCGATAGCTATGGCGTTCCATATTCTCTACCCTCGAGAATTTTTTTTTTTTTTTTTTATGTGTGCGCAGACAGTGCGAACATTAAAAATTGTCCTTTACGCTGTCAGTAACCTCAGAGTAGTTTCTAATGGTTAAAACAATATATATAAATCGGTTCAAGCGCTTAAGGCGGCTTGCATGTACGTATAAACGAAAAGGATTTAGTCCTGCACGTGAAATAATATAGAGTAAGCTTTTGGGTACATGTATTAGTTCTTTCCGCTGATATCGTAGTCGGTGTGTGTGATTGCTTATTCGACGTTGTCTGCCATGCATCAATATTGGTAGCCGCAATCTCCGAAGCCTCAGTTTAAGTCATGCAAATGAACGTAAATATTTCATCGGTTCGAATCTATTTCGCTAGCTAGCCTCGCCATGACTAGCAGATGTATGCTATTTGCAACGAGAAATCGCATGACGCCATTTGGCACGTAATATACGACGATAGGTTGCATCACAATTTTGTTATAAATGTCGGGAAAGCTGGCGCCACCAAGAGGTTGGTCATGGGTATATGAGCGACACGCATTGGATTTTATGAAGTGGCGGTTGCCTTGGTCACGGATGGTTGACATGGATACTCGGCTGACTGTGTGCGTCGTACAGCCGCTTGATGACGTCACTGTTTTTTCTTGTCATCGCTGGGAATTTTAAGGTTTGGTTTGGCTTGTGGGGTTTAACGTCCCAAAGCTACTTAGGCTATGAGAGACGCCGTAGTGGAGGACACCGGAAATTTCGACCACCAGGGGTCCTTTAACGTGCACTGACATCGCACAGCACACGGGCACCTTGCTATTTGCCTCCATCGAAAAGCGGCCGCCGAGGCCGGCATTCGATCCCGCGTCCTTGGCAACAGATCCCTGCGCGAGCACGAAGAAACGAACGCCGCCTGCTTTTCTCGTAATGAGATGTCTTCGCATTAAAAAATGCGCATTTTGCCTACTTTCTGCAAAGAAATGTGTGGATAATTATGCATCGCCTTTTTATTAAGTCTGAAAACCGAATAGTTTGCCCGATCAGTTTGAGCTAGCGTCATATTAAATGGAAAGCTATACAGTATTCCTCCGCTGGGTACTTCAGTTCACGATTGACACGTTGCCAATTGTCATTGGAAGCACGTGAAATTTGATGTTCCTGACTTCTTTTCTTTCCTTATTTCTTTTTTCTCACGTTGCAGCGCCGCTTTAGAAGCTTTACGCAGCACTCAAGGGCGCACGTTTTACAGAAACGTAGCATGCGAGCACCAGATATAGATACGATAATAATTAAAACATTAAATATGGAGCCAGGCGAAAACAGATAAGTGTCTGTCTGTTGAGAAAAAGATAAAGAACTAAAAATGAATAACATGAATTAAAACACATGGGAATGAGTAGCGAGGGGTACAAAGGTGTGCTCGCGGAAACTGGAGTTTCGGTAAGAGAGCTCGTAGCAGCCGATGAGCCTCGAGTGCGATAGCGACCGGTTTCCAAAAGAACGGCACATAAAAACAAGTGAAACGGCTTTTCGATCAAATGGTAAGCCAAGTGCGCGGAAAAATTACAAAAAGAAGTTACGCCAGGGGCGAAAGCGTGAACTGAGTATAGATAAATCGAAATATTGCCGTGCGACAGAACTTGATTATGCGGATACGTTCGACGCATGATTCATCAGGATACTTGAAGCAGGTCCAGGAAATCGACGCACTAGAATCTCTGGCACATTTGTCCTCCACTTGCCAAAACTCTGTTGACAAATGACTTTGGGATAAAGAACTGCTAATGATAAAAGAGTCCGATCCGGTGGCTCAGAAGTAGCTTGGAATGTTATTTTTCTGTTCGTTTGAAATATGGTGAAATGAATTTTTTTTTCCGCAATAAAGAAGGCAGAACTACTAGGAGTATATATATGACTCACACAAAACTTGATCCCGTAATGATCCCTGAAAATTACCGATAACCGAGCTCCGTTCTCGAAGTATGTTCCTTGGCACGAGCTATGGAATAGAACAGCCTGCGCAGTCCTAAAGGCTTCTTAGTCGCTGCTCCACAATTACCGCGAAATAAAGTAAATTTTGATTTCTCGCAAAAAAAAAAAGAACAAAAAGAGAATAATAATAGTAATAGAGAACTGTTGCTCACACAGAGGTGGCGGCTGCCTTATTATGTGTAGGAGTGGACGAATAAAGGCCATCATGACGATAAGGTAACTGCAACTCACTTAGCGCACTACCACTTACAAAGCATGTATTTACGAGTTTACGTAATAAGCCCTCACAATAACAAGCCGGCGTCTGTGTGCGATGCGCAATCGTATCTATAGGCATGGCCAGTAATCTCTCCGGCCGCACGGTGTCGTGTTTTACACCTGTGCAAGCAAAACCATTAGCAAGCTATTTTAAGGCGAAAGCCTCAGGAGGGGCCTGAGCAGAAACTGCGAGCAGGAAATCACACAAAAAATGTCACGTGAGTTGCTATCAAATTTTCTATGGAACCATTCTTTTGCGCAGTGTTCAGTGTGTGACCGTTTCGCTTCTAAATTAACGTGCCTCTGCCAGTTAGGTTGGAGGCTATAGTTTTCGATAGGCATTCGAACCGACGACATATGTATCTTCAATTGCAACGCCACTATTCGTCAATGTTCTGAGTGACGTCATACGAATCCGCGTTGCATGTAGCCTGCGTCTCTTTGTCAAGTTCCAGACTATAGCCTCGCGACAAGGATTACCACCGGCTACACATAAGTACGTTTATAATGCTACACCCTTCCGCGACTTTCTTTTTGCAGTTTAGAAGCCACCGTTCGTCGTACAGCGTTCCGGTGGTGTAACTCGATTTCTCGTTGAAAATAAGATGCAACTGCCAGTCGAGTTGGAGGCTACAGCTCTGAATAGGAATTCCATCCGGCGACGATCAGGCGCTCCTGACGACGGCGTATATCAGGCGTATCTTAACTGCGACTCTTCGTTGGTTCACGCGCGCCTCGCAACTCTGAAATATGCTCTAACCCCCCCTCCCCCCCCCCCTCCACGCACACACAAACACCTCTTCATCACACTCATCTAACTGGATTGCTCTGACACTACAACCACCTAATTCGAGTCAGACCTTCAAGCTGCGTAATTCACGAAAGTGACATTCATGACGACCATCAATTAAGTTCGAGGAAATCAAAAGCATTTGCCACGCCTGCTTTTTGCTGCCGCTTTTGATTAATAAATGGCTCTATGCATACGTGTTAGGCGACCCTTGGTGTGCATATGCCCTCTTAGCCCATTTTTTATCGATTATTTGCTTTCCACCTTCCTCTCTCCCTCTTTTTGTTTCTTTCTTCCTTCATTTTTCTTTGTTTTCCTTTCGTTTCCTATTTCTTTCTTTCTCACACGGTTCGCCCATTCCAGAGTATCAGACTCACGAGAGCACGAACGAGCATCACGGAAATGGCCTACGCATGAGGCTGTCGGTCTTCTCAGCCATTCCATTCGCTCTGCCAAGAATCCGCTTGCATCCGAACCCGTGCGGCCTCTCGGTCTCTCGCTTCTAGAGCAGCTCTAAATGCCTAGTGCTCCGTACGTATCCGCCGCCTCTCCTGCCCTCGTTTCGCGAATAGCCCAGGCATTGAGCGTCGGCGAACCCATGGCTCGGAAGCCTCCGCGTGGTACTACAAGCCGTGACTGCTAACGTCGCATGCCATCAGATTCAGCGCGACGTGTCCAGTACTCAAAGAAAGAAAGACTAAAAAAAAAGCGCCTAAGAAGCGCCCATTATTCGTGCCAGGCGCGTCAAATAGCGTTATGCCCCATGAGTAACCGGCAGCGACGACGCCGTCAGGCGCTGGTCGGTCGGCTGTCCTTGCTCTTCGACCGGGGGCCCGGATGATTGCGTCCGAGTTGTTTTCTATGGCGCTTGCCTAATCGAATTGGACGGTGGCCGCTGATAGGGAAGGGCTCTCCTCCTCCCCGGAGAAGAGAAGGATCCAGTCAGCCTGACGCTAAGGCTTGACCGAGGAACGCTTTCGCTTAGACCCAGTTTAGCGGTGCGCTAGTGGGTATTTGCATGCTCTTGTCTCGACAGAGTTTCGCGCAGTGCAGTGCATGCTCGGGATGGAGGCATGTCTTACACACTGATTGGGACGTAAGCGGACTGTTTGTTAATTAATGCGGAAATTCGGTTTAATTAAATAATCATTTATTACTTACGCAATCGCTTCACGCAATCTGCATATTTGTATTTTTCTACAGCGCGCTTAAGGTGGAGCTGGCACGGTTACCTCGTGCAAACGAAGAAAAAAAAACAAGAAAACGTTGCAAGAACTCACTTTTACTTTTAGATTTATTTCCCCATTCGCGCAGGTGCGCAGAGACAAACATTATCGACGGCCCTGATGCACAGAACTTTAGGCGCCCGCCTGAGAGCCAGTCGGGCACTCGGGTGTGGGGTATCGGCGGTGGATTGCTCCCTTTCTCTCTCTTTCTCTCTCCCCCTGACATTCCTTTTAGCCCGCAACTCTATCTTGTTGCATCGATAGTATCGAACCTTGCCGCTCCATGCTGACTTTTTCGTTTCTTTTTATTTCGGTTGGGTTTTTTTCACTGGACAGACCCAGCTGTACCTCGAAATGACTGCACAGGTCTGACTCTCCATGTGTGGCTCAATCTGAACGGATAATGTTTGTTTCTTTTTCCTCCGTTTCCTATCCTTCTATTTTCTTCTCACATCGTCAGTGCGCTCGGGGCACTAAGTCTAAAGGAAAGAAGCGTTATGTAGCTTGTCGAAGAGCAAAGTTTCAGCCCCGAGCCGCTGAATTCAAAGAACTCAGTTTAGAAAACTTACAAAAGCAAAATTTTCTCTCTGTGTGTATCTAAATTTAGCAGCTAAAGCTATACTTTGGCGTTCGAGTGTTGTCCTGCAGACGCAGCATGGAAGTTGGAATCTTGAGGCTGTTCTTGCACCTTTAGGCTGTGCCGACAAAACAGAAAAAACAAGTTCGAACTGTCTTTCTGGATGCTTTCATAATGTAGTCATATTTAGAAAGCATCAGGCAATATAATTACAACTGTCGTACATCTACAACTGTCGTCTGTGTGAGTAATATCTGCTTTTTCGAATTCGTAAGATTCGTAATATAAATCCCCCCCAGCATGTCTTTATTCTTCCAGAACATTTAAAATGGCCGTAGGTACTTTTTCACGACCATGGGATGCTGTCTGGGACGTTCGGCATTCGTGCATTTGAATAGTGGGTCCGTCTTCTCGAGGCATTGTGTTGTACTAGAAATAATTGAACTACGTTTCACTACGTTTCACTACGGAAGGACATCCTAGCCAACGTGTAGCCACGACCGCGAGAAAACAAAATGGCGCCCACAACAGCGGGTTTTCAATCTCACCACGAAACAAACGTTACGAATACAGCTAGCATCTCTGCCAACCAGCTCGAGGGTGTCATGCGAGGGCCAAACAAGTGACGCATGTGTTCTTTGTTTATACACATTGCGGTGACGTAAGCACGACGCCTGCACATAACGGCCTCCGCGCCATATCCCGCGCGCGCCTCTATGAACGGAGAGAGAGAAAGTGCTTAGCACGCTTCCCGCGTGCAGCAGTTACTTTCTCCACGGTTCGTCACCTGCAGAGGGAGGGAACACGCCGCAGCTAAGGTTTTTTGTTTCTTTTCTTTGTTCGAGTTTAGCATTTTTTTCTCTCCCCCCCCCCCCCCCCCCCGTCTTTTTTTTTCTTTACTTTTTTTTTTTTTTTTTTTTCTCGTCGCTCTAGGCTGTGCATGTAGCCTATTTTCGCCCTGTACCTTGCTCTGCGAAGACTGGAACGTTGTGCCGCGTCTATTCCTGGTTTACTGTCTCTCTGGGTTTCTTTTTCTAGAAAGCTGCTGCAAAGCGGGCCACAGCACAGCCGGTGCAAGGGAGTGGGAGCCCTATACGCCACTATTTGTAATCCGCCGCGCACTGCTGGGGCTCGGCTCCGCATGTTTTCTTTGCCCCGGGGTCGGCACGGATAGCTTTCGCTTCCCTTTTGAGTAAGTGCGCCTGACGGGAGGAAAACAGAAATGTAAAAAGAAAAAAGTACGGAACCCTTCTTTGGGCTAGCTAACCATTATTACTAGGCGCTCGAAAAACAAACTGAGTTCTCAGCAAACGCATGCGCTCACGACCACATTGCTAGAAGATCATGCTCACGATCTTGGGCGAAGATTCCAATCATATTTATGCTGCGATTTTGCTACTAGAGTTAACGGCTCCACAAACAGTTTATTGGTGTCCTTTCTTTTTGGCTGGCGCTGTTTTTTTTGTTTTTTTTTTTGCCTTTTTCCTTTGCGTGTCTATCTTTTTGCCTGGAAGGTGCATCTGTAGACGGGGTAACACATGGCTACTGCGTGATAATTTTTTTTTTCGCTTTTTCTTTTTCACCTCACTTAAATAATACTAGGCCAACTTCGACCCCGGGATGCAAAAGGAGCGCTCTGTTGTCTCTGAGTGTGCTTACTCTGTGAAGTTTTACATTTGCCCTGCTTACCGGTAGATATGCGGGCGACGAGCCCCAGGACCCGAGGGGAACCTAACAGAGACATCGTCGATCGTTTTGGTTTTTGTTTTTTTCCTATCCGCGAAATGTGGCGCAGGCCTTTGTTCCTCGGACCGAGACCATAACCGGCTGTCGAGTCCGACGAGAGATAGAGGGGAGAGGCTTAGTAAGCAGCTGGAGGGAGGGAAGAGGCCGTCGCCCTTCTGCTTAGTCTATTTTTTTCTCCTGTTTTCTCCTTGTCCTCTCTTCCTTCCATCTTTCTGAGTTCGATGCCGTGCGCTCTCGTGGTGGTGTGTGTTCTTCAAAGGAGAGCCTTTCTGCGCTCCGGCTCATCTGGCCAGGAACGAACATGTTTGGATAAACTCTGGTCTTCGGGAAGCGGCCAGTTTATTATCCCTGGGGGCGGCTGCGATGGAGCGCGGCGCGCTGTTCTTGGGTGAGCAGCGCCAGCAACTGGGCTCGAGCCCGCAGATGCGTTTACGCTCCACGGCTGCGGTCATGCGGTTCGACGGGAAGCGGGCGTTCAGCCGCGGCTTGTGCCTCAGTTGGTTCTCGTCTGTCGTCTGGGCATCGCACGCTGAGTCGCTGGCGAAACACATCTCGCGAAACACGTGGGCTTTGGGGCCTTGGAGCGGGCGAGGCCAGGAAGGAGTGATATTGTTTGTCTCGGCATATGGCAGCCCCCCCTGTCACATTTCTCACTCCCCCATTAAATCTGGCTGTAATGCAGTGCACCGAGTTAGGGATACCACTGCTGACAGCGCCCAGAGTAGCGTTTTCTTCAGTGTGCCTACTGGCCACGTGATTTCTATTCGTGCTTTGGCGACTTGGCAAACCAAAACGTCCAGGCTGCCTAGTATTTACTGGCATAAACACCGCTAGAGGGACAGGTCTTTAGCTGTCGCAAGTATATCTTTCACTTTTCCATACCCAAGAATACGTATAGTACATCTGCAGTTACTCTCGATTGCCATAGAGAACGGGGGAAGCAATGTTCTTTAGCTCGCTTTTACTGGCATAGCTGTTACTGCGACGTCCGAAGTCACCTCGGATGAATAGAGTCGCGTAAGCTTTAAACTTGGCAGGTAACTCTTTTCACAAAAAAGGAAAGAAAGGAGGGTGAGCATGTTGCCGGGCGACCATCCTCTTTTCTTGGTCTTCAATCGCGTAAAGAGCACCGTAGCACGACTCCGTCGTCAAGCATTCTTTTTTATTACTTCGAATAGGACCCGTCTCGCGGAAGATCACACACCTACACACAAAAAGAAAAGGTACGAAGCGAAACGTAAGATTATTGTTCTAGAGATTATGACGTGTTTGATAAATTTTCTTTTGGCCAATCAGCTTAGCACTAAGAACTCGGGCTCTGTCGCATCGAGAGCCTGAGGTGAAGGAGGGCTTTTCTTGTTTGTACGGCGTCTGCGCTGGGAATGATCAACAAATAGAACACCTTAGCAGCTGCTGTTCGTTAGAAACCCCGAGGGAAACAGCTTCATTTATCTTCGCGAAGAGTTACTAAGTGGCCGAGTTTTGACAGCGTGGCAATGCTGCTGGCGCGGACGTCCGCTTTGGGTAGGGGAGAGTAACTCTTTCGACGGCGGCGCGTCGAGAGGAGTAGGAGGAACAGGACGACTTCGCCGAAGGCGGTAGAGCGTCTTTGTTCAAATGAAGAAAAAAAAAAGAAAACAAGAGAGGTGAGGACAGGCTACAACAACGGAAAGAAACAAAGGAACTGTTTGTTATAATGAAAAAGCACAACGCTTTCATAACGGTAACCGATTTCTTCCAAACGCAGTGTAGTGGAGGGCAGGACAGGGGAGGACAGCGGTACATAGGATATAAGTGAGTGAAGACAAGCTTAACGTCATGTGATCGAACGGCGCAATCCCGCGCGGTGAGTTTCTGCATGTTAATTAATTTTACAGCTGCATTAACAAATATTCTAGGGTGCGCAATAAACCGCTAACAGCACTTAAACGCTGTAGTCTTAAAGCAGAGAGCTTTTCATTGGTGGATTTAGTACTAGCCTGGAAATAACACTTTCGCTGAGACAAAACCAATCGCAGCACCTTATCGCCGCTATGATTTCAAAATTCTCCTAAACCATTTAAGTCACGGGTGCGTGCAAAGACTGCTCAACAAAAGGTGTAAGCGTCAAATGCGCTTACAGGTAATGTATTGTGCATCTATACGGAATAAAGGATGCCTCTCTGTTTGTTGAGAATAATCTTCTCGCGTGCACCTTTTTTTTTTTTTAATGCTTTAATTATTCCTTGCACTAGCTATTTTTAACTGCAACGGCCTTTCTTGTTTCCTGCGACGCCGATGCATTACTCCGTCCGTAACGCCTCGGTCATTCGCCGCCCGCATCCGAGCTAGTTGCGAATACAAAAATATGTCTGGACAAACTCCGTTCGCACGCCGCAAAAGTTTATGTGCACCCTGCCGTATTCAACACGCTCTCATATCCACTGCCATATAGGAGCGGCTTATCATTGACGTCCATTGCGCACACCAGTTTGTACAACGGCGAGGCGGATGTATACCAGCCTCGCGGCAGGCCACAGATGACTGTGTTTAGACTGTCGGATCCTTCTTCCGTTCCACTTGTCTGCTTCGGCAAGTTCGACCAACGAAGCGATACAGCCGGCCCTCTCGATCGGGCATCAAACTCCTCCTCCTCCGATTCCGTCCACGGTGCCCACGTGCGGGTATTTCGCGCTTCGCTCGGATACATTTTGAAGCGTCCGCCGTCTCTCCTCTTTATTTTTTTTTTGTCTCCACTACGTTACACGCCTAACAAACTAAACTCAGAGCAGCCAGCTTGCCTCTGTCCTCTACGCGATTTGCATTTTCACGCTACAAAGCGCTAGGCAGAGCGCTAGACCGTTAAGAAAATCTTCTGTGCGCACGCTGGCGAGGCGTAAAACATCGCACTATTATCAGCGATTTACTTTCCCCTTCACGTCCTAGGAGTGTTGCGCTGGCCAACAACTTTGTTCAAACAGCTTTGGCGGCAGCAGGAAGGAGAACAGCAGAGCGGCCGCGACGCCGGAAGCCGGTACAGCGCCGACGTTCCTTCGCCTCACTACCTCCTCGTGCCTCACGACGGCCAAGATTTCCTCGTGCCTCAACCTTCGCGCCTCTCGCGTCGCGAAAGACGAGGCGGCGGGCGTTACGTCGTCTTGGTCGAGCGGCTAACTCACAGGCAGGCGGGCACGAAGACGTCGTGCCGATTTTACGCGCCACTACGAAAGCTGTACGCCGTGTTTGCTGTTGAAGCGAGCGTTGTCGTCGTCGTCCTCGACGGCACTTCCTTCCGCGCAGGCGTTGATGCTGCAGCTGAGTTTCTGAAGCGGCCCCGAAAGCGTTGGCGTGAAAAATACGGCGTTCTTCTTGGCCCGAGCGCGCCTCGTGCGTGTCGCATTTTTGCTATGAAGCCGTCGCAAGCATCGGACACGATCCGTTGGAGACCGTTGCCGGGATTTCCAGGCGTCGCAGTCGGCGCAGCCGCCGACTTCGTGGTGTATTGCAATTGCGTTTCGTTTCCTGCATTCTTTCCTCATTTTTTTCCTTGTTATTTGCTTGTTCAGTTCCGTCACTGCATGTAGCCTTCATTTCACGTCCTTTATATCACGCTTGGATGTATATGTCTTCAACTTTCGGAAGAAGTGGCCACCCGAGAGGAAAGATGTTCGTTTTTCCGCCATATTATGTACGGATGCATGCCTCAACGGTTGCGCAGTTGTCTCTACTTACCTCCCCCCCCCCCCCCCCCACACACACACACACAATGCGAAGGAGGGAAGGAGGGCATAGCTTGGAGCAGCGTCTCCACCGGGACTTCGTAGAAGGCTCGAGGTTCTCGACGTTTCAAAGGTTTCGGCTCGTGCTTAGTTGAAGGTCTCTCGGCCCATCCGAGTACGCTGCTTACGCTACTGTCTCAAACACCTTCTTGAACGTGAGACTCACGTGTCGACTAGAGGTGTGCACGGGCGGAAATTTTCAGCCCGAGCCCAGCCCGGGCCCGACGCTACAGGCCCGAGCCCGGCCCGGCGCTCAGATTTAAGGCCCGGGTCCGGTCCGTCATGATATAATTTCAGTTGAAGCTATGAAAAAAAAAAAAAATAGTTTAAGGACGTTATGTTTACTCAAGATCTTGGAATGGTAAGTTCTCGGGTTTGAAATGGCAAATTTGCTGATTATACAAAGGCACAGCATTGTAGATTCAACTTATCATGCAAAAACAAATTATGCATTGAATTGAGGGATTTGCGGCGCTCCCGATAATAAACCCGAGGGTAGCGCTGAAGTTTCTTTCAGTGTTACAATTTGTGGCTTGAATGATTAACCCGTTCTTTGATAGGAAAGCAAGTTTTCGGTAAGCAGCTTGTTTGCTTCTTCAAAAGTGGGCTAGCTCTGAACATATAAAAGGGGTTGGTTTTTGTGGATAGGTGCTCGGGGAGCTAGCCTCGCTCATCGTGAGCCTTTCATGTGAACTTTTCGCAACAGGAGAAACAAGAGGAACTCTTGCACTGCAGATGCTTTGAGCTGAGTCCCGCTTCAAATGACAACATGTCGAAGTATAGAAGTATGTCACAACAGAGACGTTTGATAGGCGACAGCATGGTGCAAATCTCGAAACGAGTACCTAATCTCCGCCAGTGTTACCAAAGCGGAGATGCGAAACTCGAAACTATATATTCAACAAGCGGCCCCTCTGCTCGGTCAGTGACGGCTACCAAATATCCTTTCGCGGCGAGGAGGCGGAGAGGAAAGGCGGGTTGACGCCGGGCAAAGAACTCGGAAGCTATGGCGTGGGAAAGACGCGGGAAAATGCTGTGCGATCTAAACACTTATCGCATTATATCCGTATTCGCGCTTTCGCAAAGGTTGCATGTTTTCGTGATCGGGGTGTCTGGCCCTGCCCGGCCCGCTCGAGAGTAATATAAATTGGCCCGGATCCGGCCCGAGCCCGAGTGAGAGAGCTTCCTAGCGGTCCAAGCCCGGCCCGCGGTCCGGGCCGGGCACGGGCTTTCGGGCTGGCCCAAGCACGTGCACAGCTCTAATGTCAACCTGAGAGGGGCTAACAAGTGGATGGCGGCTGTTACGAGAAGTTTTGTGGTGAAGACAAGGCGGCTAGCCCGAGGAACGAAAAATCTAACCTGAGAAAATTAAGCGCTGTAGAAGTCTTGTTATACTGCTGTCACACGGGCACAGCTGAATTCCTTTTAACTCCCTTCAACCAAGGTAGTCATTATCTCAATGGAGATACGCGCCGTGTCACACGGCAGTCCTTTAGGAAAGGAAGTTTAAGGAAGTTCCTAGCGTAAGGAGTTCTGATCATCTCCCTCGAGCAGGTAAAGGGAGTACTCTGGTTCCCTGTGAGCTTCAGTGCAGGTGTTAAATAAACGCATATGCATTAATTTTGAGTTTATAACTAATTTTAATACTGTAGCACAACGCAAAGCATGGAAAAATGTAAATGTGCAAATATCCAAGCATGCACGCAAGCACACGCAAGAATTTCGCAAGCACATTGTGGCCAGCAGAACAGACAAATACGATATGCTAGTAAAAGTAACAGCGCATTCCTTTCACGTGAATAAAGATACATTTATATTTTATAGTCAAATCAAACTGTTGAAAAGAAAGCAGCTAAAAATTATTTCACGTGTTTTTAACTGGATTATTTTATATGCATACACAAAACGAACAGCGCCTAATGGGACCCCGACGGCGTCTCGGAGAAGCTGGTTCTTAGCCGTGTGACACGGCGACAACTCCTTCAGGGCTGAACTCCCTCCGTGGTCCTTTATGGAAAAGAAGTTCGAGGGAGTTGGGACTTGCCCGTGTGACAGAAGTATTAAATGCTGCTTCTTTAGCGTCTTCGGCGCTCACTAGGAGTCTGCTTATCTCGTTGCAGTTACATTAAACCCTATTGGACGTGGAAAATCTAACATGCTTCGAAACGAGAATATTCTTCATCTTCATTTATCCATTTCTCTCGAATTTTATTTATTTATTTATTTATTTATTTATTTATTTATTTATTTATTTATTTATTTATTTATTTATTTATTTATTTATTTATTTATTTATTTATTTATTTATTTATTTATTGTATAATGTCTAAATACTAGTGCAGAGAAAAGTGCTTACTATCTCTATTCAACTTTTACTCGTTTGCAAAACAAAAGAGAGATCCTTACTCCGAAAACTCCCTTAGGCAACTGGTCTTAGAAAGGATAAAGAACATTCTAGGTTTATTTTTAATTTTGCGAGGTGTTTCGTTATTTTCTCCCATACGCAATGCCTTCTGAAAGTAGAAATTAACAAATGGCATGCAACGAAATATAAAAATAATCGGGACACTCCACTCGCCGTAATTTGTAGGCGTCCACCGTTACAATTACTCATCGTGCACCGCCCGGTTGCAGCACACAAAAAAATACCAAGTGTCTTGGTTAAAAGGAGAATACTTTCGGCTTAAATCCGCGGCCATGATAAGTATGTGCCTAAAAGAATAAGGAGTCCAGTTGGCTGAAAGGAAAGTCGAGACCACCGGTGAAAGCTCCGTTCTTCAACCTACTTTCATGCGCTGGCCAGGCACCGAAGCGAGAAGTCCGCCTACGCTAGAGAGAATATATGGAGGCAATTTCCTAGGACTTGCGAATACACTGGCGTTCATTTATCCGGCCGTGCGCTAGGATACGAAAAGAAGTGGACGGAACTCGAGTAACTCAGCTCGACCCTGAGTGCAACTCTGCGCGCCACAATCCTTCCCGCCAGAGTTGTATAGCTTTAGCCGCGCAGAACCAGAAATGATAAAATCTCAACTGCAATAATCACAATATAGGCAGTAAAGCTGAAGGTGTAATTTCAATGCCGTCTAAAATTCCTGCATGGAAGGGGACAGCCTGCAAAATCATTTTTATGAGCAGTGTGTATTCTCAAAGCTGGGTCTCACCACAACAGACTGCAGTTTTGTTTATACGAAACCGGACACTGCATTGCTGAATGATTTTGAGCGCCTCACAGCCAACACCTGCACGGAAAATGGCTGCAGAAAACCACTTGAAATGGACACCGTTAAACGATGATAATCCGCGCGAGCACCTATCATCGGTAGCCAGTGAAGAAACACCACTGAAGTGGTCGATGCGTTCTTCGTTGGCGATAAGCACAAGACTATAACACCAGAAAATAAGTTTCTAACTACCCGCCATCTGTCCGGCCTTGCGGCTCTCTTTAGCTCAGTGTTATTGGCATGCATTGTCTTTCTCTACCGTGCGTTTCATGTGCTGTTTCTCCTTGAGTGAATGTTCCATGAACGAACAGTCTACCTAAACGGGGCCGCACATTATTCAGGTTTCGAAAAGGGAACAAGGGGCACCCCTCTGAAATGGTTGTCAGCACCGGATATATATTTATTTTTCCCTCTGTAGAAATGAAGTCACACCTCGCTTCTGTTTTCTCTTGGGGCGTTTTCTCTGCGACCACGTGTGCAATAGCGTAACGCGTCATATATTCCAGGCGCAGACAGTTCTTTTCCCCCGGAAGTTTTCTTCTGTGGCAGCACTCCCCCCTTCCCATGATTTTTCATTGAGCTTGACGCGTCTGCATCCGACAGCGTATATATAGGGCCTTCTTTGCATATAATGGCTCCTCTTTTTCTTGCTTTATCGTTCGCTTAAAAAAACTTCATTTATCACGTTTGCCCACCTCCGGTATGGTTTTCTTTGCTTTTTCTTCTCCTCTTTTCGTCATCGGTTTCCCTTTTTTTTTTTGTTTTTTCATTCATTCCCGACTTGCGTTCGGTGAAATGGCTGAGCGAGTTTAAACGGTTTTGTGCCATTTTGAAGCCACCGTATTTATCTTGATTCAACTATATAATGTACCTGTTCTCTTCGTCCCTTTTCTCTCATAACGCAAAGGCAAGGAAAACAGTAAGACGCACATCTAGGCCTCCTGGCCGGGCGGGAGTTGCCTATTTTCAGTTCTTTTCGATGTAGTCGAGGGCGTTAAGTGGTTTCATCTGCATCGGGACACAGCCATCATTGAATATGTAGTATAATCACTACACAATCAGATATTTTTCTCAGGTGCCGTGCTTGCAAGCGTCCACTATAATATGTGCCTCTAATACGCACGTAAAACGCATCATAATTTATAGGCTAGATGAAGCCAAGAAGGAAATTATTATTTTCGTAGATTAGAAAAACCTTTGTTCTCGCAATGAATGAAGGTCTTTCCACCTCCATGTCTGTCATGTACGTGGGGCGAATAAAACCGACTTTGTTGCTGTTGTTGCTGTTGTTATTGCAGGTCATATATGCAGCTATGACAAGACATTCACTGTACGCGACGATGCTCTTCCTTCGTTAGTCTGCACAGTCCTCATCGACACTTACATAATCAGTGGCGCTCTTTGGTTATCGTATGTGCGCCGTAATTCCTTTATTGCACGCGGTCGTTTTCTATTTTAGGTACAAAGTTAAAGAAAAACGAACGCATTGCTAAGTCTACCAAATTTTAGCGGGACAGAGCAGATGGAAAATAAGCTAAGCAATTAAAACCAACACACCATGCGCACATACCCGCGAGCATGTTGTAAACTTCTAGATCAGGCAACCTGCGTACAATTCGTTTGTTTCATTGTTTGTTCGCAGCTTTGTGACACAATTCTGCACACGCAACAAAAACAATAAAAACAATGCCCGTATCTACGAAGAATGCAATAAAAAAAGAATCCTGACTCATACATGGAGAGCTGCGAGTCTCCGCTTTACATTGAGCTGGCGCATCGTGTGAGTTGGAAACTTTGCACACTGCGTTCAAGGATACAACGGCTATTTCTTATTTTGTCATCTTTAGGATGAAATGGGGCGGTCAGGATTTCCCAGAATTACAATGTATACACGCATCTGATAGAAGCGGCCTCCATGGCACATTCACTAGCACCTCTTGAGGCTGACAACGCCTCCTGAGAAATGCGATGATCCGGAGAAGAAACACCTGCCGTGACAGCATTCTGACACCGGCGCATGCCCAATGCGCGTGGACGCCCACCCGCCTGCAGCTCGTCAGGCGCCAAAGGAGCCTTTGCTCTGTTCACATATCTCTTCTCAGCGCAGGGGCGTATTCGCGGACACCTCTAGGATGGGGCGGTTGCGGGAGGGCGGTTCAATCTTGCGCAGAGCATTTCTTCAACTTCCTGCGCTGAAAGGATGACAACGAGTGGATATTTTCATACGAAAAATGGAGGGTATTTGGAGCATATAAGTAGGCATAGCTGAGTGTAAACGGGGTACCTTAAATTCAAATAGATATGTAATCATACTGCATCACGGTGAACATACACTCTCGGAGTTATCTCCCTATACCACAAGAAATTGTCCTCGCACCTATTATATGGCACAGGAGAATGCCACTATTTAACCCAAAATAATAGAAGCACTCTAAATTTTATATACTCTGTTCATTAATGGGATTTTCCGATTGCAGCAATAAATTTCGCTTTTTAATCTGACTCGGGCTTATTAAAGCCCGAAAAGAAGATCAAGTCGAATACGTGTTGGTCTGAAGGTTTTTCTAGAAACAAACAGAGTGTTTCTTGCTACCCACGAGTGACTGCTGCTACTGTTCAGTAATGGAAAGAGAGGAGAAAAAAACATTTTTTTTTTTAAGTTTTCACTGTCATTCTTTAATTCTTCGCAAATGGTCAAATGGTTAGTGCTGTCATAGTCTCTCGACAGGTCGTTCTACCATGTAAAACGATCATGCGGGAAGTTTGTTCTAAGCGAATCCGTAAACAGTGAGACTGAGGCTGTGCGTGTTACAGATATATTTTTGCTTAGTGCCTTTCCCGGCCTTTTTGCGAGTAGCCTAATCCCGCAACTTCACTTTCCGAGCCGGATAGGAAAACGCTACGTCTTTCCGAGCCTCCATGTTCAGGTTCGGCGTCGACTTCATCGCATCTACGCAAGCGCAGGATCATCGAGGGAACGGAATTCGGGCGAGACACCATCAGCGACGCCGTACAATACGCCCTACAATCTGGGAGGAACTGTGAACAAAACAACCTGTGTGCGAATACCAACTCTAAGAGAAGAGGAAGGCACGCGGGCAGACAATGAGCCAGTTTTCTGCTGTGGTTGGGTGTATGTTCCCACGTATAGCCACTGGGAAGACCTACCGATAGCCATGCCCCACGCGTTTATGACTCCATTAGGGACGATTCGGTATAGCGCCCAAAGCCCGTTGGATTCCCATTGCAGCACGGTGCTGGACCCGGGTTGATTGTCGTGATAGCAGTCTCCGTCTGGTTGCCGCTTCTGCCGTTGTCGCCGCCGTTTCTGCTACCGTTAGATGCCGCCCAGTTCTGGCTACGGATACTGCTGCGACTATGGTTCGGGATACAACTCCGGCTGGGGTCGGCACAAACGAGGTGAGTTTCCCCTCAGTACGCGCCGGCCCCGAGATAACGGCACAAAGGGAATGCGCCGACGGTGGCAGTCATTAAAGCAAGCCCTCGACGGTTTCTGTCTGCTCTTTGCGTATGTGCCGTGCTTTCCGCTTTGTTAGTCCTGCGCCTTTGCTGCAACTGTATGTCCCTTTCAGACACTGTGTCTACGCGTGCGGCCTAAACACAATTATATTGCTATATACAAATCAATACATCCTCTCTTGCAGTGAGCATATAAACGCTTAGACCCTGCCTCTCAAGACTGTGTAGCACCTCTCATAGACTAAGTGAAATATGTAAGTCAAGAAATAAAGGAAATAAATGCAGGAAATAAATTAGTCCATTTTCAGACGTTCCATTTCTGACTGTTCGTTTATGACCTAAGCTAACATGAGAAATGTGCTGATAACGTGATGTGCAAAGGACGCCAGATATTTTAGATTTATTTCCCTTGCATCTATTGCCCACAAGAAAAGGGAGATGGCTGCATTCGGTCCTCTCGCGGTTTACTTTCATATGGTTTGTACAGCACTTGGTTGAAATGCCTGCGAAGTGCCCAGAAAAGATGCTAAAAAAAAATGCATTGCATTCTCTAATAGTAATATTGCTAACAGAGATGTTAATATATTTGCCTTTTTAAGAAAGCACCTCCTACGAAGCGTAGTCTCTCGAGCAATTAAATACTCCAGGTGGTCGCAAACAAGCCTGACAGCGCTTAGCCACGACCGGCGAGTCAATTGCTCTATGCTGCTGGGTAGCATCAATGTTATACTGCCACCATAAGTGCCTGCTAAAACCCGAAACGGCGCAGACGTGGACGCTGAACATCTGAAAGACATATTCTGTACAGGAAGTTTGGAATATTTTCCTGCACATTCTAAAAAAGCAACAATTTTGTCTTTCGTGCACAAGCAGCACACAGAAAAATAATTCCGCGAAACACAATATATCATACACTTGTATCACTATATAACACTGATATAGCTGAGGGGAGAGTCGTGTCGATTTGTTAGATGTAGATTCTTTGATAAGCCTGTACTACTCCCTCACCATTTAAATATATATATATATATATATATATATATATATATATATATATATATATATATATATATATATATATATATATATATATATATATATATATATATATATATATATATATATATATATATATATTTCTATTTTAATTGTATACGAATTATACTTGTTGGTCGGTACTGCTGTATTCGCGGTTTATTCGCTGCTGCATTAATTCGTGTATTTGTTTGATTTAGGATTAACCTTTACAATACAGTAACCTCCTTCTATCTGCACTCCATTTAATAATACCTTATTGGTGATGCAGGTGTATAGAACAAATTATGAAGTAAATAAAACATTACCAAATATTTTACATGCGGCAGTTTTGAGGCACGGCGTCAACACATTTGGACGGGACTAAAATATCATGCAATGTCAGAAATAATTCCATGTTCTTTTTATATATTTATTTGGCTTCCACAACACTTTCAGATTATCACTTAAGCAATATAAATATTTTTTGCTCTCGGCGTATTTATTGGTTCTGAAGGGGATGCTACAGGCTACAGCACACCAGCAGTTCTATATTTTAATGTTATACGCTTTAATGCAGCTGGAATGTCTTCCTGGTATACAACACTGATATGGCTCGAATGTTAATAAACCATTGTTAATGTTAATTTTAATGAACCAGTGTGCAGGCCTGTTAGTTGTTTGACGTGCCTACGTGCGGGCATTGGTGAAAACACTCCATTCTTAGCTGTACCGTATACGAAAAACGCTCAATTTTCACTGTTTCAGTTTTCTACTGGACTAAAACCTTATTCTTTGGTCTGGTGACAACAAGGAAAACAGTGCCTATAGCAAAGACCTTGAATGACGCCTTTTGATTTTGAGTTAGTTTTTGTAGAGAATAAAATAAAAAACAGTCTGATGGTGACGGCGGCACATGTGTGCACGCTTGAAGTTAGGCACAAGGAACACCGTGAGTACCGCTGCTGTTTGCGCAGGCTTTAAAAAGGTACTGAGAGTTTTCCACATAACGCACACGCATCGTTGCGTATACAGTCCTGAACGTCGCAGATTTGAACGCTTGACAATGTGGCCCGTTGTCGATATCACAATCTGAAAGGTTTGAGTCAGACAGCCCACACGGAAAAAGGGATGCCAGTTCGTGGGGAACAGACTATGGAGACTATGGCTCTGCGCGTCAGACTATAAAAAAAAAAAAAGAAAAGAAAATTCCACTAGCCTAACTATGTTGATTTAACAGAAGTATGTTGAACATTACGTTGGTCTGACTGTCGTGTTGCATTTTTTGCCCCTGAAATTGTCTCCACCACCGACATTGCCATCTGCCTCATTAACCATTTGTGCGACAGCGAACTCGTGCGCCTCTGTCACTACATTTTTCACCTCTGTGAGCACGTGATCCTTTTACTGCCAAAAAAATGTGCCCCACTCGCCCAAACTAACAACACTAATGTCATTAAGGGCACACATGCGATCTCCCAGAATACGAAACTGGCGCACCATGGCGGACCCGTCCACGTTACAAGCATTAAGCTCTCAACGCTAAACACAAGCCGTTTTTAGCGTGCCGCAGATGATGACGCGGAATGGACGGCCGAGAGCGCGCTGCTAATGGAACGTTATCTTTAACCGAGTTACGGGATTAGTTCGACTGGCCCGGTTCATGCTGCTTCTTTCTAGCAAACTCCAACTTTCCCTTCTCTTTCCTTTCTGTTATATCTTTTTATTGCTTCATCCGCATCTCGCAACAAAAAGAAAAAAAAAAGAAATCCTCGTGCAGTTTCGAGATTTCCATGATTGTGGTGCTCAGTTTTAATTATAATGACAGCGTCTCTCCGATACGTCGCGATTCGAGAGCGATTTGCGCGGCAGTGAATATCAAGGAAGTATCGCAGGAAATCAGCCCGGAGGGCCGTTAAACATGCTTTTTGTAAGCGGATCAAACTTGAGTGAAGCTGAATATTCATTGCGACGAGAAAAGTTTGCAGCTCAGCAGACTGGTGCCAAAAGAAGAAAAGCCGACATGATAATCTGTGCATTTGATATTTTATTATTATTGCTCCGGCACTAGAAGTTTTATCAGGAAAAAAAAAGGTTGTCCGAGACCACTGCAGAGTCTGTGCTGGAGAAATGCGTAAGCTTCAGCGTTGCTGTCTTGTCCGCGAGGTGTGCCAGCGGGATTCCGCGAGTGACAGATACTGTGCCTTTTCTTTCCTACAAAACCAATTACAGAACGCCGGTGAACTTTTATACGTTCAACGGAACGCTGGTTGTGTTCGACAATTGGGGCTCACGATATACTTACTGTGGGCAGCAGCAACGCTCAGGCTTTCGCATTTCTCCACTGCAGATTCTGCTGTGCTCTCAGAGTTTCTCAGACTAGAGTTGGCTGATTACCTCTCTTTACACACTTTCTGGCCATTCCCACCTATTTGTGCAAGCAAATGAGGGCTTTTCCCACTCGTTTACGTTCAAACATTTCAAATTTCCCGCTATCACCGGAAGTCGAGTATCACGCGACCCCATTTGAACCACGACCACGCCCTTCCCGGCTATTTCGGCGTCTAATTGACTTATTGGCTGTAATTATTTAACTAATTAAGCCACATTGACCGCTTTGTCACTTGCACACATTTCCTTGACGCCCTATCCGATTGTACCATTCTTTTTCCAATATACCAACTAGTTCCTCTTTTACAGCGCCGACAATGTCATGCCCATGCGAAACCCGCCTACATAGCCCTACAAATGCTCGTGCGTCGATAAAAAAGTAGCGACGCCTGTTATAAAATTCTTCCATCAGCTGAAAGAAAGTGACGCCACCAAACCGGAAATGACAACTGTACGTTTCGATGCATATTTATTGCATCAGTGCTGCCACTAAAAGAAGATAACCACCAGACCAGGAGAAAGGCGTATACAGGGTTCTGGGAATACAGCCATCAAAGATGGATGCAAAACTCTGTGTGAAGACACCCACAGCTTCTAATTCTATCCTTGTCCCTTTTAATATTTAGGTCATTTACAACTTCTAATTCTATCGTATTACCAACGCACATTGCTGCTAGGTGCCCCTTTTAATATTTCAGTCATTGTCCTTTCACTTAAAAATTAGCTAAAATCAAATCAATGTTATATACTTCCTCATGATGGGTTTGGTTTGTGAAGTTTAATGTCCCAAAGCGACCTGGGCTATGAGAGACGCCGTAGTGGAAGGCTCCGAAATTTCGACTACCTGGGGTTCTTTCGGGCATTGACATCGCACAGCACACGAGCGCGCAATTGCCTCTCGCTTCCATCGAAAAGCGGCCGCCGCGGCCGGGATTCTATCCAGCGTATTTGTTCACAGACTCAGAGTAGTCGAGCGCCCTAACCACTGCACCATCACAGCGGGGATCTTTCTTATGACGTTTTTTATATAATAGAATGAATTGAAAAGCACCGAACTTTTACAGTCTGAAGCTCAAATGTATATTGACCAGGCCGTGCCTGCGGCACGCTCGTTTCACAGTCGTAAACAAAACAACAACATAAGATATCAAGGGAGAAAGCAGATCAGGGTCTTTAGTCTAATTTTTATTTTTTACGCTTGCTTCTTCGGGAGTGTCTAATATACTCGAAAACTCTACTATAATTATTTAAAGGCCTAGCTTCAAAGGAAAAAGCACATGCAGAGCACATGCAGAGCACATGCAGAGCACATGCAGAGCACATGCAGAGCACATGCAGAGCACGATTGTCGATTGTCGACAGGCGTAGTGTAAGGAAAGATACACTCAACTAAAAGCAGCCGCCTTTGAGATTCGTTGTGCAACAGAAATGGCGTGTCGCGTTTTTTGTGCTGGCCAAATTTAATCTGTTTTTGTTGACAATGTGCGTTTTAGAGCGAGCTCTATTGCCGGACGTGAAAGCGTCAGCGAATTGTCGCTTCTTGCACCAAAGTCGGGACGGGACGTGTCCATGTGTTTATGTGTCCGCCAGCCATCACCTTCAACTTGACCCTTAAAGCACCAACAATCACTTATAAATTTACCAGAGTAATTTAAAAGACACCGCAGAAGGGCCTCGTGGTAGTTTGGTTTGGCTTGGTTTGGTTTTGGGGTTTAACGTCCTAAAGCGACTCAGGCTATGAGAGACGCCGTAGTGGAGGTCTCCGGAAATTTCGACCATCTGGGGTTCTTTAACGTGAAATCGCACAGCACACGGACGCCTAGCTTTTCTCCTCCATCGAAAAGCGGCCGCCGAGGCCGCGATTGGCCGCGGTTTTCTGTGCTCAAATGATGTGTGGCGGCCTTAGAGTGATACTGGGACGACTCCATTCAGTCAATGTTCTCGGTCAACAGTTTACTACTTGACCCTTTTTCAGTTTAGTATATCGCATCTCCGGCAGCAAAATACGCATTTCTGACTAAGAAAATTGAATTTTGTTGTCTTTGCAACCAGTTAATAGTTTTTGTTATCTGGGTAGAAACTTTTGTTTTGGCGCACGCTGTTTAGTTTCGGAATCGCCCGACAATGGAAGCACCAGCATTTGGTTCTGTGGTGTCTTCTGCTTTAGAAAAAAATAAAATGGGAGCGACGCTTCCTGTCAGGGTTGTGACTAGTATATAGAGCGCCCGAGAGGTGCCGACTTAATATATCATCACATACATCACCGTCGTAATACAGCTAATACATCATGTGTCCTTTAACTCGTGCTCTTCGGATGCCTTACACCTCCTATATACTGTCGCCCAGGAATGTAATCGGGGCACGCATCGGACCGTTAAGTCGCGATATTAGAAAACGCACATCTCGGCCTCACAGCGTTGCCGTTGATTGCAATCATTACAGAAAAATTACGTCGAAACAAGGTATGGTGTTATATATTAACCGCAGCAAGTACGGCTGTATAATAGAGTTCCTTAACAATACAAATGTGTACGTGTCGTTTCGTGTGACACCTTAACATGGCCCTAACATGTATTTAAATGCGTTGTTTCCGCCGTCAAAGTCACTGCACAATTAGCTCGAGCATGTAATCCCGAGTGACGCTTTTAGTTTTACATACTATGAGACTGTCCGTTTCAGACAATCGTCCATCAATCAAGACTAACCCAGTAAAGATTTAGACCATTTGTTTCTGCCGCTGACTTTAATGCTTACTGATTAGTGCTATCTGTTACTACTTGGCAAATGTAAGAATACCTTATTATTAGCTCAAAGATAACGTTATGTCTGCGTTAAAGACCCCTGACAACACACAGCTATTTCCAGTCTACTTATAAGTCTCAAACCATCTGTCGCGCAGTAGGTTTGTCCTGGGGGCACCTTTGCAGTGAACAAATAGATGATCAATATCCTCACACTCATATAACATTGATTACACATTACCGGATCATTGATATCACTTCAAGCGCTTGTCGACGCACCCGGAAGGTGCGGTATCATTTCTCAGCGTATATAGCATTTGTAACCGTAATTGTGCTTCAGCTTCACAGCGCTCAGTGTCCATCGCGGAACGCGCGAAGACGCGTGCCGCTGTGGTCTCATTCTCCCTTCGTTGGCTCCAATCGCGATAAGCAGGGCGGCCGCTAAATACGGGGCGTTGCTCACGACCGTGTCACGACTCTCGAGCGCAGCAGCGTTGGCTCTGCACCGCTTCACCGCGCTAGGCAGACGTTCCCCAGTGCCCTACGACCCATTACACGCCTCATCAATGAACGGACGGTTCGTGGCCGGCGAGACCCTGCCTCCTTCCTGCCTTTGCGGAAAACAGGTGCATGGCCCGAAGCGGATTACACGCCTCCGAGGCGAATCTGAAAGGGTATTTGGAACTGGGCGTTGCCGGGGCGACTTAAGTAAAAGATGGGTTTCGCCCTGCATTATAGATGTTATAAGTCTATTAAAGCGAACAAGCTTAATACTAGAACAGCCTTATAAGCGAATAGGCGAACAGACTTATTATTAGAGAAGGTCGCTGGACGCCCAAGTGAAGTGGAATACAAGGGGACGTTGAATCTTTGTGTCCTAATCTTTGCTGATCAACCCGAAATCAGTTTGCTGCCATCTGTGAGCAAATTACATAAGGCGTAACCGTTGTGCTGGTGGCTATATAGAGATGGATAGCGACGTTGAACACACTATTTGGCCATAGCCGAAGACTGCGCCGCACTATACCGCTACTGGCATTGCGGATTGTCCAAAAAGGTGGCCCAGAGCAACCGGGTGCAGGAGCTGTACCGAATTCCTGGCAGCTTTATTGGGAATCACGTTCCTTTCCTGGAAAAACAGGAGACATTTTGGGCGGATGACTCGCGATCGGCTCAGCAAGTGAAACCGCTGGGAATATGAGACAATACTATAAGAGCATTTTCAGTTTGGACCAATGGCATTTCATGTGGGACTGTGCCAGGCTCCCGACCGAAGCTGCATCTAAGACATACCCGCCGGAATTTCAAAATGCTGGGCAAAGTACAGACAAGGACATTCAACTATGTGCCGTCCAGCAGGCCCGGGGTGCGCTCGAAAAGCACAAGCCTCACAACCCACCACAAACGGGCCAAATGAGGTAATGCAGAGTAGGACATAACCCCGAGTCGACGTTTGGCCAGCGTCACGACGCTTTAAACCGTCGTTTGCCGGCATCTTAATAAAGTTATATATACATACATACATCACTTTGTTTCTGTAGATTGGTTACCGTCGTGAGGGGAATGTAACAGTGGTAGCCGGGTCGTTTTTTTTTCTGAAAGCGGCTACGAGTGGCTGGCTTTGACATAGGTGGAAATTATGTCAACTGGACAACTTTCCTTTCCTTTCCTTACGGAAAGAGGCTTTCGAATTAATTTTCAACTCGTGTCATTCTTTAGAAAGCTCCGAGGTCTTAGTGCTTATCGTTTCTTTTTTATTTCTTTCGATTCGTCACCTTGAAAATGCAACCGGGGCCCGATCGGCATCTTCAGAACCAGTAGTCGTGCTTCGTCGCCACTTGCCCACTGAGACGGGTTGCTGTAAGCGGTGGGTTTTCAAGTGCGGTTCTTTGATTATTCCATGCCTCGCATCAGCGAGCCCGTCACAGTGCATTCGAAGAGTTACATAAAGTCGGAGCCGAGCCTCGCTGCGGTGCTCCGCGCACAGTATACAGGAGCTGCGATCAAAATCGGCTCCTGGCATCCTTTGCGATTCACCGCTCACGCGGTGAAAGAGTTCCGTATCCGCAAGTTCAGCGCTGTCATCCGCCGGTTCCCCGCAAAACGCCCGTAATGCGAGCAACGAATAGAGAATAGCATCTCTTCAGTCCCGACCTGAGAAGTCACGTTTCGGTCTAAGCACTGAGATACGAAAGCGCTTTGAGAGGGAACGCAAAGTAAGGCCAGATACTGAACGGAAGCGTAAGAAAAAGAAAATATTTAACTCGCGACTTCAGTTCGTTCTCGGTGAGAACGTGTGTGTTCCCCTGCGTGAGCTCACCTGTAGCAGCCACGAAGTGCGTGGATTCTACCGTGGGAATTGAAACGTGCTCGGCTGTGTCGTTGGGGCGATCACGAATTCTGCGCGCTAAACCCAGGAGCGAAGAAAGCGAGCGAGAACACGAAAAGAAAAGAGTGAGAACTATCAGAAGAAGAAGAAAAGGCGCGCCACGATCTCGTGGCCTTTTGTTCAACTGATAGTGCGCTATTTCTATTGGCCGCGCGTGACGTGGCACGCCCCCCTCCCCCCTCCCCCCAATCGGTTTAGGCGGACGAGGATGCAAAAACTATTTCCCTGTCGAGAGCACGTTCTTTGTTAACCGACCGTGCATGAGCGCGCTGCTTTTCTCCTGCGCAAAACCAGATCGCCCTTATTCACGGATATAACATACGGAGGATAGGAAGAGAGAATCAAATTTGCGATAATGTTTGAAGTATTCGAAATTTGATGCTGTTATTTACGTCGAAAACCCTGAGGAGCAGCTGATGACTGCATCTTGCTGCTGAAAGCCGTTCCAGTCAAATGCTGAACCAACAAACAAGTAAACAAACAAAACGGGGCTGATGCAGTGTGGCAGCTTAAGCGGAAGACCAGTTCGTTGACATATGTGCACTGTGCGCCGTGCAACGTATAGTGCGCCTGATGCAGTAAGCCATAGTTATAAGCTTGACATTGAAGTTGTTGAGAAAAGGGAAGAAATTAAGCTATAACATATGCTCGAAATGGCTGACAGCTAGGCGGCGAGAGTGAATCCTTCAGCAAATTTTGGCGATCACAGCGCCCTCAAAAGGAAGAGTTCGCGACACTGCCCGGAGCAAAATAATAGGAAAGAGTGAATAAGCTAATGGTCCCCGGAGGAGAGTTCTGTTCTGTGTGTTTACTTGTCAAAGGCGCTAAAGTGCTGTCACGCTCCACAGCGCTTCCAGACAACTTAAGCATCCCTCGAAAGTTTCCGCAACTATACAAAGACAGTGGTTCTAGAAACGGGCGGAAAAGCTAGGAATCAGAAAAAGCGAGGAAGAGGTAGTGCAGAGATGATGGCAGCTTTAATGTTCGAGTCCCTGCCTTTCGCATTATATATGTTTCTCGTTTCCGCACTTTTTTACTTAAACGTAAGCGTTGCGAGATTTTGCTGAGAAATTAAAGTGGGAAATATAATATACATAGCACAATAACATTATGCTTCCTGCGGACACCGGTCACTTGATCCCTCATTACGATGTGTCACGACCCGAGAGGGCTTGGTTGCGGCCGAAGCGTTGACTAATTGCTTTCAACGTCGCCACGCATAGGGACGTTTTAACACGCGCCTCGCCTGTTTTCATGAAAACGCACCAAATAAGCGCGCCCCTAGGGTGTTCTTTATCAAACGCAGCTTGCGTCTGGTGAGCGCTTGCACTTGGTTCTCCAAATAGGTCGTACGCTATAGTTTCGAGTGAGGAAGTTCAACTCAAGTACCCTAACACCGAGAATGGCGGAACGACAAAACTTTGCACTGCGTTTAACGAACACACCGTATGACGAAGTTGCAGGCTGTTCTCACTACTAGGGTTAGTGCAGCACAAGCATCGCCTGGAGGGAGTATTCTTGCATACTCTCTCTTTTTTATTATTTTTTAGTTTTTGCAATCTCTGTTGCCATCGGTCATATGTGTAATAGTTTTTACTTGCGCATGCGTTTGTGTGCGTTCTTGCACCCGGGTGTAGGTAGATATGTAAGGTATTGTGTGTGTGTGTGTGTGTGTGTGTGTGTGTGTGTGTGTGTGTGTGTGTGTGTGTGTGTGTGTGTGTGTGTGTGTGTGTGTGTGTGTGTGTGTGTGTGTGTGTGTGTGTGTGTGTGTGTGTGTGTGTGTGTGTGTGTGTGTGTGTGTGTGTGTGTGTGTGTGTGTGTGTGTGTGTGTGTGTGTGTGTGAGAGCGAGAGGGAACGTTTGTCGATTTGAGCCCGTTTACAATCATTTAATTCTCCCCAACCTTCACTCTTAGATTCCCGTTCTTTTAGCTGCCTCTTCCCCATTTCGTCACATTAACAAACACGATAATTCGGGAATATATTAACTCTGTGTTTACAGGCGCCTGCTGCATACTGCCATACTTATTCAACCGTAATCAACTCCTAATAAGGCCGTATTTTGTCGTTACCCTTTTCAGCTTTTTTTTTTTCTCGCCAATCTACTTACCATCGGTAAATGTTTGACCAGTGACACCACGACAAACAATATCAAGCACCAACTTAGGTCTAAGAGAAGGGTGACCCAATAGTAAGGGAGCTGGAGATTATGTCGCAAACCTAATCGCACCTGCATGCGGCAATTTACTTTGACCTTAACCTGTGCTTTGTCGTGGTCCCCGCCAAAAGAATAGCAATCCTATCCGGTCAACGTGAAACTGCGTATCCTTGTTTCAGTGCGACAGCTGGCAGCCCTTTTTAGCCAAAGTCCGCATAGATGTTCGGAATGTGCAGAAAACGCGAAGTGCTAGCGAATGCGAGACTGCTGACGCCGTGCGGCAGATACGCCGCATCACACTGTATGATCGGCGGTCCCTTTTTTTTTTTTTTTTTTTCTGCCCGCTATGTGCGATATATTAGCTTTAATAGAAGAGACATATGGGCGAGTTGGTACGGTGACATGATGAATAAACAGCGCTACAGACTAGGACGAAGATCAAGAAGCAAACAGGACGGGCGCTGACGGGCGCGTCCTGTTTGCTTCTTGATCTTCGTCTTAGTCTGTAGCTCTGTTTATTCATCATATTATCTATATTCGAAACGTATTTTATTATTGGATTTGTCTTAATATGTGTTGCTGGTGACAAAAAAGATTAAGCGATGTGCAACGGTAAAAATCAAGGTATCAACAAATATTCCAAATGTAACATCGTTCGCTTATAAGTGACATTAATCTTCCTGGCTTGCAAATGCTACCGCGATAAGAACAAATGCGTACACCGCGGTGCCTGAGGCTCCCGCTGTTTGAATTTCTTGTCGTCGGGCTTGTACCTGTGTGACAGCACAAAAAAAAAAAAAAAAGGAAGAAAGAAAGAAAGAAAGCACGCTACATTTATTCATTATTGTACATGGGTGACTCTAACGTGTTCTTGCTACCACACAGGTACGTACCGTATATGATTCTTCATGGACAACTCTACAGCATATTTTTTTGCTACCCAGATTCAAGCGCGCTCACAAAAAGTTCTAAGTTGAAGCGCGAAGGCCTCGTTCTGTTTGCATCTCTTTTTAGTAGCCCTTGTACACTGCAAACATCATAAATCATAGTTATGATTCATTCTTGTTTTCCTTTAACAGCAGCTTTTTGTGCCACGTTTGTATCCTTACTTAGGCCATTTCCCCTTCTCTTCCTCCCTCCCTCTCTCTTCCTTTTTGTTTTGTTTTGTGTGTTCTTATCCATTTATTTCCCTGTTTGAAATTCAGTGTGATTAACGCTTAAATCTTAGCGCCGTATATCTGTCGGCTCACCTTCTTTCCTCCCCCATCGTCTCCTGTCCCCCGCCGCACCGCATGGCGAAATCTATGGCACACAATTAAAGCCAGCCGCGCCCTCACTGGGGAGCAATTGTCTCGCACTCGACAGAAACTGCTAGGCCTCCCTCGGTCGTCGGTCTCGTGTTCTCTCATTTGCGGCTCTCAAAACCCCTCTTTTGTTTTCCCGCTGCTGACTAACGCAGGCGGTTGTTTGCTCTTTTCAAAACGTTTCCTTTTAATATTTAGTTTTCTTTTTATGGTAGCTGTTTATCTACTCGCTTTTTTGTGAGTGCATGTTTTAAAGTTTAATTTTCCGCCATTTTTTTTGTGTGTATGTGTGGGCTTCTTTTTTTTAAAAGTGAGACGCGCACTCGATCAGCGAGATCGGCACTCAGAATGTACGCTGCCTGGAATTATATAGACCATAGCAGAGAGAGCATTGCAGCGAGCTCCTCGCACATTTATTTAGCAGCGTTTTCTATTTTTATTTTATAGTAAGCGGCGATGTGTTGTGGTTGCAGCACTATACCTAGAACGGTGCGAGCATGCAGACGGAGATAAAAAGTAGTAAGAAAGGCATAAGGTCTCGGGTCGACAGCGGGGTTAACGCTCTTGTAATTTTAAACCCACTGCCTGCTTAATAATTTGCGTTCATGCAGGCTCGAGCTTCGCCACCGCGCCCCGTCGTGAAGCCTGTTTTTAGAAGGTGAACACGCGGGTTGGACACCTTGCTCGGCTGTCCGGAAAAACGGCAGCACTTGAGAAAATAACAAAAAAGTTGGAAGTGGCGACAAGAGTTAGAATAATGTGACACTTACGTCGTTTCGTTCGACTTTACGACTCCTGGCGTCGAGCGACCGTTATTGGAGAGGGGTCTCCTCTGGACATCCCTGCCTCCGCTAATCCGCGGGTGCATTTTTTTATCTCTTACAAAGACTTCGTTCTTTCTTGTTGCTGCGCTTTAGACGGCGGCTTTGGGGAGTTGTTCTAGGACGAATAAATGGCAAAAGTAATCACAAGGCGACTCTGGTACATTGTTTCAGTCGATACAGAAAAAAAAAAAAAAAAAGCAACCAAATCGCCAGGGTCGCTCGGATATATATATAATGAGACGTCGCTTCCGGGTGTATGCGTGTCCTTGCTTACTATCTTTTATTATTGGCGTTGGCTTGGGACACTTTTTCTGGTTTAGTTTTTTACTTGTTACCTAGGTTTCTGTCCTGCATAGTGTGCCGAAGTAATTACCTGACGCAGCTTATTAAACTTCTTCCTTTCATCAGCGTACGTGTCCGCGCGCTATAGTTGCATGCAGCACGCACGTTTAATGTATGTAATGTTCTGGGGGCTTCCACTGCGTCTGGCAGGCGCGTTGCTTATCCGTTAATAACGAGTGGCTGGGGAAACAAAACAATGTAAACTGCGTAAGGAGAGAAGACTGCTCCAGAGAGCGAGAAACAATGCGGGTAATAAATGCGGCGCATAATGTGCTCCAAACGTTGAAAGATGAGGAAGAAAGTTTGTACGCTGACTCCTATTTTCATTAGCCAGTCGCCTGGCATTCTCTCGCTTTAGCAGTGAGGCTCTTCCCTATAATGGTATTTTCTTGGGAGAGAGTAAACAGCGGCGTAGCTTTATGAGTAAATAGAAGAGCTAGGTGTGCCGACATGCTAGTGAGCGAAGTTCCTTGATTTTTCCACATAACCGAAAACCGACTCTATTTCAAGTACAGAAAAAAGTTTTGGTTTGTTTTGATTGGAAGTGTAGCTATAGGCCACCCATTTTGAAGAACACCGCCGCTGACGTAGTCATCATCAGTTTCCTACCAATGCTAAGATCAATCGTGGAGCCATATTTCACCCAGAAGCCACGATGTAACTGCATGTTGTAGCAACAATTGCTAATTGCTGCAACCCGCCGCGGTGATGAAGCGGTTATAGGGCGCTCGGCTTAATTCTGTTCCCAAGGATGTGGGATCGAATCCCATCCGCGGTGACCGCTTTTAGGTGGAGGCGGAAAGCAAGGCGCTCGTGTGCTGTGTAACGTCAACGGACGTTGAATAAACCTAAGTGGTCGAAATTTCTGGAGCCCTCCACTACGGTGGAGGGCGCCGGAATATATATATATATATATATATATATATATATATATATATATATATATATATGGGCACAAACATAGAAAGACGTATACGTACGGCAGTAGTAGCAAGTTTCGTCTTCTTGTTCACACTGCAGAACTTGTTCGTGCAACATTCACCAAGTACTTTCCACATCGCTTTTACCCTGAAAAGACTGAAGCTGGCATTACAGATGCCGAAACTGGTCTACAAAAGAAACGCTTTCGGCTAAGAGGGAATTCATATTCAATTTTCGCATAAGGGCGGACCCCGTTATTCCCTTTATCGTATAAAACTTTGTGAACGTCAAGACACGCGACAGGACTGATAATGCTTCTCCTCTCATAACGTACCCTGCGCGAACGATCGTCACGCACTGGGAGCTGGCGTTCGAACGGCTAGCTTTCGCATCCGGCGCTAATGACTGGGTAATGAATCGTGGCTCCGGGCGAGAGATGTCGCTCATTGTTCGAGCCCGAGTGATTGTTCGCGAGCTGCCGCCGCCTGCCGAACGTGGCTGGCATGCCAACTTCCCACCGAGCGCGCATAGTTTTTATATCGGAGCTTTTTCGCAGTCTGAAAAATGTCTAAGCGCAATCTTCGATCCCTCCTCGCTCCCGATGCTCGCCGCTACGCGAGCGCCTGGTCTACGCGGTCGGCCCTCTTCGACTTCCGCAGTGCGCGAGCGGATGTGAAATTCGAGGCGCGCGTTATTGACGCTGTGCGCGTGCTCCTAGTCGGATGCTCGATATTAAGGCTCGGCTGTCTAAGTTATTTGAATCTGCACTATTTTGCTCTGCGCGTGCGTGCCTGCGCGTCGTTAGTAAAAAGCACGCCTCGAGCTTCGAACAAGAGTTCTCTGGTTCAACTCTGGCGTAGGAAAAGTTGTCTTAAAGGTCCACGGAAACGGCCCCCAAGAAACCACTGATAAACGTGTTCAGTGTGTAGAACACGTCCTTTTGAGCATTAACGCAAAGTATAACTCCTTGGAACAAAGCCAGCGATTTATTATTAATTTTTAAAAACAGCGTTTTTTGAAATTCGCGGGCAGAGGAAATGTCGCTTGGCGGTGTCGCATGGAACTATTTCCTAATCCCGTGACGTCACGGGTCGGTTGACTGGCAAGGCTTGCTAGAAGCTGCCATTCGCTGCGGTCACTGCAACCATGACGTCACGAACACACTTCCGGTAGCTGCGAAAGTCGTCTGCTCGTGCGCTGCTCGAACTCTGTGCGGGCTGTTACAGCTCGCCGCCCTTATCGGTTAGGTGGCCATTGCCCATTAAGTGCAACAACCGAAGCGACGCAGGGATCGGCAGAACGAAGCTGCATTTACAAATATCTTATTTATATAACGTGGTTTCAGGAGTATCGGAGTGTCGTCCGACGAGGCGTCAACAGCACGGTCAAGCACCGCACGATGGCAGCACCTCCTTGACCGCCGTAAACATCGCCGCTGTGGCCCCTCCTCCCGTACACCGTTCGCGAACCACACGGCGGATCGTTAGCACCGATGTCCGAAATAAAGCGTGCTAAAATTTGTTGGCGTCTGGAATACTGAGCCGAATATCAAGTATGAAGCTCTCGTGAGAGCGATAGCCGTGATACAAGCTAGTTTCTGCTCAAGCCAGCTGCCGCTGGTGCATTTCGGCTGATCCGATCTGCTCGTACTAGCTCTGCGATTAATGCGTCGGCAGAGTTAATCCTATAATTATTTTACTATGGCAGGATAGGAATCACTATAAGGCAGTTTCATAAGTAGACGATTTACGGCAGCGTTGATCATGTTCCAAAGCGTCGACCGCCGCGGCTTCGAAGCGAAACAATAGGCCTAGCGACGACTAGGGACGGTCACGCACGGCGCCGGCGTTCGCCGCGCTCGCACGTTCCACCCCCGCGGTAATTGTGTAACGTACCTCAGCTTGCTCGCGGCATCCCGTGCTGCAAGCGTTGCAAACTCGTGTACTTTCATAGCTAAGGCCGCGTATTTTTTGGCGTTCTGCTCAGCAACAAGCCGTTCAAACGATACTGTAGGCACGACAAGGCTTCAGTACGCAGTCGCTGCGCTGTCGGCCGTAATCGAAGACGTCGGGCGGCACCATAATCGATCTTTAAACGTGATACAGTGGGCAAATGAATAACTTTGTGAAGCAGACCCGCTCGTACGTTTCGCGCACTCGGGCGCCGACGAGTAGCTTCCGTCAACAGACGCCGTAATAACCTCGGTTAACGACGCAAACCGAGGTCGTCAAGCTCGGTTTGCGGTAACCGCGGTTAGTGGTGCAACCATGGTTTGGTCCGCCGTGTAACATAGGATAACCACGGGTTCGCGGTTACACTAACCGTCGCTGCGCGAACTGGCGAACTCCTCAGGCGTGTGCGAGCGAGGACGGGTTGGCGCGAGTACGCCAGCGAGCGAGCGCGCGGCAACCGGAAGTTCGTCGAAGTGACGTATGTCTGGGCGGAGCTTTGAACTTGCTTGTATTCTTTGTTTTTTTATGGCTCCCTTCGGCTTACGAGTTGAGGGGGAAAATTGGAAGGGTCATTTTTAATCGCCGATATCTCTGGTGTTGCAGAAGCTAGATCGAAAATTTTTGCGGGAGAATGATGGGTGGTTCAATAACTATCAGTGTTATGGCGTTGTTTACCCTTCTTGGTGACCCCTTTCTGGGGACCTTTAAGCTGAATCGACTTTGATAAAAACCATGCGTCGCTTCCTCTATCGGTTTATCAACCAATCAACTAACTAATAATATAACGCGTAACCAATATCTGCGTAGGTATTAGGTAAATGTTTATTCGTTATTTCATTAATTTCTCGCCGGGCATATTGATCGGCCGAAGAGTCAGTCGACCAATTAACATATCAATTGAGCAACTAAGAATCTTCAATGAATCGATCGGCCGATCAAAAAGGGCGTAAGCTCTAAAACAAGGCTCAGTATACAAATAAATTCTTAAAGTAAGGAAGAAACCTTCTACAATAACAGGTAAAACTTTGCAGGATAATTAACTTATAGATGAAAGAACGAATCACGGTTCAATCGGTCAATGGACCTACCAACCATTTCGTCAGTCAAACTGCTGTAAAGCTCTACCCAGCTTCAGTGGGAGGCTCAGCGCAGTCCCCTTCTACTATTCGAAACCAGGAAGCAGCTTTCACCACCTGTAAAGATGAGCTAATAATATATGCGCGTATTTTTAGCATGAACTTCGTCCTTCGCATGCACGTCGCATGCTAGGGGCGTGTGTTCTGTTTGCGCATGTGTCAGAGTGGCTGTGAATTCCACGCATCCCTTTCTCTTGTTTGCTCTCGGGCGGCGCTGAAAACTGATATAAACTGTTTTGTCTCGGCACGAAGAAAGGGCTTTTGTTTAATTTATCGGCCCTCCTCGTCTTTTTAACCAGAGTATTGTAATTTGTGGCGCTGCGTGGGATTCCGCATCGCAGAAGCCGTCGTTGTTGTTTAGTTCCCAAAGCGCATAAAAAAAAATAAAAAAAAGTCGCGTAAACTTTCATGATGCTGTGCAGCGTCGTTCGAAGAAAACAAAGCCGAAAAGAGCCAGACGGAAAAAAAGATGAAAAGCGAACTTATGCGTTGTGTAGCGCGGAGAGCTTTGCGCGTGGTAGTTTCACTCTGTGAGCGAGCTTGGGTTCTCTCAGCTTGAAGATGAAAGGTAAACAGACTTGTTTACCCCTGCCTACTCTGCAAAACTCAACCCTCGAGGGCATGACGAAGCAAAACACTATTTGCGTAAAAAGAGCTGGGATACTGCTCTTACGTCTGTGGCGCACGTGCTTGGTTGTTTGCCTTTCCAGGTCCGCATTCAGGAGTGGGGCCCCGCGTGCAACTTTTATGATGCCACTCTGCGATTCTCTGCACGTGTGCGAAACGCGCGGTTTCGTGAAAAGCTACGGTGGCCGTCATGTGTGGTGTGCCTAACGTTTAAAGTATTCTTACGCGAGTAATTTGCTAGGTCCTTTTCAGTTAGCGAAACGCGGCAGTCAAGCGTCGCGCCGGTGTCACCATACCTCTGAGAGACCGCAGACGTGTAAGTCCTATAGCGCTGGCAACCTGAAAACGACCTGTGGTTGTCCACGACGCTGCACCTGATCTAATTTTGTGTGGGTGTAGAGTTTTCAAAGACGTTTAGGGGCTTTTGGTTTTTCGTGAAAATTACTTGGGAAAGGCACACCAGTGAAAACTTCACCAAGGTTTCGTTCTTTGCGAAAACAAGAATTTTTGTTATGAAAGCACCACTTCACACGGTCAAACCCCACCGAGAATGTTGTGGCTTGCTCCTGTGGAACTAGGGCAAAAAAAAAAAAAAAAAAAAAAAAGAAGTGTGAACGGAGTGGTTTCAAAATCAGAAATTTCTGATGCAAAGCCGGTTTGGCGCCTTGTAGCTATCACCGCTTTTTTTTTTTTTCTTTACACCCCTAACACGAATAAGCTCGTAAAGGAGTGAAAAGGACGCATCACGTCCTCTAGCTCACTCTGTCAATTGTAGGCCCGCGAAATTCTCGGCAAGCTCTGGTTAGATCTTCATCGCTAAAAAAAATACAAGTTGTTTATTGTCGGCAATGGAAGCTGATTTTTACTTTAAAACAGGCGAAAGGCTAGCAGTTACCGAGATTTTATCTCTGGTTTTAAAGTCTTCTCCTCAGTGTGCCTAGTCAGCTGTTTAATTTTTCTTACCATTGTTAATTGCATGAAATAATTATTATTTGAGTGGGGAATACGCCTATGTTGCTAATAGCATAGCAATCCATACATTTAGCTGTGAAAACCTACTCCATAGGTTGGAGAGAATGCCGTGTCCCTAAAAATAGGGAGTGTGCTATGCTACCTCATTTTTACTCCTTTATCGGCTTATTTGTGCTTAGAGTGCACCTATCGCCGCAGCCGCTCAGCACGCAGGTTAAACTTTAACGCACAGTCGCACACTGTGCATCTCACGTAGTTGTCTCCACCAGCTTCCTTCGGCACACCAAACCTGTCGCATTATTTATACTCGGCCAAACACCCTATCATTTTTCGCACTCTTCAGCATTCTTGACGCCCGCGCTTGATGGCAAAAAACGTATTTATTCCTCAGATAATTAGAGCTAACAGCAGGCTATTGTTTTTGGTTCCCCTCCTGTCGATTCCTACACAATACGGGGGTGATGAAAGTAACTCCGTGATCACGCTTAATCACTACCGCGATTACGGATCACGGTAGAGGTGGCTACAGCCTGACGAGTGAGCGGCCAAAATGACAATTAATGTCACCGTTGTTTGTCATAAAATATTGTGTTAGTGACAACACTCGTTATTTCTCCTACTTTCCTGATCGGTAAAGAATTTGACCGCCAGTTTGACTGGCCAACTTGAGCTTTACTACAACGACAATACCAGTGGCACTTGTCGACAATGTCGGAGCCGCAGCGGGTGAAACTTCCCCGGCGGTGGAAGGGAAAAGATACGGCGAAATCTGATTAAAACAGGTCGCGGGCGACACAACTGTGGGTAGCTCTTCTGGAGAAGCGCCACTCGCCACCTTTCCCACCCCCTGCCCAACTGCGGCCATTCTCTCAGCCATGCACCTACCACCTTTTGGCCAACTTCAGCCTTCAAGATTATTTTGCCGCTTGTGGAAATCGTCAGATTAGCATTGAAGTAATCGGCACGGCTAATTGCAGCTGCTATTTTATCTTTTTTGCATCGGGTTTTACGATTGTTCTGTCAATTTTCTCTTTCTTTGTGTTGATCTTTGAAAAGACTGTGTGCTTCAAAGCAAGTGCTCCCTATTATTCGCGTCTGCGAAGTTGATAAGGTATTCGCGAGTGTCCCTTTCCTACCAGTCGGATTGCGTAAAAATTGTAGCTTTGGCAGCACTGCGTAGTACTTGTCAAACGCTGCGCAACCCAGTCCGTACAGCTCTTGTGGTTTTTGATAAATGGTCGGTTTTGTGCAGTCCGGACGCAAATGCGTGCAGTGCTGACAACGGTGGCGCGCGACCGTCGTTTCTTCCTGATAAACGGAATTGTGCTCCAGAGCGCCTTCTTTCACTTTTCGCGCGCGCGCGTGCGCGCTTGGGGCGCCTCGACTGCATAAGTGAACGGCAAGTCGTACGCGGCTGGTAGGAAGCTGAAACGCTCTCGTATCGCTTAGGCACAGGCAGCGTTCTCCCAACAGCCATTTTTTGCTGCATTTCCCCATATCTTTCGCGAGTGGCCGGATTTTACTGCTTCGGCGCTTCCCGTCGTCTTTTTCGTGGCATTTATTTTACACCGAACGTTTTATTCATGTCCTCTTACGTTTTTCCTACAAGAAAAAGTCCTTGCTGGCCTCAGCTTCTCACGCGTTGGTGTTTACTTTGTATATCTCTTATTTTTTGCGAGTGGTTCCTGGGATGGTGTTACTGCTAGATGCGCAGTAGAGGCCAAATAAATAGAAACTTGAACGGGCAGTCGTTTACGGTCCCAGTACAAACGAGCCTCGGTGCTTTCAAACGCGCGTGGTCTACAGCGTCTATGGTTCACCACGCCAGATATAGCTATGCTTTGTGCGAATTCTGCTGCATATGCAATCGTGCGTGTGGTGTGACGCATTAATGCTTATTTCTTAAGCTGAGAACATTTCCAGCAACAGGCCGATAGCCTTGGAAGCAGGTCAATATCACCAGTAATAGAAATTTCCTTTCCTTGCATACCCTTCGTTGTCTAGGGTGAATGAGCGAATGTGGGCTTGTGGCCGGGCTCCCACCGTACATAAACTGAACTGGGTTTCGATTACCTTGTCATTGACACCCCTGAGATTATAACAGCGTGAAAGTGACGGCTTAGCCTTTTTTGTGAGATGTGTACGACAGAATTCTAATTGTGCACGTTCTTTTTTTTTTTTTTTTGGGGGGGGGGGGGTATTTTATGCTCTTGTCTTTTATCAATACTATACGAATTTCACCTTCTCTCTTCTCGTCTTAAACATGTTTCTTCTTACCGCAACTCCGACAAGCGTAATAACTCCGGTTCCAGTTTACAGTCATTAATCGTAATGATGACTCCAGCCTCCGCTAAGTGCGGCACTCGACCGACGCGAGACGCGATTTAAAATCCCCTGGCAAATGACTGGCTATTTAAGGTTGCCTGGATGTAGTTCCGCACGAGCATTTACGCCGATGAGTGCGATCTCATGTATATGTATTTCGCCATCGCACCGCGGCTACGTGTGTGACGAGACCTCCCCTGGTGGTCGGTCGCGCCGAAATGATGCGCTTAACGCGCATGGGGGCGCGGCCAGGCGCATACATTTTTCTGCGGCGCCTGTCTTCATATCAATATACGCTGTATGTATACATTTTTGCGCCTCTTCGGGTGTTCCTCCCCTCAGGGGTTTGCATTCACGCTTTCTCGGGCATCTGGGCTCTCCGACAAGTTAGACGCCGGAATTCAACCCAACGAAAAAGCGTGTCTTACCGTCTATGCGCGCCACGAACGTATAACAACGTCTAACCACCAGGTCATCGCTCTTGACGCCTCTCACTCCCAGTGCGGATGCTAGTGACCTTGCCTTCGCGTTTGCGGGAGGTGAATAGGTAGGAATCGCTTTTGCGCCTTCCCTGCCTTTGGAACATGCATAAGTCATGATGCCCCGAGCTCACTCAGCGAGCACAAATGGATAATACGCTCCCCCCAAATACGGCACCGCTCCAGAATGTTTTTTTATGCCTGGTCAATGATGGGCGCCCTTTGCATGGAGAGGGAGGCGTAAGCCTGCGAAGTGACCGTGCTTCACTCTGCAGTAATAAGGGTTGGCAACAGAGTCTCCCACTGCAGTATGGTGCAAGAGACCGCACCGAGTCGAAAGGAATCAAGCCTGGGTGTGCAAAGAGTGACCCTGCTGCAGTCGATGTGTGTGCCGTTTAAAAAATGTTGCTTTCTTTCACGAAAGGCGTCAATGGCTTGCAATCTCATTTTCTTTCGGCGTCACGTTTTCCGTCAAGAACATGGATTCACGGGAATGCAGTTAGATGCAAAGCTTCTTCTCTCTTTGATGGTCTGTGTGAAAACGGGACGGTGATATTGCTTGTATGGTGTACCAGTGGAAAAGCGGACGAGCAGCGTATATTTCGTGAGGTTGGCACTGCAATATTCTATATGCATTTCTTCAATCTTACTAGACATACTGCAGAGCTGTAGCCTCTGCTATGTCTCTCCACTTAAACTGGTCCTGTGCAGCTGCGCCCCCGTTATCCCCGCACACCTGACATTCCACTGCCCCTTGCATTAATTATTTTAGGATCTAATAAGGTGCTCTTAACTACCATCAGTTACGTTGCCTTTCATTACATGCGATGCCATTTTTTGTTTTCGATTTCTACTATATTACCACCAGCATGTATTTGTGTCATTATCCACTCAGCTCACTTCCCTCCTTTTTACGCTTAACATATCAATTACCCTTCCAAAGGTGGCTGCTGTGCTGTGTCATTTGTGATGGCAAACTGCTATTCATGACCAGCGAATAAATATCAAATGCGCTCCGTCCCATTATTGTTGCCCTAGTTACTTCGCTCTCTTGATCCGGATCTTTTTCCACTACGTAGTAAGTCAAGTAGATCTATCCTCTTACTACTGCCAGCGCTTCCCAGCATATCGGTAACTGCTGCTCCCTTCCGAGAATACTGAGGGAGGAGGGGGTAAAGGATGGCAGTTCCTGCCGCTACGGGGCTGGGACGGTAGGTCAACGCCGCTTGCGGCGGGGGCTAGCCAGCTGCTGATATTTACCTGCTGTAGGCCGTCATTGCACCCGCCACTGCTTGGGTGGTGGACGACGACTGTTGTTGCGGCGCGTGTTTTTTGTTCCCTCTTCTTTTTCCTTTCTTCTCTATTTTCTCTTCTGTCCACACGAGGCAGTGGAGGTGGCTCAGCTTCAGAGCTAGTAGCAGGCCCTTCTTGCATTTTCTTTTGCTTCTTCCTATACAGCCACAACAACAACACTTCCGAGAATACTGAGCAGTGTTTTATTTTTGTGTATGTTATTTTTATATCCAGCATTGTGCTTTGATTGTCTAGGTCTTGGATCATGTTTTGAAAATCGTCTGGGAAGTTTCTTACAGAGGCAATATCGGCAGAGAATCGGAGATCACAAAGCTATTATTGATATGATTTCCTTTGTAGTACTTATAACCCGAACATTTCTTTCAAGCTTAATCTCCCGCCCTTTCTCTCTTTTTTTTTTATTACCGTTCCCAAACCTATACGCATACCAGGCGCTTAATTAGCCGTATTTTTCAGATAATCCAGAGGGCGTATGGTCAATGGGTTTATTGCCTTGTGGCAACAAGCGGATCAGGTTAACCTACAAGTTGGTTTCTGTTTCGCCTTTTTTTTTTCTGCTTCCTGGTGTTTAATTCCATCATTTGGCACAGATCGTGGGTATGCTTCAATGACACTTGTCGTTTGTATCCCTCAGCTGAGCTGCTGCATTGTAAGTGTAAAGCCGAGAATGTTAGGCTCAAGGGCCTTTTTTTCCCAAGTTTTCGCTTTTGCCAACCATGCACGTTTAACTGTCCGTAATTCGTTCTTGAAAAGTCTTCGTTCATTTGCCATTTTTCCTTCTTAGGCCGTTCGCCGACACTCGAGCAGCTCGAAAGATGCCGCTTTGCGGAGTGTATTTTTCTACTAGCATCAGACATTTTCCTTTTCTCCTGGAAGCAGACAATGATGATGCTCCGCAAGCAATAATAACCTATACTCTTCGCCTTCACACCCAATGCGCCGTCGTGAAGGGAGCATATAGACTCGCCTAAGAAGCTCCTACTCTACGTTCACGCCCATAGACGTTAGCTTAACCCATCGTCACGAGCGTCGGCTCATCTCAAAAGACGGTGAGAAGACGGGCAGGAGCGGCGGCGAAAGGCAAGTGCGGTACTCCGCTGACCTCTTCGTCGGTGGTCCTGCTCCGCGTCCGTCACTCGTCTCTCGCTCGGCAGGGCGGACGCTGCTGCTTCTTCTCCGGTGACGACACGCACACACGTACCGTTCCCAAGCGTAGCGTCAAGCCTCTGCGCTCATTCGTTCGCTCAAGAGGCCATCTGACCCGAGCCACGCTACGTTCCATGTTCCGTGCAACGCGAGTGACGCTGAACGCGTGATGCGTGTTTAAACGCAGTTTACGAAATGCCGCGCAATTTCCTAAATGGTCCTGGACATTGTTTCGAGCTGTTTGCTTGTCACGTGTCCCACCGAAGCTTCGCACTGGGTCTCACAGGGTTTTTTTTTTTCTTTTTTTTTTTTTTTTTTGCATCGAGTACGAAAGCATAGCTGAGGTGTCTTCCTTAAAGAACAGTCAGGTGCTTATTAGTCTATTTTTCTTTTTATTTCCGTCTTAGACCTCTCTTTCCTCCCTACTTTCTTCGAGGCGGCCTATTTTTTGCACTTATATAAAAACTGAGCGATGTAAGTGAAGAGTACAGCTCTTCTTAAAACCAATGTATTGGTGAAAGCTACGGCAACGTGCTAGGACAACGCGTGAGATGCACGCACACGCTAATTGATGTCAGGTGATAATATGTTGCATAGACACCATGTCGGTGTGTGTGTTGTACAAGTATACATAGTCGGTGGCGTGAGGCTCTTTGAAGCTGTTCTTGTGACACTATAAGCTCCGTTATCCACCAAGTCCGGCGTCGTTGGCGAGGTTATTGGGAGTGAACAATCAGGAGCTTGTCACTGGCCGGCGGTAATTGGCAGGTGACACAGTTGGCCACTGATTAGTCGGCGGGTTGAGTGACGTCACGAGACCACGTGGCAACGAGTTGGTAGGAGCTTCTAACTCTGGTAGCTCCTTTGAAGCGGCAAAGTACCGAAGCATCTGGGAATCTTGGATCTCGAATCAGTCGTGCTACTCATGTATTCCAGAAGAGGGCAAATACGGGCTGGTTGGTACATGTTTAAGAATCGAGTAAAAACAGCGATAGGGAACGGAATTCTGAGGTCGTGGGTTGGGATCCAATTGGCGGCATGTTGTTGTATTTTCTCTGTTTTCTAACGAATCATCTCTACGATTACGTTAATATTTTTCATCTATGAATACAAAAAAATCACCTTTTTTATTTTTTTCAGTGCTGTTGACTACATTATATGCACTCATGATTTGGTTAGTTATGTACGCACAAACTCTCATTTGTACTTTTCTATACTAAAAAGTCACATGTGCCGGAATTTATCGACAGCCACCTTATTTATACATATTAGGCATTGGTGAAAAAGCTAACCAGCAATCACAGGTTCTCGCACTTCTTTGCAACATAATCTCGTTAATGGGTAATAAGGATAGTAGAACTGACCCCCCCCCCCCCCCCCCCCCCCCCCCCCGCCCGTCATTAGCCGTTAGCTCACTGCACATTTCTCCAATGGCTGACAGGTTATCCGGCACTCATTCACCTCATCGGTCGTCGACGGGTCGTACACATTTGCATTCTATTAATTTCGGTTCCATCCCATGTCACTTGCATTTCCCCTCATTCGTAGCGAAGATCACTCAGGACTGCTCACTCGACCTCAGCTGTCCACTTTCATACGCCTTTTGGTCGTGTGAACTGCAGTATGTCGACCGCGCACGCTTAGTGTTCGATTGCGCAACTGTTTGCTACGTGTGTGGATAAACTGCTGCCATGTCTAGTGCCCCGTTCACACTGCGTAGTGTCCTGCTGCATGAAACAAGTCACAAGGAGAGCGAGGGGGCTGCCCTGCAGGTTGTCTGGCTTCCTTCGACGGACAGCACCCCCGCGCCCTCGCTGGCCGAGCCGAGAAACTTGATGGATAGCGGCGCATCAACATGGCAAAAGCAGTGCACTCCAGAAAGCCCGCATTTGCTTATAGTTAATGGATAGCAGCGAGACTGAAACACCTCGTGAGGGCATCCAGAGTGTTGCAGCGCCCAAGCACTTGACGTATCGTCTGGCCAGGGAGGAATGATGTATGCGTTCTGAGAATGCGCATTATGTATATTGATCTGCCAGTAACTCTTATTGCAAATGAAGGATATCGAAAACACTAAATGAATAAGGCAATATTTATTAATAAGGGCGTTTAAGCTTCGCCTTAAGTATAGGCTCGATGTCGCCTTAAACACCGCCTTTTAATTACGCGAGGGACCATAAGTAGAATCGGCGAGCGGAAGCCATTAACACTGTCCCATCACACACTACAGGTGGAGAAAGTGTCCGACCACCCTGTTTTTTCCAACCGCTCCACGGCGGCCGCTTTTCGGCGGTACGAGTTGTGTACATCGGATCATATTCTTGAAATTCGCCGCTTTCGTGGAAGTCCGTAAGCTTGATACTTCATGCACCTTGCGACAAAATGTCTTGTAATGCCATCCCGCTTGTGCTGGCCGCCGAATTGTGCAGCTTATTTAAGTTAAACAAAGTTAACGTAGTTGTGTTTTAATTAGCTTGATGTTACTCGAGGACGGAAGCTTGGGTTCGTTACGTTTGATCTAAAGCGTTCGATAATTGATAGCGCCCATTGCGGCTGACTTTTTGGCGCTCGGGGAGCTTTCTGTTAGTTCCAGCAATGACGGCAAGCCCCTAATGGCCGTTTAGTGGGTGCCCTTATCGTGACCCGGGTCTGTCGTTAACACGTGGTTCGTCGTTTCAATCTGGTTAATGATGTACACCGGATCTCCAAACGGGAGATAACGCGCGCATCGTGACAGATACGTTGCTTTACTTAACCCCTTCTCCCTGTCGGAAGGCGAAGGGAGCACAGCTCGTGGGTAATTCGCTTTCGTTCTGTTTTGTACTTTTGGCTTCGTGGCATGTGCTTTTTCTTTCCTTATCGGCCAGCGTGGAGCTAACCGGTTTATTAATTTGTCCTTTGCGCCTCAGCATATTCCACAGCGCGGAAGGAATAATCGCGTGGGAAAAGCAGCCAACTCAGTCGTCATGAAGTTAAACCTAGCAGATTATGCGCGAACATATACTTACATTTAACGATAAAGCACATCTACAGAGAGAAAGTAGATTTAACTTCAGAATAACAAATATTTCAAAGAAAAAAAAAAAGCCACTGTCAAGGGACGTCCATGCACTTTTCTTTTTTTTTTACGGGGCATTGACACGCGGGCATGTAGAATTAGAAGCGGGGCCCTACTATAACCGGAAAGGAAGGGGAAGAGGTTGTTGGCCCGTTTAACATCGCTCTCATCATTTCTGCGATGGTAGCAGGCGCGCGACTTTGTCATCGCCGTCCGCCACTAACAAGCATTATGCCACAGCTCTCCGTGCCAGGCGAAGCGTGGAGGCCTTGCATTTCATTGCTTTACTTGGTCTGTACGCTGCCCGTAACCCAATTAGCATGCTCGTTACGACGTCGCCACGCACGCACTGCCAGTTGTTTACTTGCTAGCTTTACTTTCGCCTCTTTGCTTCTTTCGCTATTTAACGACGAGTCCGCCTCCCGATCAAAGCAAGAGCTGGGACGGATTAGACCCATAATATATCATGCTCTTAAATGACATATATAAAGAAGGATGATGAGCACACTGGCCAAAGCGTAAGAGATCCCATAAGTATAGTTTTTACTTATGCTTGGTCTGCGACAGAAACAAGAGGTTAATGTGCGCGGATTTCATAGCTGCATATTTGTTTCTCTACAGGGGCTTTATAAGCAAGCAACGGTCATATAGTTGTGAGAGCGCGATAAAGCCGTGCTTACCTCTGAGGTATCATTTGTCGTAAGTAGCGCAAATTTCCCACGGGTCACAGCTTCCAGGAAGAGGCTTTCCTTCGGTCTCATGTTGCAGGAATGATGTGTGAGGCCCCTGGCATCTCAGAGCTTGCAATTGATGAGGACAACTATTTTCCTATCTTCTATAAATTCGATGGGTAAGGGCTTCATGCAAGCCGTAAGCCGTACTGCAGGCGCGACACGCAAGTGCTACGACCTGGTGTCAAAAAACCGGCGCCTTTCGTAAATATTCCGCGCAATTCTTTCTTCGCGTGCTTTTCGAGGCCATTAGAGAGTTCGCTTTCTTCCACACTCGCTCATCGAATCATCCAGCACTTTTGTCCCAGGCGGCCGCCGACAGCTGTACTGGCACCTTTCGGAAGTCGGAATGTTAACGCCACCTGTTCCGGATTCGTTTTTCGGGACGCCGAGAGTGGCACGTTTCTTGCCAAAGCCTCGTGAAGAGCCCTGTTGCGTCAACAAGATTTCGCGCTGGCCCTCAGCTCCGCCCCCCTCCCCCTTCCTCCCACCACTGCCACATCGCATCGCTGCGTTGCCTGCTATTTTGTTTGTTTGTTTTGCGTTTTGTTTGTTTGTTGTTGTTGTTTTGTTTTTTTCGCTGATTGCGTTGTAAGGACTTCTCGCACAAGGACTGAGGCGTGCGCTAACAACGCTGCGCAAGATGCCCCCGGGCTCTACCGTGGCTTTCAAGGAGTGGTGGAGGGGGAGGAAGTGGTGCATTTATTGCATTCTGTTTCGGCACAAAGCCGTTGAGGGCACTCTCGGCGCTCTTGGAGGGGGAAGGGGTGGGGCTGTAGTACGCCCAAGCGAATTACCTTTTAGCGAGCGTCGCCGCCCTATTTCCGCTATTTATTATTGTTTGTTCCCTCATCGAAGGCCTTGCCGGGCAGTGTGCGTCCGTGTAACGTTGATGACCTGTTCAGCAATCTGCGGACGAAACGAAGCAGAATTTTCTTTCTCTGTGAGCCACGTAAGCAACTCCGTAAATGAGCCACGTTTAGCTCTTTCCTTTCGCTGTGCCGTGGGATCTGAACCACGGAGAGAAAACGAAGACGGCGTATTCTACGCCCGTCTTGTAATTGTTATACTGAGAAATCGAAAGAGACTAAAAAAGAGATATCGGCGGATGCTTAAATAAGGAGTGGACGTCTTAGGTACATATGCCTTTATCCTTTTGCAATTTGACCAGATGTGCGTCACTATCGTAATCAGTTCGAGATATATCGATCTACGCCGCTGGGTTCTTACGTTCTAGCTGAAAAACAAAAAAAAAATAATTATAGCGGGTTTCTGGAAAAGCTCTCCGTCTGCAGAACAGGTAAATGAGTCCGAGAATGGTCCATTGCTTGTTGGACTTGAGGAATTAAATCATGTATTTTTTTTTTCGGCACGAGTGCCAGATACAGGAGTAGACGGAGTTATTCATGTAACAAAACTTTAAATGCCAAAAGGAAGATAACCTAAACTGTGACCCCCACATTCTGTAGTTTGTGGGCCTCTCGGGCCACAATGGCAAAAAGGAATAAAATCACAGTTTCTTTCGGCATTATAATTTAGCCAGAACAAGCTTCTTCTATATTTTCCGTTCCCTTCAGGTACTTTTCATGCTTGGCACACTCCGAGAAAAGCGCACGATCTTGATTGCACACTAAAGCCCCTCACCCCCGAATGCAGCCGAATCGAACGAAGGTGCTTTCCTAAACGCAATCTTTCTGTACGCTGAGTTGAGGCAAGACAGAGCTGGTTACGCGGGAAGCCCGCAGGGCAAGTTGCGAGAAAGAAGAAAAGTTTGTATCTAATGCCGCAGATACTGAAGCGCTGGAACCTGGCGCTCCTGCGAGAAAAGTTGGGTATGCTCAAATATAGCATCCCCCTAGAGCTTGGCCGCAGCATGTACCAGGACAGAGCACCTTTACAGTAAACAATGTCATCAAGTGCGCATTAAGACTGCGAAGAGCGCATATTTTTTAACTCTGCACTCAGCTCACGCGACGGAAACTACGTGCGCTTCAGCGTAATGGCCGCTCCGAAGACTCACCGCAGGCGTTATTTCATTTCCTCCACGGACCGCTGCAGTACCGCCGCCGACAATCACTTCCCCTGTTCTGCCTCCGTTCCACCCACGGAACACGTGCGAACACTTTCTACCGCGCACACTAAATTTCCATGGGCGGCTCAGAGAGGGGCCTCATCGAATCCCCTGGCGCTGCGAAGCCGTTGCCGTGTATACGTGGTCACTGGTGCGGCTCCAACTAATTGCCTGGTTGATTGGCTCATTTACATGGCAAAATGGGGCTGCTTGCTGGAGATGGCCCGATTTGCATTGCCTCATCCTCCATCTCTGCGGCTACACATTTTGAGTCATCGCAGATTCTGAGATTTTGATCTTTGGAAGGATAGGAAGAGCCGGAAAGGCTGAAAATGATGGGAACGGCGAATAAAAACCGAGTTCGATGGACTTTATTAGTTTTATTTTTATAAGCGTGCCCGTTCGATAGCAGCGACTTAGAAAGACGGGGTATATAGATAAAGATAAGTTGCTGAACATGCACGAAGCAGTTTTAATTCCTCCATCTAAGTTTCTCTCTCGTCGCCATCCGCAGTCGCAAGTCGTTACTGTTAGTTTTACCGCTTCCTCCATTTTTTTGTTCGGGTATAATTCCTCCGTTCTCGCCGAACGCTGAATTAATGTTATGTTCACTTTGCAACTGCACACGATGTTGACGTTTGTGCCATCATGCGACAGGTCTTTTCATGGTAGTGTGGGCATATGTTGACTCGACCTTGGTCGAAGAGAGTGTTCACAACAATGCATGCATTGAACTTGAACCAAGTATTCATTCTTTTTTTTCCACTGCAGAGATGTTTTGAGGTTGATCATAAGGACCATTCACGCTTAGCAGGGGTGCGATATAGGGAGTTTAACTATTTCGCGATATGGGGCCTGTATGCAGCAAAGGAGTAAAGCGGTCAAGGAATAGAAGCTAATTTGGAGTTTTTATTCCCTTAATGATGGAATAGAAAGGCTTCAGGCATCCTTTCATGTACTCAACTTCGGTTCGAGATTTCCAAGGCTTTGCCTTGGTATCGCAGGTGCGTTTACGATGATCTCCTTAGCTACATGGCTGGCTAATGCGTAAGCGCGATCCATTCCTTATGCCTGCAGACTTAAATGCAGTTTTAGGAAAGCTATCCATTTTCCAACTATATCTGGACGTATGTGGTGACACCGGTTACGTCGCATTTAAACTGCTGTAGCCGTGTGGCACGGGCTCTTCTATTCGGCTTTAACTGCAGAAAAAAACCTACCAGATTAACAGGAAATGTGCGGGAATGTTAACCCTCCCATATGAGCATTCCTCTTCACTGCTGTCAGCTACAAGTTGTCGCGCTTTCATGCATGAGAATGCAAGGAAGCCAACCTAAACTGTACGGGTATCTTTTGGCGCAGAAATTATCCCTAGTCAGCTTGTTTTCCGAATTCTGTAAACTCTAAAGCCGAGGAAGAGTTTTACAGTGTCAACTGTAAGAGCTCTTGATTGAAAAGTTATTACATCGCCCCTGACTTGCTCTTTTGTTCTAACATTCATTCTAGAACTCAATTTCATTCACCAGGTCTGTTCCAGAGAAGAAATTAAATCGGCGTGTCGACTGCAGTCACGCGGTGTGCAGTGTTAGTTCTCCTCAACTAGATCACCTCTCTTTCAGCCACTCAGGCATTTATGCTGCTCATTGGATTTGTCGGCTCCGCGAGCAGCGACGAGCTGTGAATCGGGACAGTTCTTAAGATATGCGCTCGGTCAGCCCTGTTGTTCGCTGCCAAGGAGCTGAAGGGGATCGCGGTGTTGCCTGCTTCCACTGCCGTTTTGAATTTTAGATCCGATCGAAACTCGCGTGTGGCCGCCGTTCCCCGGTCAAAAAAGCTGCTCTCAACAGTTCCTCGCCCCGTTAGCCCCGTTTCTTTTGGGCCATTGTCTTCCCCGACGTCGGCCAATCAATGGCTGTGAACTCAAGCGGCACTGAATGCTCGAAGGACGAGCCAAACTGTCATCGATTTCCTAAACCCCGCTGCGCTATAGAGTTCCCTCATCGACACATCGAGGGATTCGCTATACAGCACCTGCCTGCTTTCGCGAAGGCCGATTCATTCAATGCGCCTCTTTAGAGCGACTGCATTTACACGATGTATTCTTTCAGTTTTGCTTCTGCTATCAACTGCGTTTAGTGAAAAAAAAAAAAAAAAAAAAAAAAACTATATACATTCATTCTTCTCAAGAGCGTAGAAAAGTTTCATTGTAGCGTAGACTGAAAAAGGACCTTGAAGGTTGTATTTTTTTCAGAAGCAATGTATAAAGAACTGCAAGCAGGGGCGGCACTTTACATTATATTTTACCGTATTTTTCGCTGCTTCTTTGTTGTCGGTCGCCGGAACGGGACACTGACATTGCTAGCTATCAGTCCACTCGTCAAAGGTTGCAACTTCTGAAGGTGGAGAGAAAATAGTATATATCGGGAAATTGATGGTTACGAAATGCAGGTACAAGTACCAATCTCAATCCAGTTGTCCTCAAGTTGATACTCCGGTTGTGAGTCTTCAGAAGCTGTCGCCATCGTCTCAAAATGAATAGGAGCAACGCAAACAATGCGAGTTTTTGCAAGAGTTTTCATTTATTAGTAATTACATTAAAAGCGGGAAGCCCTTGCTTTCCTGAGAATAAACGATATTCCTGTCTCATTTGTATTGACCTTTGTCGCGATAACACTCCTGTTGCAAGCACTGGAATGCACATGCGCGCTGTGCATTCATAGTGCGTGCGTGTCATAGTGACTAAAGACCAAAACGCTTTTAAACTCCACCTTCCCACGTTTCCAATACTGAAATGCTTCGCTGTTTTTGATGTTGGCATCATATGTAAAACAAAATTAAAAGTCGCATTCCCCCTATCTTTTTTTTTTGTTGTTGTTGTCGTTGTTACTTTGTTCTTATATCACTGTGGCGACGCCAGTGTTTCAGTTCACGATGATGAGTCGCAGCTGCGATGATGAAAAAGCGTCACTGAATATGAGGGGCTAAATCAAGCAGATTCAGGACGACGTCCTTTCATATATATATTTTTTTTTCTTCTAGAAAGCCAGTGACTCTTGAGAAGTGTGCCGTACATACTTTTAGTTCCTCCAAACGTTCCTCTTGCGCAACGGCCTTTCGCTTATTCTCAGTCAGCACTGTGCAGTGCCGGGAGACGCCGTTTCGAGAAAAACGCCAATCTGTCTGAGCGAACTTGTCTTGCTTTCTTTGAGAGCGCCTATAGTTTATCCCAGCCAGTGAGGGCACACAAATCCATAATATTTGACGCCAACGAAGACTCTGAAGTACACACATCTGGCTCCTCTTTCATTCTTCTCCCCTTCGCCCTCTCTCGTCTCTTCTTTCGCTCCCCTACCATGTAAAAGTGCGCCACCGTTGCAGCCGCAGCACACGAGCCTGCAGGAGGGGGGCATTGTTTCTCCTCTGTGGCTGCGGCGGAATCATCACCATCGTCATCATCATCACCATTGCCGTCCAGCCAAATCTCCGCATTGATCTCGGTGGTTTGGGGCACGCACCGCACCGCGTTGCTGGAACGCTTATGTGCGGGCTCCGAAATGGTGTGGCGCCAATCATGGCTGTAGCAGCTGAAGACGTAGTGTACAATGGAATGGTATCGTTCTTTCATGAGGCCGACAACTCTGCTACTGTGCCGTCAACATCGCAATCTTCATCTTTTTTTTTTTTTTTCTTTTTCCATTGGTATAGTTTATCTAAGATAGGCTTTGATGAAGTCACTGAGTGATGCGCATAGTATAAGTGTCTGTGACCGCACTGAATTTTTTTTTTTTTTTTAAGTGAAAGCCTCACTGTCCTCGTCGAGACAAGGAATTTGATCTCAAGTGCGTCGCGAGGAGCCGCAGCAGCGCTTATTCTTTTGCGGCTGCTTATGCTTCGATGCTTCTACTTCGCATATCTCTTGCTGATTCTTTTTCAGACGCCTGAGAAACTTTATTCGTATCGATACGCATCTCCACAAATATACAGCATTGCCTGACACAGCCCGACACAGCCTTCCTTTCCCCCTTGCCTACCCTTTCCCTCCACCATCACCGCTGCACACCTGTACTCGCCTCCTGGGAGGCGCCATTAGAAATTCCCTCGACACCTACATGTCGTATAGACCAGGCTTTAATGTCATTGAGGTTCGCAGACAGCCATGGATGAGTTGAGCGCTGAAACCACTACTTCGTCGATCGTTTCTTGACATTCGCAGACAGCCGCGGAGGAGTTAAACCACAGTAAACCGTATCTGACCGTGCTTAATCAAGCTTCTGCCCTGTAAACTATAGGTTATCTATATGAGTCTAACCTGGCTTAGCAACCCAGCATTATAGCCAGGCACTGCAAAGTTTTCGCTTGCGATCTTAGCCGAGCTAAGCCGCAGCAATTTTCTTTGTTAAGTTAGCGTTGCTTCACGTGGCTCGAAAGGTGCCACTAGAGGGAGATATCTGCTTCTTCATCGTAGCATTGAAACATGTTTGATATGCACTGCCCAACATCTTTTGGAAACAAGGCTTTTGCATTATTGGACACGGAATATTCGATGTCACGACTGCGTATAGACCTGGCCGAATTCATATACCAACTCCCATCCCTCCGACCTACACTTGCCATGGGAATTTGCATAGAGGGGTAGACAATTAGACACCGCGCAAGCATGATCTGCAGGCCAATGAGGTACAGCATCCTTATTCATAGCACGGCGAAATCGCACCAGGTAAAGGTCAGGTGCTGGTCTCTTTAGGTTATTAAATGAAATTCAAAAGCGTAACCTCGGCGTCGAGTAGGTACGATATTGTTATTCAGAGCACACCTCGACAAGACGACAAAGACGAAGAAACACAGGCACTGGTTACGTTCTTGTCTGAATAAATTAGAGGAGAACAACAACAACAACAACAACAAAATAAGCCATCTGTTTACCAGCCCCGAAAGCATTTCCGAGACATCATTTCTGTGAGTTGTGCAGGAAATGTGCCATCAAGCGGTGCCGCACGGGCGTATGTGATCTGATTTCTTCACTTGTAGCTTTCATACGTCGGTGTGGGGTTACCTAAGATCTCGTGGACGAGAGTAACGCTAACACACAATGCAATTCAGCAATCAAGTCGTTATTCGAGCCATGGTTACCAGTTTACAATACTGATGACATCAATGCTTAACGAGCATTTATAGCCATCACGACAACCAAACGAGTTCATACTTGGGAGGGGAATTATGTCTTAGTAGGCAAAGCTTAACGACATTACGATCAGAGAAACTAAAGATATTCATGCACCGCTTCAGAAGGCCCAGAAAAAATGTGATTTACATTGAACCTCCGCTGTGTGTCATGAGTGCCTTATTTACTTTTTTATTTTCTATGATTCATAAAGCTTGAATACGTAATGACAGATGACCGCCTACAGGCAGGTAGGCCATCAAGTAACCTCAATTCACTTTGTAGAGAAACATGCGGTAAAAAAAAAAAAAAAAAGAAGAAGAAGGAGCCTTAATAGAAAACGTGTTGCTACAAGGCAGCCGTATGGGCAGCCGTATGGGCAGCCCATCATTAGTTCATAGCAGAGATGAACGTACAGCGCCGCTGTTTTCGCTTTATAGTGGCTTCCATTCGCTGCTTCAGACACCATACATGCTCCTTTATAATCGGGCCACAAAGAACACATGCATACCACACATTAGAGTGCTCACTGATGCAGACTTTACCTTCGCCCTTGGAACTCCAGCGTGCGGGTCAAACGCCACCTTGAGTTTCATTCGAGCACTCGAAAGCTCGCAAAGCTGCAGTCAATGATTAGATTGGACAGGAAAGTCCGCGGAAGGAATGACGCTGGCTGCGAATCGTGCGCGCCCATCGACTGATCAAACAGGCAAGGGAAACGCCGTGTGATTCATTTTTAATGGCACCGTACCAAAGATGGGCGGCGACTGCCGTACGAAGAGAGACCGCGCAAAAAAAAAAAAATAATAATAATAATAACAAATGAAATTCGACGGAAGTGATTTCGCAAGTGCGCCATCGAAGACAAAAGGAGTGGATGAAGTGAGGAGGAGGGGGCGAAAAAAAAAAAAACACAAACCTGGAGCACCTACGGCGCTTTTTGCGTAATTGCCGATACATTGAATGATGCAAAGAGCGCAAGGAAGGAGAGGGGTAAGGAGGAAAGGAAGGCGTTCGGGCATTGATTGAAGTATTGAAGGGAATGCTACTGCGTTAGAAATCGCACCGAAGAAACGACGCCAAACGACAGACGCACGCACGAGCCCAACCTTACGCACACAGAACAGTACGTACACTTCTTTCTTTGCCATCTCCGGCGAAATCATCGTCGCCGTCCATTTCGCTGATTCCTCCATCTCTACGATTTCTCGGCGCTTTTCTCCGGCTTACACAATGTGGCGCGAACTATGAGAACAATGAGGAAAAAAAAAAAGAAAAAAGGCCCGCGGTAGTTTTTTTTTATTTTTTGTTTTCGAGCCGAATCTGTGATGGCTTTGTTTAAGTCAATGCACACTTACAGAAATTTTTTTGTATCCGGTTCTTTGTTTTCTTTTGATTATACCTTGATGAAGAACATTGGAGTCATATTTGCTTTCTCACTGTTTTTTTTTTTTTTTTTTTTTTTTTTTTTGAACGGTTGGAGCGGTAAGGGCCTAACGGTTTTGTTTTAATGTGTGGACGGTTAAGGGCTCCGCTCGGCTCTTTGGATTCCGCTCACCCGTGAAAAGAAGGGTGAGGTTCTTTTGTCTCGTCCGGATACGCCTCGCTGCCACTGACTGAAACAGGCCGGGGGGGAGGTGAGGAGGGGAGAGGAGGAGGAGGAAGGGGGATGCCTCGCGCTCCTGCGGAGACGCAAATATTTCATTTCGGTGTGGCCTGGCGCCTCGACCCAAAGCTCCCCGACTTACACGCTCTGCGGAGTAGAATAATGAAGCACTTTTAGCTTATATTTTGTTTATCACGTTTCCTGTCTTGCACAAATTTGCGCCCAGTTTCGGTCTTGTATACATTCGCAAACAGCTGGGGAAGAATTTGAACCTCTGACCTCGCTTTAACACCGAGCAATACCGAGCCCTTGGTCATCAAAACACTCATTTTACTCCGAACTGCACATAGCATCGTTAAGATTTAGTAGTAAGTACTAGTAAGTGGTTTTATTATTATAAAATAAAACAAAAATAATAAAGGAAGGAAAATATTTTTGCCTTCCCCGGTATCTGCTATCGAAATGAGCTGAAGCACCTGAACTGGGGCGACGGAAATAAAGGGATAGCAAGGAGACATGTAGGAAAAATCAAAGACGAGAACGACAGGGAGAAAGGACAGTTTAGGTTAAAAGGCAAAGGAGTATAATACAATATTGTACATTCCAAACAGTATGAGTTTGTTTGAGGCCCGCCCGCGATTGACTTAGCACGCTGGAGCACTGGACACTGCAGGCGAGCCTCCACAAAGTGCATTACGTGAGATTTAGTTTAAATTTATGATTTGCTGTCTTTTTCCCTAACCTAAAGTAACGTAAAGCATTATGAGTGTTAAAAATAGTTGTCGAGCAAATTACTAGTCTAATGTCGTGGTATTAATATCTTCTGGACTAAGGGTAATAATCGTGAGGAGACGTAAACGCAGGCGTCCATGTCAGCTTCTCAGGCTGTGTGTGCACTGTGACACCACCACGTCTTGCTGCTAAGGGTCTGAAGTACGCAGTAGACACTGAGTCGACAAACTCACACTGATAAGCCTCGCAAATGTAGCGATGTTTTCTACACTTACTAAGACCGCATGCTAACATCTTTTTTCTGCGGGCCGGAAACAAATGTTCAGTTACGAATACTCAGATTCACGTCATTCGGCGGAGTAATCAGAGAAAGCAATTGCGTTCACAGCGCAAAGTGTCCACTCACCCGCTACAATTACAATCTGGGTCCAAGAATTTAGCCTAGTTTTGAGAAGTGCCGTTTATAATGTTTGATGCTCGCCTGTGTTGCCCCTCATTCTAGGCTTATGTCGTTTGCGACTCAGATCTGAATGATGGCATTAAGTTGCAGGGTTACTAAAAATCATCCAATAAACAAATCTTCATAAATTTGGTGACATCCTTACCCGAGTTGACAATATCTAAGCATAGGGTCTTTTTGTGATTGACTGTTAGTGGTTCGATTGTACGTTGCACTCCGCTTGCAACTGCTTTGAAGGCTTATGTTCACTGCGTCCCCAACTATGATTAACAGTGCTCTAGGAAGAATGAAGTTGACGCACTGTAGTGGGGCGGTTGTTTGCTGTTAATTCAATCACGCGCACGACCGTTTGGTCGCCGTGCGCCTGCGCTCATCGAGTGAGCGATATTAGCTAGCATCCACAAAACCCATCTAGCGGAAAATACACAGCAATGGCAGCCGAAAAGAAAAGAAAATAAAGCTGCGCGAAAAAGTTGAGTTCGCTGCATCCACTGCCCGCTGTGGGAAGCGACTGAAGCTCGCGTCAAGCACACTGAGCTTCGTGCTGGCTCAAGTCGGCTGCAAGCTCCAGTGGCGCACCAGATGAGCGCGCAGTGGCGTTGGGGACAACAAACGGATCCCGCAGCGGATGTGAGCGACTCCTCCCATCGCGGGGCCTAATTGACGCCTCCATGTGCGCTGCCGGTGGTTGCCGTTCGCAGCTGTTGCATTTCTCTCTGCGCAGAGCTGAGTCCCATCGCTGCGGCGGCGACCGCTATGGCTTGGAGATCGGAGTCCGCGAACTGGGTCTTCTTGGGAGAGCATGTGCTGGAATGCAAATATATGTCACAAAAAAAAAGCAGCTCATATCTTAGCTTGGAGTAAAAACAGGTATGATATGTGCCCGAGAATGTTTCTCGAATGCGTCATGCTTTGCACTGGGTATAATAATTTTACGCTGATTTCAGTGTTTCTTCCCTTCGTCTTTTTTGTGTATGTGTGTTTTCAATGACTCCGTGTTTGCGGTTTTACATAGTATTTTGTTTCTTGTAGCAATTAGTCTTGCGACTTCTTCCTCAGCACTATGCTCCTATTCAAAACAGTACCGCAAATCAATGCAAAAGCAGTTTTAGATCATGCCTTGCGTGCGAATCTATCGATATATTATGATCTTGAACGCTAAAAGACGGGTCCGCGAATATGATAAATGCTTGCCCCCTAATTGCGCTTCCTATGCTGATGCAACAGCTAGCCTGTTCGCTTACAAGTGTCAGTAAACGTGCTGTTGTCTCATCTCTCGTATCCTTACTTCTCCCGCGGTTGTCCTTGTTTGCGCTGTCTTCGTTCCAAGTGTAGATGAAGTGTGTGCTGTACACATAGGACATGTATGGTGGCCACATAGCGCCTTCGGTGGAACCAAAACAAATTTCTTTAATAAGCGGCCCCAAGTTAATTTTGCAATCTGGGAAACAGAATGGAACAAAAACTGAAACATAAATACGCAGCTATCTTCTAAAAGAGCGCAGATCCAGGTAGTGCCTCTCTATTTCGTAAAGCTATTTACATGAAGGATACTCATGGCATTTAGCGAACCTGAAGTTTGTCAGGGAGCCTGGGCTGGAACCAAGCACCTCCTCCGCGCACGACCTCAGTTTAATTACTAACTAAATGAAAGGAGAGGTCGGGTCGAGGTATTGAGATGAAAATGATAGCTGTAAAGGACAAGAACAGATTGAATTAGAGCGCAAACACAGGTTAATGATGCCTTATTTGAAACGATGTGAAAGAACAAGGGTAGAGAGGGGAAGCCTTAGTTCGCAGGTTGAGCCAACGTTGCGACAAGTGGACTTGTCTTCGTATCCATCTTCCTCCTCTCGTTCGACCTGGATACTTATTTGAAACGAAGACGATGAAAGAATAGAAAAACAATGATCGCTTAGCGTAGCAGTGCGGATTCTGGGAGAAGGATTGTGAGGCAAGGATGGGCAGGAAGCCGAATCTAGAGGTAAGAATAAGTAATATGGGGGGTGAGGCTAATTCTTTTGTATTGACGTGAATGTAAGCGGGCTCACGATGGTCAGCCGGCTTGGACTGTCAAGGGGAAAACAATATGGCCAATAAAGTCTATTGTGTAATGTGTACGGTGATGGCCTTCGCCCTTAAGAGAAGGCGGATGCTCTACAACCAGGTCATTGCTCTAAGGTTGCCGCCGTTCCTCGAAAACCGTTCACTCGCAATTAGGGCCTGGGCAATTGTCTCCCATATGATCGTACTCGCGCACGGAGAATATGACGACACAACGTCTGTGAACGGCGTTCGCTAGTAAACCCGCCTGGAAACGGTCGCAGGCGAAGGAGGCCCCCGCGCGCTTCGCTACGGCGCTTAGTTACCCCGCATTCCCGCCAATTTCGCCGTACGCGCGTGCCTTGTTTTGACTCTCGGCCGCATCCACCGCCTCTCCTTGTACTTTCGAAGCATGTGGTCGCCACGTGTGATGGCCGCTGCTTGGAATTCTTCTCGGACGCGCTTTACCCGAAGTCGTCTTTACTCCCCCCCCCCCCCCCCCCCCCACCCTCCCGCTCTCCCTTTCTTTCACTTCCAGCTACTCGCTCTTGTTGGCCACGCTCTTCTGACTAGGGCTTCTGTTTGTTCTCGGACCACGTGTTTTCTTTACGGGCGTCTGTTTCTTTGTGGATTTCTTTTTTTCTAGCGCGTACGCCACCCTGGTCTGGGTCGTAAACGCGGCTCCCGCGCGCAAAGCGCAGGCATACCGGCGGCGGATGCCGGGCGGCACGCCCCTAAGGGCAAACGAACGCGCACGTGCTCGCCCATGCACGGTTGCCTCAGAACCGCCGCGGGGTGGCGTCCGTTTGTTCGCCTCGTTCGCACGCCTTTTGGTGCGACGAAAAGCGTCCCGCTGACCCCGTCGGCCAGCTCCGGTTGCGTTCGGCGCTCGTGTGGTTTAATTTTTTTTTTTCTTCGGACCGCCGACTGGGCGTGACCCAGTCAGTGTTTTGGAGCCGTTAGCAGTGGCGGTACAACACCGAGAGGGAAGAGTGGTACGGGAGATTCGCACCGAGAAAGGGAGAACGCCTCGACTTTTCTTCGTCCCCCGGGGCGTGAAAGTGACGGCGTCGCCTCCTCTCTCAATTCCCCGTCAGCCTGTTCCCAGCACGAAGCGTCGACTCTATGCCTATATCAATTCGGACCACACTCAAGTAAACGCAATGCCCAGGCTACAGGTCACATGTTCCTGGGGACATGTGACCTCCATTATCTGCATTATGCATTATCTTTCGACATTCGAATAACCATAGTAGGATGCAGTTATTTTAAACAAAAATAATAACATAATAAGGTAACAGCAGTGTCTAACTATGAGCCATATGGTACGCCGTGTGTCGGTTACTCCGCTGAAATGCAGACGAAATTAGATTTCGAAATTTGACCACACGAATCAACGCAGAGACCGGAATTCTGGCGCTTATAATTTGGTACCATATATGATTAACCAAAAAAGCTTTAACAACGCGCTATTTTTTTTTTTCTCACGGAGGAACTGCGTGCAGCGGTTGCTGCAAACTTGAGTTATATTCGAGTGTTTGTCCCGATGTATGACGGTCACTTCCAAGCTAGGAAGAAAAAGGTGATATCTTCAAAGCTAATAGGGATATTGAGCTCTTGACATGCTTTTCGAGTGAGCTTTCGAAAGGGGTTAAGAAGCCTTACCTATTGATTTTATTGAAAACTTCTGTCATGAACACATTCAATATGTCATGCACGACCAGTGTTTGCAGTGGCCACCCGGATTGGCAGTGACGCGGCGCAGTTTGAATGCATCAGCAATGTTCGAAGCACGTAGCGCTTCGTGATCTGTGAAGGCGTACCGCATAAACTTCATTCAGTTCGTCATTACCCACGTGTGCAGGTTCCCTTTGACTTCACACGTTTGCGATGTTTTCAGCAAGACTGGCGAGTCGTACTGGTATTTGGGCCAGCACGAGGGCTCTACTACAACGTGTTCAAATCGAAGAGCAACGCTCATTAAAAAGTCTAGTCTCAGTAAACGCCCAGAAAAGTCTATTCTAGACGTGCTCCTCTTAAAATGCCGAAAAGCAGGCTTTCCGAATGTGTCATTCTTCAGCTAAGTTGCATCTTGTTGACTTCTAGGCAGTGTTGAAAGGTCAAGAAGTTCGCCATTTTTTATGCTGGACAGTCGTGAGGTATAGTGAGTTAGTGACCGCCATATATTGCTCCTCTCAAAATATGTTGTAAATGGCAGAACTGTAGCAGAACTTATGTGTTAGGCTGATGATGATGGTGATGGTGATGGTAGTAGTGATGATGATGATGATGATGATGATGATGATAGCGGTGATGCGCACAACGTTCGCAGGTTCGAAGTTCGTACAGTAGTAGTGGTAGCAAACATTTATTCAAAAAAGAGGGTTTAGGGGCGGAGCACGAGGTTGATCGGGCCATCAGTCCGACACTCCGTTGGCTAAAGCAGCTGCCCGAGTTCTTTCTCATGCAAGGACGCGAGGTCGGAGCTGGACAGGGTCCCTAGCCGCAAAGCTTATCCTTGGCTGAGAAGAAAAAAGCTAGTACTCGGTCGCAGAAAATGTTTCATCGCATGCGACAAAAGCAGCGAACATATTCGAAGCAAAGCCGTGATGGAGGTTCAAAATAAACACAGCATTTGTTTCTTCTTCTGTGCAAATTCCGGCATTTCCCTTTGATGCGATTCTGACGCTGTTTACGCAACCCGGAAGACTTCGTTCAGGAAGCATGTTTCCTTTCGACCTGATCTAATATCCTGCACAGCTCTAAGAAAATCAATGAAAAGAAATTTACAACAGAAAAAAAACAAAAAAGAAAGCCTGTCTGGAAAATTGACACCTGCGACAATCTTGCATCGACCCTTTACTCTTAGCCTTCCTAATTTGAGTGACGAAAAAAAAAAAAAGCGTTTTCGCGCTCGAAGGGCTTTTGTGTGCCGCGCAGGTCAATTTCGCGGAATACGAAGTTCACCCCTGCTTTTGTGGAGGAGCATGGCAGCGTTTCCAAAGCCCCCCAAACCTCGGAGAAAATTGCCTTGATTGTTGCCCTTGCCTTCTTTGTAGAGCATGGCTGTTTTCCAATAAAGGATTTTAATGGCAGCAGCGCAAGAAGCATTAAACGAAAAACTCGAAGGAAATCACCTTTAACGTTTTTTCACTGGTTTTTCGCTCTGCTAGAACAAGGTTTTCGATACCGATAGGAGAATCCCTATCTCTGCACTTATTATTAATATGTGCAGGAATATTAAAATCTGGCGTTGCCGTATCCAAATTGGCAGTGTGCAGCATGAGTTCGTATTGGGTCGCTGCATGCCTGCGCAAAAATAATTGTACTCGGCTCTGTGTTGTCCGTTTTAGTAGAAAATATATTTAATGTGGTTAACTTCTTTTTTTCTCCGAAGCTTGTTGTTACCATCGGTCTCGAGCTATGGCGCCAGGCTACAAGACGCTGTGTTATTTTATTACTTAGGCGACATCGATTTCAGTTAGGTGCACTTTGTTTATTGAATTAGAGGGCTGAGTTTCACAAGAGCACATAACGGCGGTCAGCATAAGTTATTATATATATTAAAATATAATGCGTTGATCATTCTCCTATGTACAGCACGTACTGCAATCGTAATTTAGCTGCTTGCTTTCAGTCGTTGATTGAGTCTCTCTGAATCAGTTTCTTTTTTTTTTTCTCACTATTGAGTAGGATGCCTTTAATTAGTGTCTCGCAACGGTCGATATTTCATTCTCCATAACTGAATTAATGTGGAGTTCCGTACTCCTGTATTAAAATCCAGAACAGCTTTCAATTTCTCTGCTTTTCGTGGGTGAAGTTGGACTGCATAACATTTTACATTCGAATGAAGTATTGAAGGTCAGTTATTTAGAAACGAATCAAACGATCATAGCTTATTTAAAGTAGTGTTGCGGAAATAAAGAAGGTTCTACATTTGTTTATGTATAGTACATATGTGTGACTGAATGGTTGCTTCATTTCTGAGGCAATATTGCTATAGATGTAAGACACAGAGGCCGGTGGAGGAATACTTCAACACACACACACATATATGTATATATATATATATATATATATATATATATATATATATATATATATATATATATATATATAGACGTGCACTTGCGTAATTCATTGTCTATTTTTTTTCTGCATTCAAAATTTTACACAGTTATACAAGATTATGCAAATGCCACAGATAACGCTTCTATTATATTTGTATGACACTGTATAATAAAGCTGCATGATGTCTTTCATGACTCAACTTCTATCACTGGGAGTGCTCTGTGCTGGGGCCAGGTTTCAGCGTTGCCAACGGGCATTGCGAGTGACCTCTGCAAATTCGGACTGCACTGTTACTTGACTCGGCATCATCGTGGTCACCACCTAGTTCGGAATCGAAACTTAATAGGAACACTATGCTGGCAGAAACTTGCTAAAGCCCCCCCCCCCCCCCCCCCCTCCCTCTCCTCTCACCAGCCCACCCAACCACCCACCCAATCTTTCTTTCTCTCTCTCTCTCTCTCTCACACACACACACACATACACACACACACACACACACACACACACACACACACACACACACACACACACACACACACACACACACACACACACACACACACACACACACACACACACACACACACACACACACACACACACACACACCTCTCCCCTCTTCCAGCTGCTTCTCTCTCTTCCTCTCTGTATCCAAAACAACTCCAAGCTTGACGCTGAGTTTAAAGCGACCATTTTACCTCGATTCGCTGCCCGTTTTTTGTTTGGTTATTTCATGTCAAGATCACCAAAACGATGAATCAAGAACACGGTATACAGAGCCTGTGTACCCAGTGCGCAGAAACAAAATTGCCGGCACTCGTTTAATTGAAGGCGTTCGATTGGAAAGCATCGCCCTTTTCTATAGCTGCCGCTTACCGAGCGGCTTGCCCCGGAGCTAATCAAGTGGGCGAGAGGAAATGAAAGCAAGAAGGCACTTAGGAGCACGAAAAAAATAAATACGCAAAAACGAAACAAAAGTGATACTCTGAAGCAAAATTTTGTACGGCCGTAAATTCACCGCGAGAAACGCATGTAGCCGCAGAGCCCGCTCACCACAGCGCTTGACTAGACGAACGGAAAGCAAGCAAACCGAGGTGGATGGTGAAGAGAAGGATGAAGGAAGAGGTATAAAACGAATGGAGATTGTAAGCTCTCTCCATTTCTCTCTTTACTCGCTCCATTTCTGTACCCACAGTGGAGATAGCTGTAGGGAATATAGACACACTATGGCTGCACGGCTGCATTGACTCGGGCGACTTAGGGAGAGGGGCGATAGAAGCGAATTTGTCCCTGTACACGACGATAGAGAGACTGCAAATTCGCCTTCGACCTCCGCACCTTCCCCAACCCCGTACTCGTCGTTTGTCGGTATACACAGACTCGCACATACGCGTGTCGCGTCGCGAGCGGAATTAATTAGCTCGGTATCCCCGGCGTTGTGCTTTGGGCGGGGAGTTTCGGCTGGTTGTGACCGCGGTGCCCCAATTGCTATTGTCATCAGTGAAAACCTCCCGCCTTTGCTTTTATACTAGGATTGCCCCCAGTGAGGGCGGCCACGCGAGCGCGCCCGAAGTAAATACTAGTGTCCGGGGGTTGAATGTCCTTTTTTTTTTTTGTATTATTTCACGGAGGCGATGTTTCCCGCTTCATTTCCAGTTATTTAGCGGCATCAAGGATGTATCTCTGGAGCATCGTTCGTATGCATCGTTACATGCTGCTTGAATTACGGCGAGTAGCGGTGCGCTCATCGTTCCGATACAATCCTGCGCGCGCGATCATTAGATCGCGTGCGAAGGTCTCGCGAAGGTCTTGTAAAAGATCGTAGTATCAGTAAATAAAAATAAAATGAAATAAAGTCATGTTGGCAGGAAGTACGCAGAACCGCACCATGCCTCAGTTGCTTGCGTGTATGCAGGCATGCATGCATGCTCAATTCAGGATGTTTTTTTCTTTGTTATAGACAGTCAATAAGTTGTCGGCGTTCTGGCTGGGTTGTTTCAGGTGCAAAGACATCAATGTGCTTTACATATATGGCGTCTGCGTTTTTTGAAGCAAACTGAAGGAAACCCCCAATCTTTATCTGGTCTTGTGCACTAGCAGTGTTCGAACTTCTCGTAGATGTGGTAAAGTCAGACAGCGGTTTTAAGGGCCATAGCGGTGCTTGCGGCGAGTGGGGTCTGGAGCGCATTCTTTATTACCATTTCCGCCGACGAGGTAATGAGAATATTGCGATCTAGTGTGGGGCGCAGTAGCACGCACTGCGAACGCGCGTACTAACTCACACACATATGCACAAAGGATCTAGCTATTACTCTTCTTCACACGCAAAACGTTAGCGCTCGGCCCCATGGAGGCAGGCAGCCGTACTCGGAGTCGCGAACTGCCGTGAACCGAAGCAAAGGAAAAAAAGAAGCAAACAGAGGAGAGGCGAAAGGGTAAAATAGAAAAAGAAGCGCAGGGCAGGGGTCTCGTGTTTCTCAAAACGGTGCTGCCATCGAGGCCAAACGCCCGTGCTGTCAGCCCTGGGAACGGTTTATGATGCACCAACCCGTTGCCGCCGCATCTGCCGTGGGTAAGAAGGGTGCGCTGCAGTGGATGCCGCTGCCTGTTCCGCGAAGGGGCGCTGTCATCGGGGAAGTGTGCGTAACCGCTGCCAAGAGCGCTGGCGCTTGTGTGCGTGTTCGGGCTGTTCTCGAGTGGAGGTTGGGCAGGAGACGTGTCCGCTTTCCAAGCACCCGCAGGACAGCTGCGTTTGAGTAACGCTGAGGGGTCGGGTTCGAGTCGCACGCGTGCTGCGGCCTCACGCGCGAAACAAAGCGAAGCGTTCTTGCTTCTTCACGAGCCTCAGCAATGCAGAGATTGCGCGGTATCCGGTGCAATAAAACTAATTGAATTGAATTAACACGTTTGATGTGACTTGGCATACTGTGACCGACTGGCTGTGTTATGTTGCTGAGTGTTGAGGAATCTTAATCAAGGATAGCGAAGGGGTGACTAGTGTACAGGTGCGGTGTTGTGAGTTTCAGCAGTTTAGGTGGCAGCGAATTCGCAAAATTCGTGTCATGGCAGCTCTCAAAATTCTTAGAAATCTCGGCGACAATGATCAGCGACGAAATAAGTTGCGCAAACAGCCGAAGTCATAAAACATGATAGAGGCTGTCGTTCAGGTTCTTTTCATGTCCGCTGCTGTTCCTCCTCGTTTCGTCTCGAATGCATCGCGGGAAGAGGTAAGCCTGACGGCAGGCCAAAATCGAGGATTTATTTCTATCTTTAATATTGTTACTCGCGTGAAATTATTGCAGAGCGACAATGCGTCGTAGCAATGAAAACTGGAAGATGCAGTCGAAGTCAGAGTGCCGTTGTCCGTCGTCGGCCGGTCTTGTTGCCGGAGCTCTTATGGCGGTTGTTCTTGCAGACGGAGGGCACAGTGAACAAGACGACCGGGCGTATTAAGGGGGGGGGGGGGGGGGGGGGGGGGGTTTGACGAGTTGACATAGAGAACTATGATCAGTTTTGATTTTAAACGGCCGCCCGTACTGGCAACTGGAAAACCGCTGCACACACACGCACACACAAAAACGCAAGACATTATTACTTGCTAAGGGCATGGTTTCGGTCAGTTTTTCTGAGGTCGACCTTAACACAGATGCCAAGTGCACATTCGTCAGTATTCATTCCGGGCAAAAAGGTTAAGTTTCCTCGAAAAGACCGACTTGTATGGAGCATCTTCGTGGAGAACTGGCATGAGTGGTGCATGGGCGTTGTCTGCGAAAAGAGGAACAAAACGACGGAAGTATGACGATCCTAAAAACCTCTTTGGCTTCTTGCCGCTATATAGGTTTGCTTGAACGCTGCAAAGTGTGTTTCAGTCATCTCAGGCTGTTCATTTTCCTCGTTTATTGGCGCCAGAGAAAACGGAAGGAGGAAGGGGAGAGAATGTTGCAGGTAGATTTGCGAAAAGTGACTACCGTAAGAATATCTCTAGAAAATTCCCACAGCAGACGACGAGCTAATGATCAGACAGCTAGAGGAACTCGTCGGAGAACGAATATGCATGCTGCTCTCTGAATTGCTAGTGGTGTAGAGGACAAGGTAATTATCTTTCGTACATTTGATAAAACTTAAACCTCGCAGTGACGCTAACTCACGGATTTCGTCGACCATGGAATTATTTCAACGATGTTTGGCGCAGAAACAAAATTTGTTCTTCCTTCGTTTGTTGCAACTCCTCTTTGGCAGCCGCTCTTACTGGGAGCAAGTCACTTTGCTGTGCGCTTATTTCATTCCGCCCATGGATCATTACTGCCTTGTTTTGATTGTGAGTGTTTCTTAAAATAATTTCGAATTAAAATTCAGGTTTCATGCAACGACGAGCTCCTTTCTCAACGAGCTCATTAAACTACGCGTGGGAACGCGCTCATTAGCGACAGTTGAAGGAAATCCGACGTTTCGCGAAATAAACTCCACCCACTTAGTGCTCGACTTTCTTCGGATGCTTTCGAAACAGAGCGCATTCAGATTAGTCGTACAGTTTCGCCCGGGCGCATTTGAAGAAACAAGAACAAAGGACTCCGCCGGGAGCAGTTAGAATCGCGCGTGCACTTATCCGCTCTGTGTACTCGTTCGATTTGTTTCCCTACAACACCCCATTTTCTTTCTCCATGCCTTCCATTTGCGACGCAATCTTGCGCTCCTCTGAGCTCCCATTTAACGCCCTTGTCCTCCCCCGTACCTCGTCATCTCATCTTTCGTCCAACTTGTCCTCCCCCCTCCCTTATATATACCATCCCACGCCTTCACCCTCGCTTCTTCTGTTTGCCTGAGTGCGCGCGCTTGGCCTGGCTCGGCACGGACCTGGAGGAGCAGGTTACTCTGCAACCGTCTCCCTCTTTCCCTAAGACGACGTAGGGACGAACCCCATTTCCTCGTCGTTACAACCTGCCACCCCAGCTATCGTTTGTCGCTCGCTGCGTTTACGCACGCCTTCCCTTTCTCTCCTTGCACGCGTGAGGAGCTACGCGTTCGACAACGACGACAATTTCTTCGCCGTCGTCGAGATATTCGTCGTCGCCTCCTTTGTTCTTGTCGGTCCACATTTAGCGAGATAGCGCCTTGATCGGATTTCCTTTCCCCTGTCTGTCTCGCGTTCTCTTCGTCTCGCTATTGTTCTGCTCTCTGGATCGACTCATCGCGTTGCGTCGCCGGCAGCTAGCTCTTCTTTCTCTCAACGCAGTCCTCCCCTCTTCTGTCTATCTTCGTTGAAAGCGATAATTTTCTCTCTGCTTCTTTCGTCCGGCCCGATTGTGTCATGGCTTCGTCTGTCATATACTAATAATGGTAGTGCATCCAGCTTTCTTCGTAATGATATTGGGACACGCGCGGACAGCGTACGCGACCTCTGCTCCCGGCAACAAACGACTGCTAGCGGAATCGAGTAGACGTCATTTGCTCCGATGCCCGAAGCGTCGTCCGAGCGAGCTACTGCGGGAAAAGGGTGGAGAATGCAAGACCGAATGGATCGCGAGGAAGGCTGGGGAAGATTGTACGCAAAAGATGACTGGCGTCTGTGGCCCACGGTTCATCATCTTGGGATGTTGGCCACCCGGCAGTGTTTTGGTTTCATGGTGGACGTCACTATTCATGGAAGGCGGAAACGTTCATTGGCTGACTGTGTCCAGATCGAACCTTGCTCTTTTGGTTTGCCGTCAAAACAGAGTTCAGGTTAACCATATCATGCTTTTTATGCTATTAGCGGAAGCTAACGCCTCCCGCACTTTCTTCTCGCCAATGAGTTTCCCAAGAAGCCGACTGGAAAACATTATTGGGCTGTTCCCAAAGAGTGCTTTCAGTAGCCTATCTGACCGGCCTGTGATTTTATCATATATACGTTCGCTCGAAACTGACAGGAAACTCCAATGGTATTGTTTAGCTTCAGTGGGTTATGTGAAAATTTGTTGGGACAAAATGAACACAGCATGCTTTACATGTTTTCACCTATTTCTTACATAACATACTCTGTATTGACTTTTTCCCAACCACTTGTTTTCATGCTACCACCACACTGAATCAAGGCGAAGCTCATGCACTCACCAGCGCTTTTTGTACGACAAAAGCGGAATAAGCATTCATTCATTCATTCATTCATTCATTCATTCATTCATTCATTCATTCATTCATTCATTCATTCATTCATTCATTCATTCATTCATTCATTCATTCATTCATTCATTCGTTCGTTCACTTGTGATTCTTCGCGAACCTTACACGCCAGGTTTTGCAAATGTATTTTTGTTGTTGGAAGTAAAGTCGCCAACTTAAACAAAGGAGGAAAAACAAACAGACAAAAACGCAAGGCGTTCTTACGTGCAGGTGAGGAACTGCGAAATAGCTCGCACCAAACAGGGGCCACTTTGGTAGGGCGGTCTTAAACCGAGAAAAGTTAAATTGACGCTCAGGCTATTCTTCGTTTAGCTCGCTGAACCAAAGAAATGCAAAAGATTTATCAGTGGGCAGAAAACTCTCTCTCTTTCTCCTTCCCCACTTTTTTTCACTCAAATATTGCCCTGAAGAGAGACACAATTAGACACTGCCGCCTTGTGTTGGTTGGTTTAAAGTCATACACATAACTACACCATAAACCATTGCTCCTCAATTATGTGCCAAATCCCAGAGATCAACCCGATATTTTTCGTCATATCTTCCAATTGAAGTGATGATGTTGACTTCACATATTTATTCCATAAGTGAATCTGAACATAGTGGTCTAAATAAATCTTTCAGTCTCATCGCTTTTCAATTTTACAATCGATTAGCCTACCCTCGTTCTCCTAAAAGAAAAACTGGGCCATCAGAATAAATCGATATTTGAAGTCACGAAGAAAGCTTCGGCAACTCAATTCACACAGTGAGCAGAGAGAGAGAAAAAGAAAAAGAGTAAGAGGGAAGAGCAAAATACGCAAAAGTAGAAAAAAAAGATTTATGACTGGTAATCAATTAGGCCTTTAAAATGGATGGCTAATATACACAATAAAGAGACAGCAGAAGTGGCTGGGCGCGTCTGAAACTAAGTTATTACTTTGCAGATGTGAGACGCCGGGCGAGGTATGAAAGAAAGGACAAAAATTGATGGCACCGGCTTGGCACGAGGCTAACAAGCTGTTTACAACAACTGTCGATCGTTATCGACTGCTTTGCTCGCATCTGCTTTTCCCTTCCGCTCTCTCTGGTTCTTATCTCCTGCTCCATTTAAACTTCTATGACCCCAGGCGCTACCGGGGTTAACGGGAGTCTCTAACGAGGGGGCAAACCTGGGCGTCGGGCCGCCAGTAAAAAGACGAGGAAACGGGGAGCGCTTCAAAGAAGCGGCGCTTCCAGATGGCCGCGAGGCAGTGCGCATTACACGTACGAGGCGAGGCTGTTGCTTTATTTCGCCATTGTTTTACCCGAAGGCTTCTTTGCCACCGGCTGCATTCATCGTGACCTGAGCGCTAAATTGCAATTGCAGCACACTCAGGTCGATGGGAGCCAGGTTCACGGCTCACTATGTTTAGTTTTCCTCTTTCAAGTGTCGGTCTTTCGAGAACCCTGAACAATCGGCAATGCATCGACTGAGTGTGAGAGATTAACATTCGGCTCTGCTAAAGCAAGCATGTCGTGTCATTCAGAGCTGTGCCGATGGAATAAAGATACAAGTTGCAGGGGTGCATGCACTTAAGTCTCTTTAAGTGCGCAAATGCGAAATCACATAGTTCCTGGCTAATTAGTTCCGCTTTGAGCTCGTGCATGCGTTTCGTTGCTTGTCGGAAGTGTACAACTTTACTGTACTGTTACCTGTGCTTCTATTTTTAATTTTGTTTCTTGTCTATTTTCGTTTCATTTTGTTTTAATTTTCGTTTGTTTTTTATTTTACCTTTTAGCTGTGCGTTTTCTTTTGAAGTATTTTTGGTTTTATTTTTATTTTTGATTTCGTACTTGCTTTACTTTCATTATAAGTCTTATCTGCTTTCTTCCATTTGCCTCAAAGCTCTCCTGCGTCTTTCGTTTGACAAAGAGAGTTATCGACACGTTCGCAAGAAGTTTGTGGTCTGCCTTACCTTCCACCGAGTGCCCCGTTACTCCGTATTTTTTTACATGTCTTTCGTGGCGTTTCATAAAATCTTTGTGAATATTTCATATAAACATACTACTACAATGTCAGTGTAATATATACCACGTTTAAAAAAGAAGTGGCGAGGAGTAAAGGTTAGCGCGCGTGGCTGTGACGCGGAAAAATGCTGATTCGATTGCTGTCTTCTACCAATATCTTTTTTTTTTTCCCCTTTGAAAGCTCGTGGCGACATTTTGTCCCCAACTCGTGGTCACGCCCCTCATGAGACAAGGAATTCTCTCGCTTTAAAATGTTTATCATTCTAACGGAGGAAGGTTTTAACTCCAGCGGCAGACGCGCTGTAACACCGGTGTCGCTCTGATTTTAGTGCGCTGCAGAATTCCTCGAAAATTTTATTTTCCACGAGTCGACATCGCTCTCTGTAGTTTTACGGATAACTTTGCTTTTTCGTTTTTTTTTTTTTTTTTTTTTTTTGTAGAATATGACTTTTTATTGGAATATAAATTCATGTATTAAAGATCAGACTCCTGGTCTGCTGTGCATCTACCGCCATATGTCATCTTAACACACACGGACAGAGCTCAGTCAAAAACCAAAACTAAAGGAAAATGAGTGACACGTAATAAATCATAGGAGAATGAACGCTCCCCTATTTTTTTTTTTTTTTTTGGTGTCAGTGGCTGTTGACTCCCTTCGTCTTGGACTTCTGGAGAGTTTAGTCCCACACGTATGTATACGCTTTCTTGGTGTCAGTGGCTATTCCCTTCGTATGGAACTTGTAGAGGGTTGACTCCCCTATGGTTTCGCGGTGTCAGTGGCTGTTAGCACCTTTCGTATGGAAGTTGTCGAGGCGTTTGTACGGTGTCAGCACTTTATCCCGCTTCGAGCTTCGCAAAGAAAGTAAAAGCAAAAATTACATCACAACCCGCAGTGTAACGACGTATTGCCCCAGAATTACATACTTGGCGATTCACATGCCTTTCGCGTGGGTTATCTATGCTGGAATGCCGCGGGTTGTCAAATTAACGAAACGAGCAAAAAGTAAGCACGCTCGGTCAAACAGAGCACCGCGGGGAGTGTTGCTAGAGGGAAGCTTTGTGCGGCATACGCTGATATACATACATATATATATATATATATATATATATATATATATATATATATATATATATATATATATATATATATATATATATAAGCAGATCAATCAAGGGGAATGAGGGTGCTCGTTATAATACATGAAGGAAAGAAGCCAACAGTCGGCGAGGCCAAGGAAAGCGTTGGGGATGGTACTTTTATGTCTTTTTTTTTAATGTTTACTTGGATAATCACAGAAATTAGTAATGTATTCTGTTTAGGGGAAAGATAATTAGAACACAAAGTAGAAGAAGAAACAACGTGCCGATGGTGGGATCCGAACCCACGACCTCCGAATAACGCGTCCGGTGCTCTTCCAACTGAGCTACATCGGCCGCTGTCCCCCCTGCTACTTTCTTGGGTATTTATGTTGTCTGTATACGAACCTTGAGAGTGTATATATATATATATATATATATATATATATATATATATATATATATATAAAACGTGCATGAGATGTATATGCCAAATTGTTACCAAGCAGCTCGGCTTCCGCGAAATATTCATCCACACGGAAAGCACGTCCGCGCAACACGGAAGCCCCAGTGTCTGTAAGGCCGGAATATTAATCCACCGTTGCCTCGCACCGCAGGTGTGGTGGCCGCGCTGAAGGAACAAAAACTCTGTCGTTAAAAATTCAGCGCGGGATGCCTTCACGCTAGAATGACCGCGAGAGAACTTTGTATAGAGCGCGGTGATAAAATGTGCCCGCAGTGTGTGGCTGCCTTGTGCAAAGCGGGATAGGAGAAAAAAAACAGCAACGAGGAAAAGCGGAAGGTGGGTGGATAGAGAGAGAGAAAAAAAAAGTGAATGATATAAGAATACTTAAATCAAGAAGTGAAGGAAAGTGTAGTGTAAGAAAAGGAGGGGGAGAACCTGGCCCTAATCACGGCACTGACTTGGCTCCGAGAGCTGAGAACAGAGGTTGGCTGCCGCCCTCTCATCAGGCAAAATGTCGCCGGGGAGCTTTTGAAAGCCACCGCGAGGGAACCGAAGAAGAGAAGAAAAAAAAACTGAAAAGACAGAGGGAAAGTAGCGAGCAGATATTAAGGTGGGCAGTGCAGGGGGACAAGGAGGAGATGCGTTTTCGAGCTTTCAGTTTCGATCGCTGGTCCGTATATACGGTGGCTGCCTGTCTGTTACCGCCTGTGCTGCGTAGCAGACACGTCCATAATGAAGTGCGCCGAGAAGTTATTAAAGCGCCTTTCTTCGTGCGCCAAAACTTGCTCGCGTCATCTCCCGCGCTTTCACGCTGAGTACTTATAGATCCGGAATAGATCCAGAGGGAGCACTTTTTTCTCATCGAAGAAAGAAATGAAAAGAGGACGACGGGAAATGGCGCGATTTTGTTAGAAACTGAAAGTGGGAAATAGTCGAAGACACAAGCTATACAGTTTCCTCGGGTCATTGCATGGAACCGAATTACGTAAAGGAATATACGTCTATTAATTGTAGACCGGCCGATATAACACTAGCGAACGTCACTTGTTTTTGCACAAGGGGATGTACCCCCGCGGAAAAAAGTGGTATATTCCACGCGTTTCTAGAAAACTGCCCACCAGAGTTTTCCGACAGAGAAGCAGGTATTTCTGAGATATGCATAATGGTACCCTGCTTGATATACTTTCCATCTAGTCCAAGCATTTTTGTGTGGCACATTTTTTTTATACTGAAAAAATGCAATCGCTGCGATTCACTTGGAGTATACCACTTTTTTCCGCGACTGTACATTTTCGGTCACTTCTACTACGTTACAAAGTGTACTGCGCGAGTTTCCAGACGTGATATGGGTATAAATAGAAAATCTCGAGCCGCTTGCTACTTATCGACGCCAGTAAAAAATCTGCTGAGAGAATGCTCTGCATCCCCCCAGAGTCATATTTGTTGGAATTCAAGATTTAAAAACGAAAGGGAGGAGACGTGCCGCTAACGTTGCTGTCCGTGCTCTTGAGTGATCAGAACTTTGTCGAAAGGGAATCTCACCGTCATATTTCTTGCCCTGTATCTTAGTCTTCCCTGTCTAGCAGCTGCCATGAATCACTAGGACATGTTGTTACATCCATCCCAAGCGATGGAGGGCCGGAGCCTCTTCATCCGCTGGAATAAATAAAAAGTTCTGCTCTCTCTCTCTCTCTCTAGTTCCGAAGCGGGTAGTCGAAGAGAGTTGCTTCTTTTCGCACTGCCAAATAGTTAATTTTCGGGGGTAAATAGAGCCTTGTTTATTATATCAGTGACTCGCTTTTTGTCCTATAAACACTGGTTAGTGAGGCCTTAGTGGGCGATGTACGCATTTGCCTGCGTATTTGTATTATTAAAATAATTTAACGAAGATGTCGCATTACTCCTGCACAATTTTGAGCCGATCAAGTCGCGATACCCAGGTTAAACATCAGATAATTGAAGCGTAGAGGCCATAAACCTTCGCAAGCAGCGAGAAAGACGCGCAAGGCCCCTACGCCACCGAGTGCGCCGTGGTCTGTCGCTGCGTGAGAAAGCCAAACAGCTCCGCTCCCGTCAGGCTGGCGTGAAGCGGATTGTGAGCGCACAATGCGGCCACCGGATGGTACGCAGCTACTCGGTCAAGTTGCCCGCCCCATTCTTTCCGTTCTTCGATGCCACTGGAGCAGAGTTGGGCTAACCCTGTAAGGTCACCGTTTACTTCCATTGTTCCTCCGCGAGGGGGCTGACAGGATTGCTCGAGGTCATACATTCCGAGCCCCGTCGTCGTCCACCTCCGAACCTTCGTCTCCACTAACATACAGCGAAATAATAAACTACCATCGACTTTTTTGCGGACCATACGCAGGTCCCCATAAAGACCTCACTCGTCAGGAAGCCACTATATGGCGAAACATGCAATCCCGCACACTTCAAAACCCAACCTGATACAATAAGATTTGGCCCGCGCAATACCCCAAAAATGCATGTCCGGCCTGCGGAGATGTGTAACATCCTCCACATGGTTTGGAACTGCCCCGAACAACGTAAATTATGGTTTACAGAAACTTAGCCATGAGTAGTGGGAGGCGAAGCTGGCTCCATAGAGAACTCTTCCTTCAGCGCCAGCTGATCGGTCAGGCCTGGAGGGCCGTATTCGCCAATGGTTTCCCGGACCTGGGTGAACCACCGCGTAATTACTTTATATAAATAAAGTTTATTCTCTATCTCTTTCTGTCTACCTTTTCTTTTTAATATAACATAAAGCAGCACAAAATGATCAAAATCTGCTTTTACGTTTATGTGCACGAATTATCCGATGCCTTCCTTACTGTGTCCATCATCCGTTTTTCCTTTAATAGAAGAAGGAGAACGTGCAGTTTAAACGTACAATTTTAAGTGGAAATAGTATCGCGTCCGCAACAGCCACAGCCAATACTCTGATCGCTTTCCACGGGCGTTTGAAAGGCCCGGCTTCGTCATCCAACGTCAGTGAGCAACGCCAGAAGACAAAATAGATCCGAAATTAAAAATATATATATACAGGCTTTTGGAGTAATGTCCCTGGCATTCCTGCTACACCGATCATTTTTCGTGTCCTCCAGTAGACAGTGCTACAGATTTCCATTCAAATCAAAGTTTGAACAGGTGGGTCTGAACGCATTCCGGCATGGAATAGTCGGGGCAGGTGTAGCGGTCCACTCCTTACCATTGCCCAAGTGGTCATCGTCCGCAAGATTCGAACAAATGTCCTGACCCCGACGAGCGCTATCTTCCCTACAACGAGACCGACCGGCATCGGTGCGGTCGTTTCCGCAAGGAGCGATGCGTAATGTCTAAACGCGCCTTTTCGTGGTTCTTCGCGCAGAAGACGAAACTGCGCCGCGTCGGTGCCGGAGCGCTGTGCTCGTGACGGGTCGCGAGCGCTGTTCGCCGCAGCTGCCGCCGCCTTCCCATCGCTCGCAATTAGCGGCTGCTTGTTAATTAAGCCAGATTCTCCCGCGTCGTGTCCATGTGCTCACCCCAAGACGGCGGCAGCCTCTGCTTCCAGTATACGAAGACAGACAGACGCACGGCCAGAGAAACCGCGTTTGATGTGCCCGTACAGCATGGTGTAAACACGTGTGCTGGAAGCTTTTAATCGTGCGTTAAGTGCTTCACGACCGGGCGTTGCGCTGCCTTGCAAACGACGACCATATATTGCCGAAGTTGGGAAAAGCTTTTCCGCCGCTCCACAGTTATATATTATTGCGGTCGGCCGTTATTCCTTTGTGTTCATGCATGTCTGATTCGGTCTGGTTATCGCTTCCGGTAGAAGCGCGCGATTGTTAACCCCGAAGAACTTCTACACGTGTGCGCTGAGACATTTGTCTCGTCGTGTTGATGTGTGTTTAGTTAACGCAAGACTGTGTTAACGCAAGACCATAACGATTTTATGATGATGATGACGGATTTTAATGGCGCAAGGGCGTCTCAGGGCAAATATAGCGATTTTATAAAGGATAAACTAAGGCGCTGGGGCCTCGGTGGTTAATGGAACATAACCGAAGCGCGTTAAACGGCGAACGCTAGGTAATTAAAAGATGGGCGATTTTGATTGGATCGCAAGAAGAAATGGGCTTTGTACCCTTTGAAGCTGACAGCCGAAATATGGCGGCTTCGAGGTGCGCGCAGCTGTCAATGTGTCGCCATTGTCTGAAGTTTAGAGCCCAGAGGGATTTCTTTTTTTGTTTTTTTTTTGTTTTTTTCCCACCTAGTGGAGCTCTTGTGTAGTATCCATTAAATTTCTTTGATTTTGAGCGCTGAGAATGCATAGCGAGGCAAACCGCGCTATCTACAAGTAAACGCGAAGCCTCCTGGGCTCTTAACTTCTGACAGACGCTGCATCTCGAGGTTTTGGTTTCTGCAGCAAAACCGTTAAGTTACCCGTTAAATGTAACTCAGTGAGGGCGCGAGTCCTCTCCGACGTTTTGGCGCCCAGTGCAGAAAATACACACACAAAAAAAACTCTCTGTCAGTAGTCAGCACTCTTTTCGCAGTCGCTGTCAGTTATCACAATTCGCGATTTAATTTTAAGGCGAACTGCTCAAGTCGTCATACGAAGCATGAAAATGGGCAATCGAGTAATGCCTCTCTCTTATTTCCGTCTTCTTTCTTCATCTGCCCGCTTGACGTTTTGTTCACTTCAAACCAACGCGTGCAAATTTATTTTTCTTTTATAATCCTTTAACTCGCAAGAGAAAAGGCAAAACGTCGCGCTACACAAGCCGAGAACTTAATGCCATTTGATTTACTCTACGACGACAATACGAGGATAGCCTGTCGGGCTTCCACTCGTGCATTCCATGGGCGAGTTGCTTCTTCGCAACTGTTAGTACAAATGATAGGGCCATTTTTTTTTTAATCTACACCAGCTACACCAGTGCAGCCAAAATCCATTGTGGGTATGGAGATTTCCTACACTGGTGTAGCTGGTGTAAATTAAAAAAAAAAAAAATGGCCCTACTATGATCTTTATTGCACGAAAAATTATGTGACCACCCTGCAAAGCATTAACACATTCGTAAGCGCATCGGTCTGGTTAGTTCTTTTTTTTTTTTCTCCTTCCTTTACACCGCCTACTAAGCCATCTTTTCTGTCGCTGTTGTTTGAGCGCAACTTTTTAACTGTCATCTCTTTCGCACTTCCCAAGTCTGATCAGAAGTCACCACGGGACAATATAACGTCGCAGCCTCTGTTTCCGCCTGGCTAGTGTCAGCTCCAGTCGGCACGCAGCTACGGCGGTACGGGACGTACCGTTGGCCCGTTCGGCCATTGTTTGTCCTCTTGCAGAGGCGCACTCCGGAGCAGGATGCGGCGCATTACGTAGACAAGCCACAGGGCCGCGCGTGCCCTGGTGGTTTCCGCTCGATGAAACGGCTGTCAGGGCTGCCGACGTCACGTGACCCGTCGGCGGCGGCGGCGATGGCCATCGCAGGGCATGCATGCTGCACTTACCGCTATAGCTGCCTGTGTTGCTGTCTATGGTGCTGTCGTAGCCGTGATCGACCTTGCCTGAACGCGCGGTTTGTTGGGCGCGACGAGCTCTCGCCGCGAAGTGTGCGCTTGAATTTCGCCCGCATGGGCGTTTGCTGACCCGTATTAGTTGTGGGAGCTTTAACGCAAGCGTTGTTGCCGCCCAAAGCCTTTCTGTCCGGTTCGCGGGTCAAGCTTGGGTCGTAGTTTGTAATATTTTGCTTCGTTTAGCCTTCTTTGGCTCCTCTTTGTAGCTAGTATCATTTCTCATGGCCTACGTCATTGCGAACCTGGGAGCTATATCACAGTGACCCCCTCCCCTTATGGGAAAGTAAGATAGAATTGAAGATAGGAATGGACAGAAGCTTGAGTGAACTCTTAAGTGCAACTGAATGGGCATCGTCTGTGGCTCGTCTCGCGGATCCTCCGTGGTGTACATGCACTTTGATACTTGTTTAATCACGAGTCCCTTATTTTGAGGCCATATTGTCAGCCGCATCTCCCCGGAATTCATTCATAAGTCATCCCGTTGTACGACAGGCTACCAGACAGAGGTAGCCCGCTGAACAATCCGTGCACCAACGGATCTGCGTAGCCTTGGAGTAGCGGGCATCACTCGAGATTTTGAGGGTCCCAGTGGTTTCATTTTTCGTCTCAAAGGAGCTACCCGAGTTGACAGCTCCCGTGACGTCAAGCGTGATGTCACAACCTGCCAACCAATCAGTTCCCGGCAATGCACGTGAAAACTGCCACCTGCCAGAGCCATGCTATGGATGTTTCGCTCAAGACGATAATAAATACAAATTTTCTGGATATCGGGGCCTTTAGCCATACTGCGTTAAACTCTATGCGGGGGCGGAACCCTGATCGCTTGGAGCTCGTTGTGTGTCCACTTGCTGTAACCACTGGAACGAAGTTCAGTTTCAGAATTCATGCCTGCCAAATTGCGAAACGTGTCCCTGAATAGGATTTTACCCTGTGTCGTGCCACTGACCCGAAGTAATGTCTTGTACCACCGCGTAAAACTACTTCGCTTGAAAAAGTGAAGTGGAAAGTTTTACAGTACCCCTTGCTTACGCAAGCTTACTTATTTAAATAGCTAAAACAAAAATACATAGAGATGGGCGTTCAGTATTCACTTGTGAACAAGCAGCCGAGCGCTGACTAATGCATATAATTGAAAGCTTCTTTACCGACCACAATACAGTACTTTTCATATCAGCTTGGAATACATGAGTGCACTATCTGAAATGGAGGATAGTGTGAGTTATAATGCGTAAGAAAATATAAAAAGAAACTACTAATTTCAAGTTTTTTTCTCGTTCTTTTTTTCTTTTCTTTTTTTTTTTTTTTTTTTTTTTTTTTTTTGCCGTTATACCGTTTGCTGGAATGTCCTCCGCCCCGATCGACAGCGAAGACATATTTACCAGGAGCAGAGGAGGGCCGTGCAAATTCTTCGCTGCTTGATGCGGGCGGCTGCCGGTTGACAGGAGCCCTCGTCGCCGATGCTACGTTCCCATCTACGCGATGTGCTGCCAACGCTATCTAGAGGGGACGCCTCGGAAGGGATCAGCTGGCGGCGACGGCGTTTCTTCTCCCACCGTCCACGCGTCTCGCAGCGACAAAATCCCATCTTTCATCTCGCACCGGAGGCACGTACTACTATCATCCACGCTCATACACGACGAGTGCGGCGAATTGAGTCGCCGGCCGGCGGCGTCGACTGCCGGCTCGCGAAGCCATTCATTTCCTCCGGTGGGGACATATATCTACGTCGCCGCCGCCGACGCACGCTTCATCGTCGCGTTTCTATCCTCCCTCTCGAAAGCTAATTGCGCCTCCAAGTTGATAGGTATGTGCTGCTTTGCCTTGTTTTCTCGCAGTTTGTGCACGCGAGATATTTTCGATTTCCGCGGGGTACTTGACGTTGCGTTTTTGTTTTTTTTTCGTGTGCGGTTGTGCGCTTTTTATTTTTTTGCTTTTTTAACGTTAAGGAAATTTACCATTTTTTCTTCGTTTTGATAAGCGCGACCAGTCGGCCAAGTGGGAAGAGAGAGAGAGAGACTAAAGATTTCTCCGCGCTGATTACCCAGCTTCGCTCCTCTCAGCGATTTCAGGCCGGCTCCCCGCATAAATTTCCTTCTTTTTTTCTTCTTTATTTCCGTCTCCTCCTTTGAGATTTGTGATTACACGTTCGTGAATTGTACCTTTAGAAATGCTTCCAGTTTTCGGAAAGCGTTGGTCTACGTCGGCGTTTTTACAGATCGTTATTGCAGTTGCAAGAAATACCCCCCTATGTCCAAGTTGCAAAATTACCAGTGGCCTTATAAGCGTTATTACAAATTATAAGCAACAAAAGCTTTTTCTACTCTATTTAATCTTCTTCTCTTCTGCCTCGCAATTTTGCTGGCCCCTCTTTACCAAGCTACTACCAGCAAACACCGGCCCTAACACTCAAGGGTGCATTCGCGATGCAAAGTGCTCATAACTGGCTCGCATGTGCATCCCAATAAATCGTATTATTACTCCAACGCAGAAGAGCCTGCATGCTGGGAAAAATCTGATAGACATAACGACCCTAAGAAAACTTTCCATAGGATGAGTCTTGTAATTTTAAATGTTTTTCATGCGGATTATACGGACAGCATGTGGAACACATGGGTTACATATGGACTATATACTATGGATATTGAAACATAGGGGCTCCGTGTGACTAAATAGAACTTATGCGGATGCTATATTGCTACACACACACACACATGGAATTTTTCAGCAGGGGTGTCAATCGCTTTCAGAATTCTACGTTTTGGTCCCAATTCCAATCAATTCACGAGGAAGAGCGTAGCAGCCCGATAATGCAAACAATGCTTTTCAATGTCAGGTCGTTGTGCGCTCACTCACGCTAAAATGCGTAATTTGCTCGAAAGCGCTGCCTCCTTACAGCTGCATTCGTGCATGTCTCCACAGAACAGATGAATCCAGAGGCATAGCGCGTTCGTTTGCCAGGCCCCATTTCTTACTTCAGTTAAGTCCAGACCATTTCTCAGACACGTAAACCGCAGTGTCTAAGTCGGGGACCTAATGTTCCAGGGCAGTTCTTAGGAATAAGGACCTCATAGCCGCAGCAACTAAACTTTATTTTAAGGATGTGTGGATGTGTAATAGAAAGAAGAAAAAAAGGTAAGGGGGAGAGGCGAGAGAACTCGATCTGGGGGAGAGAAGTGAGACAGCGAAGACTCAAAGAGGCTTGTACCATTCCCTCACCTAACAGCTATTCTACCGAGCGTTACTTGACTTTGTTAACCTGACTCATAACTGGGTAGAACGAGATAAAGAAGATGGCTACACAGTATGAAAGAGACACTCAACAAGGGTAGACAGGGTGGGGTGGGGGGGGTCCATTGTCAAAACGTTGGCTCGACTTTCGAACTAAGGCTACCCCCCCCCCCCCCCCCTTTCCACCCTTTTCTAACGCATAACTGACTCTTTAGTGAATGAAATCCTTTAGAGAATAATTCGAACTGTACTTAGATCTTTTGCTCTAAATGAATGTTTTCTTCTCATAGTGGAGGAAGCCGTACAGCTCCCGTAGTCCTATTCCGCTCTCTCCATTCTGGGCTCGCGTCATACGTCTTCGATATGAAGAACGTCATTCTGGCTTCCTGGCCCACCGATTCCCCCTGGCAGTCGCTCCCGGGTCCTCCATCTTCCTCTTCGCACGAGAATTATGGGAGAAAGCGGCAATCTGATGTTGTGCGTTGTACGTTCCGCTGCCCCCGAACCGACGCAGGAACAGAGTTGCGCGAACTGCGTCTTTCTTTTGCGACATCCATCTCTGGCGCCGTCCGTCTTTGACGCGTCAGTATTGGAAGGCCGCTTGGTGTCACTGTTACGCAGAGAGTTTGAGGGAGTACTGTCTTTTATACAGGCTTTTTCCCCTTTCTTCTACTTTCCTTTTGCCACGTTAGCATACTGGGAGTGTTCAGCAGAGGTTACAGCTAGTGGCGGTTTGCTGAGCTTACTGGTATACCAATCTGCCTAATCTCATGCCTTCTCGTCTCGTTAACTGAACGGTTGTAGTGCCGTTCCCTCAAATTTCATACCTAAAAAACCCTTGCAAAGCCACGTACTGTATACATACTAGGTGCCTGACGGCTGATTGACCGCGACCGCGATAGCGTCTCATAGATGGGTGAATTAAAATCTGCTTCTTTTACTCCTCTTTTTTCCCCTCTTTATCACTCGCCCTGTGCGTGTGGTTGAAAACTGAACATCATATCTGTGATTAGCATCCCAGCGGGGGCTTTTTTCCTTCTACAGGACAGCCGAATGATATTATCCTGCCTAAAGATACATTCCTTCTGCTAAAAAAAAAGGACTTCGGTATAGTTCGCGTTGTCTTTTGTTGCGGAGATTCTCTTCAATAAACGAGTTTGTACTTCGAACCAAAAAAGATGGAACATTTGATTCTAAGCTAGACATGAAACCACATAATCTGGATGGCTAACCTGCTATGACGTCACTGTGGCTTGCAACCTGAGAGCACGTTCTTATCATTGCAACGTTTTCCTTTTATGCGCACTTTTTATTCACGCACCATTGTGAAAGCACCCTGGCAGAACACGAAGTTGGTCCCTAAGTTAATTGCTACCAATGTCAGGGAGCAAAAGCGCATTGTGTGTGGCGTTATGTGTGTATTCTTCTCTCAGAGGAAAGGATTATTCTTTGGGCAATGTCACTTTCCATACAATAAATGCTTCATTTTTACTACGTGTTCTACGTGCCGGAAAAAGTAGTAAAGCTGCCCAGAAATCTGTCGGTAAAAACAATTACAGCTGACAGGGGACAGATGAGTTAGACGTCATTGTTTTGTGACGCACGTCTTGATTTCTTGAGGAGAGGTAATTGTACCATTCCCACGGTCTTTATGGAAGAATTTATGGCGAGGAATATCTCATGGTTGTCGTTTGGGTTACGAAAGCACAGGTATGAACATTTTTTTTTTTTTTTCAAATGTTTTCTAGCCGAAATTTGCACTGAACATGTGGTGTGAGAAGGACAGCGCCTCGTAAATAGCGACATGCCACGCCAGATTGAGGAAGTTTGATCCTCTTTTTCACGAGGCGGAACTTTGTACAGAGGCATTCGTAAGATATGCAAGCAATTGCTTCACAAGTGTCGCCACCCCATGACCGATAAAGGAACCGTGCCGACCAAATGGGTCCCCTCTGCGAAGCAAGTTATGTAAGTGGCCGACAATGAAACAACGGAAGCGTTGGTTAGAACAGCAGTTTGAAATGAATATGCTTTCTGCGGCAACTGCATAGATCAGATCTAGGGAATTATTTCGATTACACATAAGGCGACTTCAAGAGTAAAAAATAAAATAAAATAAAGACATCTACCGATTGCAGATATAGTCGATCCAAAGCGGGCATTTGAAGACGAATATTCATGGGTAAGATCCTATTAACTTTTTCTACTATCTGCCTTGACGGCTCGGTGACCGCAATCCACGCACTCCAATAAACTGCTCCCTGTTCGGGCGAAGTTTACATAATTTCTTTTCAATATCCGTTCCTCCCTTTAAACAGAACTTTTTCGTTCGTTTTTTCTGTATTGAGGCCAAACTTCACGGAAACTCTAACACGAACAGCAATAAGCTGTGATGGAGGGCATGAGAAGAGTAATACTTTCCGATACTCGTGTTTATTCGCGCACCGTCGCTGAAACTCTTCCAATTAAAATTAATGAGGCAGACCCTCTCGCACAAACGGGTGGGCCTTAAGTAAGCTTATACTGCCGTAAGACCGTCCTCAGGTTTTTCTTTCTCAAGCTCCGTTCATCCATGCTCGCGCAGTTCGCAATAGCGCAGAATGCAGGAAGGAAGATCGTTTACCGTTGAGCCCTGCGCCCAACCCGGCCTCTGCCCAAATCGCTGTGTGCGCGGGGAAGAGGGAGAATCCGATTATTGTTGGGCTGGGGGATCCCCGCTATTTCCGATGCAACGGCGGGTGGCGCAGTTGTATCCTTGTACGCATCAAAGCCTAAAACCATGTTGGAAAGCGGAGGCAGGGCACAGCAGCATGGCTATAGGCTCAAGCCAAGCACGAGCTTGAAGAAACAGCTAAGCGTTTCCTGGGGATTTGTAACTCTCTTTCGGCGTTGCGTCATGGGCTAGGGAGCCTACATACTGCGCCAACTTGTAGGCTCCCTATCGCGTGCGTTGCTGAAGAGGTACCTGGTGGCGGGATTGGTATGGGAATACAGGTGTGGTGCACGCAAGCGTATTTCGCGGTTGATAAAGGTTGATCATCGAACGACGACAGTTTTTCGCACGCCCTAAGCGTGTAATTCGACGAGATTGCTGTTACGTGGGCAGCATGTAAGCGTCAGAAACGAACTACTTATGAAGTGAACGCTCAAGCTGAGTTGCCGAAGAAGGAATTCTAATTTTAGTTGTATCTTCGCTCGCTGAGCCTTTCCGCTTCTTCTCTAACGCGAGTAAATCTTACAAGCTCTGCCATTACAAGTCGTCTCCTCCTACGAATGGGGCGTTTTCTCTTCGGCTCACGCCCCGTACGACAGCTCAGTCTGCAAATGCAGGCAAGAGAACATCTCAGAATCCCCTAAGAAAGCTGTTTCTTCAGATACGTTCTCTTTCCTTAGTTTTAGAAGGGCTTCAAAAGCCTCTTTAATGTCTCAAGCGGAAAGGGCGTATTTATTTAGGTGCAGAGAAATAAGGAGGGGGGGGGGGGGGGGGGAGACCGCGGGAAAGAAGGACTGTGTGTAGTCAGTTTGACTGGCCTTTCTGGGTGGACGGGAGCTTGTGTGCGCAAAGCGCATTGCGAGGACACGATTCCTTCTCTGCTTCCGCCTTCTTTATTTAATTATCCCCTTTCTGCTTCTCTTAATTCTTGCTGTCTTTTTAGGTCAGCGTTATCTTTGTCCCGAGGACTTCGATCCGACGTGCCTTACCTGAGCGGTGGCGCACACTAGTCCTGCACTTACGCCTGCGAACGCTGAGGGCGAACTGATTTGCAAGCTGGGTTCATTAATTATGCCAGTCTCGCCTTGCGCCAATTATCTCCCATCTCTTTTCTTCTCTTTGTCTTCTTTTTAGCTACACTCCTCTTCTTCGCGTCGTTCCTCCTGGTCTCACGTTCTTAGACACTCGCACGTGGTTTCTGAATCTATTATTCCTCTTCTTTTTTTCCTCCCTGCAAAACTCAAACACTCCAACGCTTTTTTAATTCTTTGTTTCACGTGTGTTTACACTGGAGCTCTATGCCGGTACCACGTTTCCTTAAACAAGGACTGAAATGTATAGGCGTAGTGTTTTCTGATGTCTCTGAAGGACACTGTATTCGTACGTTTGCAAGTAGCGGACTAAATTTGCGAAAGGAAAACGCTCTCGTCTAGGAATCCCTGTCACGAGTTTCGTGTCACACCGACTATCGAAACAGCACGCGATTGTCGTTCTTGTCGTAGTTGAGTGCACCAGAGGGAATAGCTCAGCTTCGCCACCGAAAGACTTGCATATGCTCATACCATTTGGTCCATGCTGTGGGGGCTCGAAATTTAATCCAGAAATTTCTTATGATTGTTTATCTTTTAGAATGAGGGAGACATAGCCCTTGCAATCGGTGCAAAGCTGCGCCCGGTTCATCACGGATGCTTTCAGTTTTCACGTCTGAAACAAGCTTTCATTCTGAGAAATTTAGGGGAAATTTAGCATGGGGTTCGACGTCCTGGTTAATTGTCTTTAAGGCTGCTTCAGCTGATCGAAGGACGGTAGCATCGAAGCCTTCTAAGGCAGTGCGTTGGGTCATACAGTTTTTGTTTGTGTGTTCGCTCACCTGTATATAAGATACCACCGCCACCATTAATATATTCAGCTACAGCCCAAAGTACAAGTTGGCGCGCCACTCGGTTTGTTTCTATGCAATGTATAAGCATCTTCAGGCATCCTTAGAACTAATATTCTCCAAGCGAATGAGCTCGATATAGCTTCTCTCCACATCTAGAGATTTGGGGCGCAGGACTCAGGATGAGCCCCAGTGATCGAACACCAGCTTCACTGGACGGAATGCTTAGCAAGAATGCTTCTTTCCTGGCTGCTTTCGGCCCGGTCTTCGTGTGTGTCGATATGTCTCAGTTCATGCAGGTATCAACAAGCTGCCGATTAACTTTGAATGCTGGATTGTAGTTCGGAAAGAAAGGCAAGGTTGGAGCGACTGAGCTGCCGAACTGCATTAATACTGGACGCAATCAGTCACGTTGGGAAGGCCACGTGTGGCGACTGTTAACGCCAGCACGTGTTGGTAGCTCATGGCAGTGAAGGCAACGAACGCGGTTGCTGTTGTTGTTTCGTCACGGGCAAAAATTGGCAGGCTCGGAGTGGCGGCGTGATCGAACGCGCAGTGGTGCGAGACAGGGCGTGGTGGCGCGGCGAGCACTAATAATATACCCGCGCGACGTAGGCGCGTTAACGACGACTAATAAGCGCGCGTTAATAAGAGCGTCGCGTGCAGAGGAAATGCATCGTTAGCGCGCGACGGTGCTGCTATCTATGCCTGCCGATTAACGGGTGTTGCAACGGGGCTGCTCGCCAACACGAAAGAAGGGGCGAACCTGCGCTGAAAGTTGCACCATGTGTCGCTCCCAGCACGCATTGCGAGTCAAGTTATCGGTTGCCTCAAGTTTCTGCACGTTCGAGCGGCATGATGAATATTGAGTCGGCGAAAAAAAAAATGTTTTTCTGAATAAGAAAGCAAAAGAATGCCATTGTCGCTCGAGTGACTTGCACGGCAGTTTTAACTTTTACTGAAATCCGGGGATTGCTTCGACGCGAGGGCGGATGGTGATAGCCCGAGAAATAATTTTCATCGAGCTACTAGGGGGACCTTCGCTATCTCGGTTTACAGCTCTGGTGAAATGGTTACTTCTGGCACTGCAATGACAAATGCTACTAAAATGTCTAAGCGATGTCTAAGCGATGTCTAAGCGATGTCTAAGCGATGTCTAAGCGATTTGGAAAATGGCATGTCGTCGTGGGGTTCACGAGTGACTTCTCTGGTGTAGAAAAGGTGATTTGTTTAACGTCCCACAGCGCCTCCGGCTTTGAGAGACGCCGTAGTGGAGGGCTCCGGAGATTTCGACGAACTGCGGTTCTTTAACGTGCACTGCTGTCGTGCAGCACACGGGCGCTTTGCTTTTCGTCTCCATCGAAAAACGGCCGCTGTGGCCGGGATTCGATCCCACTTCCCTGGGCACAGCAATCGAGCGCCTAACTACAGGGCGGATGCAAAGAAGAGACGTGCTTTTTAAGCGCACGTTTCTTTGATGATGAAGAAGTAAAACTGATTATTTTGATTGGCTGCGAACTCAATGTACCGTTTGCTGAACTTCGCCTAACCCGTACAAGTTATGTACAGGAATTTGCAGACATATCTCTATATTCAGAAGCGTATACTAGTTGTCTACTGATAATTAGGACCGAATCTCTAAAGTAAAAATAAATCTTGTAATTAGTTTAAGGCTAGCGTATCGACCTCTGCATAAGAAAACGACTTGGGTAACGCTAAGAAGCAGGAAGCGAGCAACTTGTTATGGGATGAAGTCGAATTAGTTAGGCGATATCAGTGCCATAAAAAGGGCACTTCATGGTGGGACACGGGAAGTGAAGAGCAGACATCGGATAGTTCAGGGCAAACGGGTGGGCATAAAAGGGAGTAAAAGAAAAAATATACGCAGGCGCAAGGTGCTCTTGTTTGTATGTTGACCAGGTGCCTCAACGAAAACGGGATATCATATCGGCCCGGTAGCTGGCGTAGGAAATGTTTAATTAAGTTCAGTGTATACGTGCACTGTCGGTTAGTATGATGCGTTTTTTTCCTATAGGGTCGTGTACGTGTGCGCGCGCCTGTGTGTGTGTGCGTGTGTGTGTGTGTGTGTGCGTGTGTGTGTGTGTGTGTGTGTGTGTGTGTGTGTGTGTGTGTGTGTGTGTGTGTGTGTGTGTGTGTGTGTGTGTGTGTGTGTGTGTGTGTGTGTGTGTGTGTGTGTGTGTGTGTGTGTGTGTGCACGCGTGCGTGCGTGCGTGCGTGCGTGCGTGCGTGCGTGCGTGCCTGCGTGTCACACGTCGCCGATATATGTGACAAAGAATGCATCAGGCCGATTCGTCTTATGTCTTTTTTTGTGCTGAAATGTCACGAGCGTTTTCGTAGCTTAGGCTTCCAAGATCGGTCGTACTTCAAAATTAGAACATACTGGTGGTTAAGCAATATGTCAGTAAAATAAAAAAAATGGACTGGTGGCTGGAATTAAGTTGGTTTTCTGGGCGGCCGGGCTGCCGTCGCCGTCTGCAAGGGTCGTCCATTTCGGCATCCTTGGTGTTTGTTGTTCTTGGACTGCTGCGAAACCGAAGGCCAATCGTCTGTTTTCTCAAGAGCTTAAAAGAGAGCTCTATCCCCCATATCAGCTACCCGACCATCCTCGACCATCACGCGCAGCAGGCCGAACGTACAGTACGTGCGCGGCGTACGGACTGGCGAGTCACTGCCTGGAGTATTTTTTCTGAGTCGCCACATTCATTCAGCTTTCGACATGGAACTTTCTGAACGTATTGCCTTGTCCATAACCGTATATGTGGCCACAGCAGTATGTCTTATTTCGAAAACCAGACGGGCCTAACGATTTTCCTTTGCTTTTTTTTTGTATTTAGAAATGATTCGTGCTGGCAGTTCAGTGACCGATAACTGCACAACTAAATTCACCTAATCCAGAAGTTAATCTTTTTTTTTTTTTTTTTTTTTTTTTGTAATCTTAAGTCGAAGCTTAATTGGCACTCACGCAGCTCGCATAGTAGATGGAAAGAAAAAGGGCATACACACAGTGCGGTTAAATTAATTCGTTCATAAAATGATCTTACGTTCGCGTTCACTGTTGATGGTAAACGTTTGCCGCGTGTTTCGCCCATCCCTTCGTCGGGTGAGGAATGGACCCAACGAACAACGGAAACGGGCTGGGTTATATGCGCTGACTTGCATTCGAGTTATCGACATTACACGGTCTGCTTTTCACACGTACCCACAATGCCCACGTTATGCCCATCTTCAGCTTACGACAGTCAGCACGCCTGCCTACGCAAAGATTGACCCTCGCTGCAGAGCTGTCGACTTATGAGAGAAAAGCCGAAACCAATGGGCACTATCGAATTCATCTTGCCATGACAATGGTAATGACTATGTTGCCCATCCGGGGCTCAGCAGTGAGGGACGCACATGTCATAGATTAGGCGGCCGCGAAGGGTGCCACCTGTGGCCACATCCTTGGAGGGCTGTGAGTGGGTGCAAACTGATCTCTGCTGTAGTCTTGCCGAAGCCGGCACAGTTTCATGCCAGCTTGGGTGAATACTGGCCCTTCTGCCTCGCTCCTGCCTGTGACTTGGCGCCTTCCTTGGACCAGTCCGTCTCCGCGCGCCCACCAGAAGGAATGCTCTTTTCGATGCGGACCACTCCCAGGTAGATCGCGAGATATTGAAGATGGATCGCATTAAAAAAAAAAAAAAACGGTGTACAGGGTCATCCACTTCTAGCTATAACACGGTGACTGCTTTCAAACCAACATTACGTCCAACCTAGGTGCATATCGATGCAAAGCGATGCAGGCACAGAGAAACCCGGAAGTGCTGCTTCACATAGACTGCCAGTTAGCATTACTGTGCGGACAGTTCGGACGTAATGACACTTTGAAAGCAGTGACCATGTTGTAGGTAGAAGTGGAGGAGGCTGTACAAGAGACGAGGGACCAGAAGGCTACAGGACGAGCTCCCTGAACGTTCTGCGAAGATTGGATCTTTGGATCTCAGTGCCGAGAATGTTGCTGAACTCTCTTCGGGAATCCGGCGTGTACATTTATTTGTGTGTTACTTATTTTTTATCAAACGACAATCTGTCCCAATAAAAAAAAAATCGAGTTGCGGCCTTAGCCAGCAGGCGGTGTATCACGCTCACTTGTTCGCCTCTTGCTGGAGGAAAGATTCGATGACTTCGTTATCGTAGCGTTCACTGTATTGGTTATAACCTGACAGGACTCAATAACCGTAAAACTGCCTTCCACCTGCTAACATGATATCGTAGGCGGGTGGCAGGCGCACGGTGATTCAGCGGACTCTAGCCGCGTTTATATGAATCCGACAAGACCGCGTCGTATTAACTTCGTTTTTTGAACATAGCCTATAGGCATTCTCACCTTTCACAGCTATTTCTACCTGTTAGCGTGAAATCGCAAATGGGAGCAAGGTGATTGACCGTGGCGTCATGACAGTACGTCGATGCCACAGGTGTTAGGGCTTCTTTTAAATGTGTTCACCACTTAATTCTTGAATCATATGTGGCTAAGAATGTTCTCACTTTTCAGAATTGGTCCAGCTTCACGGCGTTCTCTTTAGTATATGCACTATAAATACTCAGACAAGCGCTTACACGCATGTGGAGGGACTGTTAGAGCGGAAAAGCATTTTTCTATTTTTTTTTTAACTGCACATGGGGGCGTACAAGTCGAATAATGGAACAAGGATTCAGAAAGGTGAGCTGAATTCGTTGCAAAAGAAAAATAAAAGGTCGACGAGGGATGTCAAGCACTGCTGCCGGCGGCTTCTCAAAGAATTACTCCCATTCGAATGAGCTCCTCTCAATCGATCCCTCACCCCAAGGTTTGTCCGTACTTCACCGGAAACGAAGCGGCCGTACACATGCTTAAGGCGATCAGCAGGCGGGTGAAGTAAATTCTAGGAGCGACTTGCAGGCATAAGTGCGCGGACGCAACTAAACGCGGACCACTTCTTCGCGTGTTCAGTGAGGCCGTAAAAGTCGCCCAGAGGTACACCGGCGGAGGTGATAAGAGCGAAGTGGTGGAAGAGCGTGGAGCTCTAGAGCCGACAAGAAGAGAGAGCGCGAGAGAGAGCTCCTTCACGACGCAGCCCGAAAAAAAGATGTTCGGACCAATTTCCGTAAACGGATTAAAGCTCCGACAGAGCCCGCCGGTGCGCGAAGCTGCCTCGGATTGCGAAGAAAGCAAGTGCGTGTACGCCGCCAGAAAAAAACAAGACTCGAGAACAAGAAGGCTCTGAATGTAAGGAAAAGAAAATTGTTGGGCGGAAGAATCCTGACGTAGAAGAAAATGAAAGGGGGGGTGGGGGGTAAAATCAAGGCAAAGCTGCCACCGTAGAAGCCTCCGCTCCGGTGGCTGTGGCGGCGGCTATGAATCGAAAGAGAGGAAGAGAGCGATGAGGGCGCCACCAGTGAGCGTGTGAACGAGCCCGAAGAGGAGTCGCGAAAACGAATTTCCGCGCTCCATAAAGTGGGCATTAACGAGACGTGACCGTCATACCGCCCGCGGCACTCTCGCTTGGAAAAGATTTAGCTTCGGTGAGATTTAGCCTTATCCTCATCCTCCCTTTGGTTCCTCCTCATCTTTTGGGGCGTAATCGGTTCCCTGCTAGACTGGTACCCTTTCCCTCGACAGTTGTCGAGGGTGTATATGAGAAAAACCAGCAAACACAGAGAACAGAGTGCTTCCCCGCAATTCATTCTTTTGCGGCTTGGGGTCGGGGGTCTGTTAACGACGCGATGGGATTTATCCGCCTGACTACACATTTTGTGCAGCGGTGGCGAAGCACGTGGGCGTCGTGCTCTCTTGACATAACGTAATTATTGTACTCTCTTAGGCAGTCTTCTATACATGCAGGAGCGTTGCGGATTTCTACTGATCGTAAACTTGTTCGGCGGAATGAGTCCGCGAATGCTGCCCGTCTGGTTCCTACGACGGTTTGATTTCCTTATTCGCCTTCCTTATGACGTATTCCATTCGGTGATACAGAGACGTCTTCTCGCTCAGCAAAGCGAAAGGTGTGCTCCAGCGGATGACTTCTATTCAAACCCCGAGACCTTAGAGGACGATGCGTATTCCGGGCTCGTTCGTGGCTTCAGAGGTCTGCTCCGGTTTGAAGATTGGAGTGTAAAGCAGTAGCATTCCAAAACGTGGGCTGAGTGTTCCTTGAATATGTGTGCACCTTATAGCTCATGACAATTCAATTCAATTCAATTCAACTCGAGGCTGAAGGCCCTCAGGCGAAAAAGCTGTTCTAGAACAGCTTGAAGAGTGCCTGAGGGCCCATACATGGCAGCAGTTGTCCCACAGTAAATTACAGTGTAGACTCGCATCAATTTAACATCAGTTCAAACAAAATCTAACAATGATTCCGAGCGTCTAATAAAATGCTACTTGCTACATTGAAGGTCATGGTTTATTTACCAACTGCTAGCCGTCGCACTGCAGTTGGGGACTATATGCAAGTATAAATGAATTTGTGGCTGTGGTATGCGCAACAAAGGGTGTAAGGGGACCGTGCACTCGAGGTGTGCAACTTGTTTAGGGCGAAACTGAGCACCTTGGAGGACTGACGTATCCTGCGAGAGCTGCTCAAGGCTAAATCTGTCACGATTTTTACTGGTCACGTAAACGGTAGTCTTATTTTTGTTTTCAGTATGATCGCCGTTTCTCATGCTCTTTCGCACGAACGTAAATCTGTGAACAGGGCGATTGGGGAATTGAGCGATATATGAAAAAGTAGCTGCTGAAATTGATATACTATCGACTACTATCGATATCGCTTATGTTATCAGGATTGCCTGCCGTTCCGAAGAAAAACTTGCACTTGTGAAGGAAAAGCAGCGGTTCCGGTTAATCGAGAATGTAAGGTCGCTCAAGACCACACCAGCCTCTCCGCCGAAGCCTATCACGTGCAAAGGCAGTAATTTCAGCTAGGGCGTCTTACTTTGCTCTCGCCATGCGCAAATTTCATTAACGCATTGTACCTCTCACCACAACGACCACAGATGTCGCAGATGGCTATGTGTATTTCTCTAGCATGACGGATGCAGCGGAAGAACGGGCAAGCGCGGAGCGACGTCATTTCGGCGATGAGATTTATTATTATTATTTTTTTTTTTTGTGCCAACCACAATCCCTTATGCAGCGTATCCTGTGCTGCACGGAATCGTTGCCGGTCGGTGTCATACGCAGCTCTGGCAGCGGCATTAGCGCCGAGAGCCGGTGGTCTTGCCTCGGCATTGACCGGACCCCGGCAAGAAGCAGTTACGCCACGGCTGTCCGAGCTATAGGGGGGAATCTATATAGCGAGCCCTTCCTTTCTTTCGGGCCCAAACAGGGGCACGGCGCTGCGCTCTTATATCCGCGGGATATTGGTAGAGTCCCGGCGACGATCGCTCAATCGTCGACTGCAGGGACGTGGTCTTCCCTGGTCCTGACTTTCTTCGGTGACCCGAACGCACTTTGTATACTGGCTTCTTCATTCTCATTTTTCCGGGTTGCATTAAGCATGCTAATAGGGCCAGGGCCGGGAGTACAATGTGACCAGGGAAGTTTGATCAGAATGCGCGGCCTGTGTATATGACAATCACGGTAGACTTGATTGGGGCGCTTTTGTGGTGTTGGGAAGCGATTATTTACTCTTTAGAATAGCTAAATATCAGATAATTCTTATTCGAATGATTCCTTGCACTGTAATTTGGTCATTTTTTCTTCCTAAATGGCCAGCTTCTGCTCTCTCGGTTATTTGGTACGCTCAGTTTACCCCTGCTATTTTTCTTTCTTCTACTACCAGCTTGTTATTTTTGGGCGTATATATACTATTACCATTGCTTACGTTGTACAGCTGAATGAAGATAAGGTTTGACAGTCGCCGTTTTGGGAGTCATTATTGTTTTGGCCTTTCTATTTCGGTGCATTTTATACTAATTTCTCTCTTCTCAGGTTCCCTGCCGGTCTGGAAGCGAATTTTGGGCGGTTGTCGAGTGAAAACAATAAGCCGTAGAGTGAATGCGTTTCACAAAAATCCTCAAAATGAGAACTCCGGATTCACCTAGCTTTCACATGAAATACTTTTGCTGTAAATCTTTCAATATTCAGAACACCTCACTGGCCTTTCTGCAGCACACTCAGTGAACGTGAGTTCTTAGTTTCACAGAAATAATGAAGTGGACAAGTTGACTCAATTGTTGCCGTTTAGACTATAACTAAGCGGAATCAACTAGCAGCCTAGAATACTAAGAATGAAGTAAAAATATAGCTAAAAAAAACGCTTACACTTAAAGGCGACGCGGGGACAATGCTCTGCCGTCCACTCCCAGTGCAAGCGTTGCTCTTATTGCTGTTTTCTCTCTCTCTCTCGTGAATATGCACCAACTAACTGAGCAACCCACGCCTTCATCAACAAAAAATTGCCAGCAAAATATAGCATTTTAAAAAGCGAACAGTTTACTTAACCTATAGAGGGCATCAGGTTTTGCAGCGACAGCGAGAGGGTGGGGAGAAAAATTTCACAGAAAATAGCCGAAATTTGAGAGTTTTCAATCGGGTGGGCTGTCGAGGTGTTTTCTTTGCGAGCTTCGTGGGAACTATTCTGGTATCTTCCAAGCAGCTAGCTCTTCATCAGCCGCAGACCACACCGGTTCCGAGTGCGTGCCGCCGACTCCGCCAGCGTCTTATCGGCGCATTCTGTTCGCGCTCCTGTTGTGAAGATATCACCGCTTGATCGTGTGCCACCGCAGCCAGTTCTTTTGCTTGCGTCCAGTGGAACACCAGAAGAGAGCCGCCTGTCACGACTATGCATTCCGAAGCAGTGGCTACTGCCCTGTCGGTCGTTTCCTGCAAAATGAGTCCGCGCCCTATCTGCGGCGTTCTATTCCGCTAGAGGGATCAGCTGTAGGCTTTTCCCGGATAGACAAGGGTCGAGAAAACGCTCGGCATTGCTGCCGCGGCAGGGAGCGCGAGTTTATGACCTTTGAGTCTTCCTACTTCTTTCGAACCGGCTCTTCTTGCTTAGTGGACTTTTTCATTTTCTTTTTGTCGGCGCCATCTAATTTTCGTCTGTGGACTAGTCGCTTGACTTTATTCTGACTCTTTCTCAGGCAGCAATGACCGAAGGGTTCCAGTTCGTTGGTTCGGTGCGCAGTTTTCTGGCCTTGCGGTTGGATGTGCGGTGGCCGTTAGCATTACTGGTACCAGTGCTTCGTGTGCTGGGTCACTTGGCTTTGGGATGTTGTATTTATTTTTTCTTTGATAGAATCAGATACCATCTGGTTCGTGTTTTGTTAGGCAGGTAAGAAGCTGTCGTCTAAAAGGAAAAATGTGGTCATTGCGTTTTACGCTTGTGTAGTTGTCCTTTTGGGGCAAGGAAGTTGTACTGGCAGTCATGTGAGAATAGTTTCTAAAATTACCGCAAAATGCGATGCAGTTCAAAACAGCCTTTATTAAAGAGGAAAAAAAAATGAGAAAAAAAAAACTTAAATTGTTGAATTTCAGAGCATTTCGTGAAGTTTCAAAAAAGTTATATAATGTAAACAGCGTTTTCAAGCTGATGGAGGCTTGGCGCACTACAGCCCCGGACATGTTCTGCTTACCAATTAAAAGAGCTCCAAATATAAGTGGAACTTTAAAAAACAATGTCCCACTTTTAACATTGACGTTAACCAGATTAACATTAACCAGATTAAAAGTTCACCATATAGGGCACTGTAGAAAGTGATATGCAAGCAATTGGAGCGTACGAGTTGGTAATGATGGGAAAAAAAACGTCTCAAGGCTGAAATGGCGCTATGGTCTCTGTTAATCTCGGAACAATCTGAAACGAATCATTGGAGTGGCACATAAACCTCTAGCTTCGATATCGTGAACATTTTGTGCACGGAAGCTCAAACGCAAAGAATACCAAGTAGAATGTAAAGTGAGCGTATACATATGAGCGCGCTTGTACCTGAGCAAGCATGTAATGCAAATGTTTAGAGGACACAAAAAAAAAGGCACAATGTAGTCGCATGCCACCCTTCTTTGCCGAGAGAGCGTCTGAGTATCGTTCTGGTTAGCCGAGCAATTTGCGCTTCGCAATGACGTGTAGTATTGTCGCTCATGTTCCCGAGAAAAGCGGCGGCGTCCGTATCGCCTCCCTTTCATATTTCGACGAAAGCAGCGCGAGGAGTCGCGCAAAACGTGACTTGGGCTAAAAACCGAAGGGCTCTGACCCGGATTAATGTCTCTCGCGCGTGGCGTGTATTCGAGGTCCTCTCTTCTATTCATTTTTTTACTGCTTTGCGTGTCGCTTTTTAGCGAATTTTTTTTTTTTCCGTACCTCTGAGAGCAATCTGGCCAACCCCTTCACGCGTGAGACTTGAATCGTCGGTCTTGTGAACTCACGCTTGGGGAAACATCGCGCCGACGAGTCGCTGACCTGACAAGCTCTTTTTTTTTTTTTTTCGGCGTCGCACGTTGACTTGGCTGCATGCCTGACGTTTATTGCTTGATGAAAATTAGTATATGCCGTGTTTTTACGAAAATAAGCCAATCCTCCTGCGGCCGGTTAGTGTTTCTGTGAAGCAGTTAACTTATGTGCTAATGTGCGCTTGTAGAGAGCTCCATATTGTTTCATTTGCGGTCGCAAAACTATGGAAGAGGTGTAGGCTAGCATATCAAAGGGGTACAGGCATGATATCCATAAGGCCAACGGAAGGTATGTCTTGTTATTTCAACATATACCGCATGATTCACTGAATTAGAAAAAAAAAAGGCTTTTCGCGATATCAAACTGCCTTCTGCTGCGTCGTAGTGCCAGTATTTGTGAACAATAGAAAAATGTGAATTATGCTAATTAGTAAGCTTGTTAATGAACTTCTAATAGTCATTTTACTTGCTGCAGTTAAGCGCCAGTTTGCAATGAAAAACTTGTAGTCAGCTGTTAGTGGGAGCCAAATCACTCTTTAGAATTGCAAGATTGCGAGTATCCTAGGCGCCATTAGCAACAATGTTTCGCTGCCACGCTCCTTTTCCAAAAAGTGCGCGTTTTCGGCGGGCCGCGAAGCAACGTCAGTCACTACACTTCACTTCGTGGTACAACTTACAAGTTATCATGACCAGCTTACTAGTTATCATGACCAGCTTACTAGTTATCATGACTCGTCTTTTTTGTGATATCAGCCAACACTGGTTTCACAACGCCCGTAGAACCATCTCGATATCTCGAAGCACCCTTTTCCTTTTTATTGGCTCCTTATTGCACCCGGAAATGTTTAGTAACTGACTGGGCCGTCATTTGATCCGATTTTCAACACTGGCCGGCGAGCAGCTATCTCATTTCCATCCATACGGGGATATCAACTGATTCCTTATCTGGCGAAACAAGGAGGTGGTGGGGGTGAAAACTTTATCAGAATCTCTGTCTCTGAGTTTGAGCCTGCGTGACTACCAAAGGTGCAGCAACTGGAATGCTATGCTACGCAGGAGGCCCATGCGGGCGCTAACCGAGCTAGCAACAAAAATGCGCCTGATTTTAGTTAATAACGTTGCGCAAATAATTCCCGCCTTCATTTCGCAACATTTGGAAAGGAAAAATGCCGAAATCCAAAAGCTCTGCAGTAGAGATCGCTGCGGTTATTTTTATATATATTCGCCCATTCACGCGACAAAAAAAAAAAAAAAAAAAAAAAACCGCTTCACGGCCCTGTGCACGCGGAACGGCTACGCCATATAATAATAATAATAATAATAATAATAATAATAATAATAATAATAATAATAATAATAATAATAATAATAATAATAATAATAATAATAATAATAATAATAATAAAGCATACTATCGAGGCTCTCAGATGACCGCAATAACCTGGCCGTCCTGAATCATACCACAGGAGCCGATTGTCTTTACTCTTTCCTCGTAACGCACGACATGAACGAGCAGTCCGCGCTCAGCTCATCAATTTACGCAGCGTTTGTGCGAACACAACGCAACTATATACTCCGTGGAGGCGTCGGTTCAGAGGCCTCGTAATTGCCGCATCGGGATCATATCTCCATTCATCTGTCCATTTCCTTCCTCCCTCCCTTGTATCGCTCCCGGCAACATGAAACTAGACTACGCATTAACACGCATATGCGCTCGCCGCGCTCCCTGTGTGCGGCTTGTTTCTAGCTCCACTGTTACTAGCCTCTGATAGCTTGTTTGTTTACTTTTATTTCACTGTTGGGGTCTCAGGGCAGCAGAGCGCAGCCGTCATGATGTCACTGCGCAGCGCGCTGCAGCCTATTCCCGGGGGGCGCTCTAATAAATGTACTTTCGCCGAGGTGTCGGTGGCTCTCGGTCTTCTCTCCCCCTCTCTGCTCTGGTCCCTCTCTGCTCTGGTAAAAGCGCAGTGTGCGGGGTGAAAAACTTCTCGGAGGCAGCTCTGAGCACGCCCCTTTGCACATCCTCCCCACTTCTGGCTTGTACATCACTCTCTCTCTCCCTCTCTCTTTTTTTCGTGCATCCCTCTAGGGCCACTAGTGATTAATGGTTCGGGGCGTTGTTTAGGGTGCTCCTCTAGAGGGCTCTCAGAGATGATGGAAGAAGTAAATGGAGGAGGATGCCGACAATCACCTCGTATAGAGGAGCACAAGTGTAAAAGAAGCTAACAAGGAGGGTACAGCTAGAAAAGCGCATAAAGACTGATAGTATAGAAATCAGGTTTCACTGAAAGAAAAAAAGTGCAACATGCATGAAGGCAAGCGAGTGAATGAATGAATACTTTTGAAAATCGGGGGAGACTTTATTCACTTGATTTAACACGAGTTCCTGGTGCCAAGGTTGTGATTTGATTGTGATGAAATGTACTGAGGCTGGTCATACTTAATGCTTGCTGTACGCGGCAACACGTTCATAAGTAGAGCATCAGTCTTCTCGATGCATCTGATCCTAAAATCACGAAAAACGTTTAAGCATTGCATTGAATTTGATGATTAAAGAAGCAACTATTGTGAATGAAAAGTGCTCACTGATGGTAGCTGCAACGCGAAACTAACGCATTCAAGTTTAGGATGTTGGTAATTAAGACAGCGATTTTTGAGGGTTGGTAATGATTCGTCGTAAATTGCGCTAAATATCAGGACACCATGCACAGAGCATATGTGTTGTATGTTCTTCTTATATCCCGTCGTTTTGCGCTATTTACTATGGATCAATGAAGTAAAATATATTTACCCAACAGCTTAATAGTGAACGCTGTTTTAAAGTGTGACCTAAAGTTATTGAGTTGAATATAGTTGCTTGTCGTGTTCTCCCTGGGGTTCTGACGGAATGTATCTCCTGCAGCACCGCCTGGGGCATTGTACAGTCTCTACACATTTTAATGAACATTCATTTATTCTCTCGCTCAGCTCAGTTTGTAGGCCTCCTAACGCAGCCACAGCCGCTGACTTTGAATCGAGATTGGGGGAGTGCAGATGTAAAGGAAGGAATTCGAATCTCATGGCTGCGAAACACGCTACTGACCGGACATCACCAACGTCACAAGTGACAGCTTCCGTATACACGCAGCCTTCTAAAGCACTATGTGAGCAAGGTCAGCTTCAGGTCAGCAGAAGGAATGGTATATGTCCGCTACCACAGGCGTAAGGGATGGTTTGGCGGTTCGGCGCTCGTGTAAGATAAAACGTCTAACGCACTTCCCAGGCAACGCTCCTCCGAACCCTCGGGCTTACACGACGCAGGCGTAGCGTGCGACACTGCAGCGCCGCTCCTGCGCGTTTGATTTACGATGAAGAATTTTTTTATTATTTTGTTACGCACGACATTTTTCACCCCCAAACTGTCTCCTCGCGTGTTTCCTCCGGCACTTGACCTTGCTTGTTTGTTCGTTAATGTATTTGGAATCCGCGCGAAGAAGCCGATGTGCGCATGCGCAGTAGCACCCTGGAGGGCTCCCTCCAGCGCCCCAATCCTCCGCTTACTGGGCGCTACGAGCTTCTTTCCGTGACTGCAACACGTACACACTCTAGCCTGCTTGTATACATCGACCTCCCTGGCGGTATAAATATAGCTCAGCCCTCTCGGTATGAGCGATAAACCTTACCTCCCCAGGAAGGCGGAGTCGAAGATGGAAGTTCAAGTCCGTGCTTAAGCGCTTCGAAACACGCAGGCTCCCGAAAAAAACACCTCTTCGTCATTTATGTTTCGTTCACCTTCTCGCTCCGCCTGTTTCGTCTCTACTTTTACGAGCTTTTCGCGTGGAATCTGCGCTCTCGGTACTACGTAGGTAGGCGAGCACGCGCGCGCCTTCCTCGCCTTGCTCACGGTCTCGTTCCGTATACACGGCCCGAGGCCTCGACTCGCCGAGCCCTTCGCCGATTGAGCGTACGCGGTTCTGGCGTCGGGTATACATGCTCAATCATGGCCGGGCCACGCGGCTGGCTCAGAGCTCGAGACGGATCTGCGACAGCAACGGCAGTTGTTTTTCTTTTTTCGTTTATTCGTTACATTTTCCTTCTTTCCCGAATGTTTGCAAATGGCAGACACTTGTGACTACGGTAGTGGTATTTGCTTCCGCCTGCTAGCATTGGGCTTTGCGCTTTGGCGTCTGGAAACCAGAGCATGGGAAATACCGGGAAGGGTAATAGGAAAGTAAACGATGGGAAGTCAGCGAGACAAAGACCGATTAGCTATATCCAACACGGAACCAGATGGGCTGAAGGGAAACGAAAGACTGAGTGGAGAGATTAGAGATGACGTCGTTCCCAATAAATTTCGTTCTATATTAATAATAACCCGAGTACGTAGTCTCCAAGTGTCCATTATAAGTCTTCAAAATGGGCACAGCCGTTGAGAAACTTTCATCCAGCTTGCAAAATAGCACGTGGAAAGGGCTACAGGGTGTCTTCTGTTTCAGCAGTGACTTTTCGCAATGATCTCTTCGGCATCGTAAGCTCGATGCATTTCTGTCGCTTATTTATTTGTAAATCGAGTCCAGCGCCATTGGCAACTTTTGCCAAGGCGATAACGGACAACGCTATTAATATCACGAAGGGATATAATTGTTTAGTATTCGCAGGGCCTGCCCTTGCTACCGCCTGTTTTATACGTGCGGCAGTAGCACGTATCAGTGTCACTTCGCCGAATTGTTTATGACCTTGAAGATTCGTACTAAGTGTCCTTAGAGATTCGTACTAAGTGTACAGGAAACGCGCTGGTACGAAATTGGTGATCGTACTGTGTTCGCCGAAAATACATACCTGATCTTTGCAGTTCCAGCCTTCCCAATTTCTCGAAGAGGAGAAAGGTTATCATATTAACTTGTCCTGAACTTGGGACTTATATGCTTGCTTGCAAAGAACACGCGCGACCTGCGCATTCTGGAGGTCGTATGTCGACTCTAATAAAGTTCGCTTTGTATGCGGCTGTGGATTTTATTTTATTTACTTAGTTCCTTTGGTAATGTTGTTTATAAAAGCTTTGAATAAAATTGAATGTGTAACCTTTGAGCACAATATTCTTCCGTCGCTCGCAAAGCTTCAATAATAATCGGACGCTTTGCTCGAATAAACAATAGCCGTTATGACCACTAGTATCCATAAATTATTAACTAATCATAACGGTAGACGCATACAAAGAGTTAACTGCTTTCTGAGTAATGTTGTAAGAATGATGAAGTGTTTGTTTCCTTTGTGTATTAATGGTCATTGCGTTACTGGCTAGCAGACCGTCAGCAGACTTCGACGGATCTGACAGCTGAGTTGTGCAATATTAATTGAAGCCAACTTGTAAAATATGCAAGGAATCAGGTGGCTGAGAACCAAAGCAATGCTATTTATGCACTTCACAATATTCCTTACGTGACTGAAGTGACTGCTCTAGCAGATTGTCTTCTCATACCATAGCACAAAACTGCAGTCTATCCCGGATATATCGAATGGCTGTTTATATCGAGCTCTCAGAATGTCCCCTTGAAAATTCACTGCACAATTATACCAGTGGCGTTCACGTTTATCGAACTCCCGCTCAGCGCAACACTCAATACATCAAACTGCGCGCTGTGCCCCTTGGAGGTGCGCTTCTCCTAACTACACCCTTGTGATCACAGTTCGCGCCCGGTGTTGGGTCGGCTGCTCAACCTTGAACGCCTTCTGGCAGCGCTCACACTGTAAAAGCGCTTGACGACCTGAACGTCGAGTCCGATTGCATCAGTAAGGTGTGCTTTTTTTTCAACACTACGTTGATGTGATGCGGAGAAGCCAAAGTTCAATGCATTGGTTATTACGCAGTGAAGCCAGCTTTGCTGACAAATGGCTTTCGGCGCCTCTCGCTTGGCCTGCTTCGCTGATGGTTAAGACGAAGATATCAGCTGCACCGTATTTTAACCGACGTATTATTCTGTTCATAATGTACCAATAACAGATTTAAATCTCTCTTATGATCGGAAGCATTCCGGGCTCCGAGGCTCCTATCTGTCTCCACCAAATATTTGGCGCGCACCAAGGAGCGGCACGTGGAGGAGCTTCTCGCTTCTCTTTTAGACCCCTGGCTTGACGTTTGACAAGCGTGGCGCTGGGCGCGCGTGCACCTCGCCTCGCTGGTCGCAGCATCCGCAGTGAACAGCGGGCTGTTGGTATGTCGGCGGGCCGCACATCGCTGCAGCAAGGGCGCTGGTAGTGTGGATGTATCTTATTCATGCTTCTGGGTCGGAGAGGAGCTCAAATGTTGGCGTGCCTTAATATCGAATTATCAGTATACCGTACTATTTCGCGATATCCTGCGAGTTCGATGTATCCGGGATCGATTGTTTACGACCTTTTAGACGCGTAGCTACTCTTTCACTTGAGTATGGCAGGACTTGCATGTGCAGACTGATGACTGCGATCACGAGTCGCATGTACAAGCATATCTGTCGTCAGTGAAACTTTCTGCCGTCATCGCTTTCTCTCCTCATTTTGCCTCGTACTTTCTTTTTCAACTGCAGCTCTTCTATCGGGCACGCTGAAGACGTTCCAGAAGTTCGCCTGCGACGGCCAGGAGCTCCAGCTGCGCTGTTTCCGCAATACGAGCATTTCCATCTCAGTGGCCCAGTACGGCCGTTCGGTGCCCTATCACATGCTGTGCCCCCCGCCAGACGACGCTGCGCACGCAACGCCGCCGCAGGAGTACAACGGCAGCGTCGAGTGCATCGCCAAGGAGGCGCTGAGGGTGAGAGAAGTTTTCTCCAGAACTCGCTGCACTGCCGATTGGGGTGTTCGTTTTAAATTTCACTGCTGTAAAAACCGTTCAATTTCAAGCACTCTTCAGGGACAGTTCAATTGCGTTCAAAGACGATTCTTTCATACAGCGCCCACCGACATCTGTAAAGTGAAAAAAAAAAAAAAAAAAAAAAAAACTAATTATGAAGCGTAATTAGTCAAACGGGCAATTAGTCATGTGGTCATAAATGGTCAGTAGGTCACGTGGCCGTGCACCAGCACACTGCAATAAGCGACACTTGTCGCTAGGCAGGCTAGGTCCCAGTTTGATCTTGGCTGAGCTTGAAAGTCAGGTTGACGGAACGAGGCGTTTTATGGATTTTATAGCCTTTGTCAAACGTGTAGAGCCCAGGGGGTCTGCTTCTGAGCCACTTCGTATGCCTTGTAATGCATTTCGAGTGCTCTGAATCCCTTGAGGTAAGAAAATTTTTTGTCCTACCCTCTCCAATGGGAAAAACCTCCACCAGTGCTAAATCAGCGCCACTACACGGCTCAGAGCAGACCTCCTGGGCTCTAACACTTTTGACAAAGGCTGTACCTGTTGTGGTAGAGCAATTGTTCAAAAACCCACACTGAGTCAGTAGAGGTGGCGGCTACTGTTGTACCGCGTGGTCTCTAGCGTCCCTTCAGTTGTTTTGTATGCCCGAATGCATGTGGTCCCTAGCATTCCGAAGCTTCGCAAGCTTCCTGTTCGTGTTTGGTTCCGTTGTCTTTTACTATCTAGAGCCTCACTTATCATTTTATATCATTGATGAAAGCTAGAAAGAATTCAGTTTCGCTGACGCTCCTAGCCGCGCCGGAAGCTTTTTAATCCCAGAGTTCCCCATAACTCGACTCCCTGACTCGCACAGCGTTTACATGTTTTTTAGACAAAGCTGGTCAAGCGAGTTAACCCATCCCCCACAGGAGAGTTAACTCAACTCGCTCTGCCGCCTACTTTACTCGGCCCGACTGCATATACGTGAACCCGACAGCGGTTTTTTACTCGACCCGACTATGTCGAGTTCACGTATAAAAGGCAAAATGAAGCAAGGGAAGTAAAGACGATAACTTCCATGCAGTTTGTGGTTGAGAAGCTCTACTCTGCATCCTGGTACATCACTGTCCTCGTTTATTCCAGTCACGGCAACTCTAATTTTAAGTTCCTAGGATATACACCCGGTCGCGTAGCTTCTTGCTGGCGGCAAATAGGCCGCTGTTCTTGCGAGCCAATCGAATGGGAACTGAGGGGGGCGGCTTCCGAATCCGTCCACAGGTGGTCGAGGCAGCCTGCAGGGAGAAAGAAGAGTGCACGGTCAAGACGGACGCCAAGTCGTTCATGGTGGACCCGTGTCCCGGGGTGCACAAGTACGCCGAGGTCGCCTACAAGTGCCGACCCAGTGAGTGCATGGTGCCTTGCGCCCTATTTGGGGGGCCGCGCTCACTTCACGATGTACGCTACGTTTTGCTAAGGCGCCCTTTCATTAAAACTAAGGTGCATTTCCATTTCTCTTACTTGTAATATGTTCCGTTGGCTTGTTTCTATGTTCACATTCTTGTTCCTTCCCCTATATGACTTGCAGTGCAGTAGCAAGATCATCAAGGAGCTCACAGGGTGAATGTAAAGCATTTGAATGACCGTGTCATGCATTTTTATCTCAGCGCAGTTCCTAATTCAAAGCCGACGCCTAGATTCCGTAACTATTTCACTAACTTGTTAGCTGCTGCTAACGGGCTGGCCAACTGAATCTCAGAAAAGAAAAGCTACAAACATTGAAAAAATTAGTTGTACGTTTTTGCTTAAGGTACATAATTTTAACCATGGCTTTGTAACATAGCTGTGCCGGTTTTTATAAAACAAATGGGAACATGCATTCTGTAGATGTTAAGGAAAGTGATATAAATAAAAAAAAGAACACTGCGTGAAATTTAAAAATTAGTTTTGAGCTCTAACGCAAGCCATATTTATCTTGAAGGTAGAAATTTGTATGGGCACATAGTATTTATTACAACTACTTTAGAGCCACTTTTTAAAATCAGCTTTCAACAATTCACTCCAACTTAACGCATGCAGTGTCGCTTGCACGTGCATTGGCTCCAAGAGCAGGCGCGTACACCATTTTTTTTTTTTTTTGTATAATCGCGCTTGGAATAAAACTTTAAGCAACGATATGACTTGCATCTTCTTGGAGCATGCAGAATGGAGTTGTAGTCATGGTGCTTTATTTAGTGGCGTACAGGTGTCGCTGATCAAGCATAGTTGTTATTTTTCTGAACACTTGCGTATTAGTGTCATTAAACAGTCATTTTGGCTACAGTATGCTCTGCCTAAATAAACCAGAATGTTTAACTTCAGAAGCGGAAAGTTTTTACGCATGCCACCGTGTAAGCGCGCGTTTTCCCGCTATAACAAACAGTTTATCATGTTTTGTTGTAGTCGAAGTACTTGCGCTACATAATGTCGCAACGTGTCGTGCTCTGTTCAAAATTCTATTATTTCGTAAACAATGTGCTAGAGCCCAGTTCTTCTTTCGCAGCCACGTTCTCTAACCGGATAGTGTGCGAGAACGACGTGCTCAACCTACGCTGTCACAAGAACCTGCGCATCGTCATCTACTCGGCAAACTTCGGTGGCACTGAGAGAGGCGTGCCCGAGTGCCCACAGAGGCAGGACGCCAAACTCTCAGGTGGGTCTCAATTGACTCCTGCATTCGTACAACGCTTTTCAACATGTACATACATGCCTCCTATTGTGGGCAGAATTTGTCTATATATATTAGACTTAATTTGTTCGCGTGGCAGCAAGTTATAATAATAAATATAAGTAAAATAAAAATTAGACAGCAGATGGTAAACTTAAGGCTTCGAAAAGAACACCTGCATGAAGAAAATCGCGGCCATCAAGCAGCGCACGGCATTGTTTTAGTTGGCCGCTGTGCTTATTTATACTTTGCTCATATTTACATTCCTTACATTTTAATTACAGCTGCATCTAGACCTGTGTGCTGTGCGCACAAGAAAGTTGCTTTGGCTGGCGCAGATGGACCTATGCGTATATTTATGTGCCTCTGTCCAAAGAAATATCGATGACTGCGTGAGATCTGCTTTATTCGGAAGTTATGCAGTCGCAAAGACAGAAGAATATTTGATTGCCACCTAACTGACAAGTACTCATTTCGTTACAGTGCTGTGATGGCAACGCTGTGACAGTGCTTTGCTACAAAGCAAGCTACTGAGCATAAGGTATCCCAAGAAGAACTTTACCTTAGCGTACATTAGTCATGATTTCATGCATGCAGTTTAGATAGTTTTGAACGGCGCGTGCCAGCATGACAGCCTGGTAGGCACTCACGGACAAAATGAGATCGCTTGTGAGCTTCTGCTTTAAAGCTTGTGTAGCGTCGCGCTTGACTCATATTTGTAGCCGTCTATGAGTTCTCTTCATTCAAAATTTTTAATCTGCAGTCCATACACTCTCTGAGAGATCTCTAAATGCGTTCTATAGAAGGGACACTGCCGCAATAATTCCGGTATGAAAACGAGCGCAGCGCAAAATTTTTATATTTGAAAGTGTTTTGCTTCTTCCGGGTTCTTCTTTTGTGAATGTATGTACACTCAAGAAAATTTACTTATTAGTTTTTATATGGAAACACTCCCAAGGGCCCACGATTACGGGTGTACGTGGGTGGGCAGGGGAGGGGAGGGGAGCGAGAATTGCACAACTACAAAAATGGAAAATGAACAACCTTATTAAGTAAACACAAGCAAAAATGAACGGTCCGTGACTGTGATATGAATGCTTGGATCGTCACCCATTTCTTCAAGATGTTGAAGTGTGGGAAAGGTTCAGATATCTTTGCTCTTCAGGGACACACGTTGAACACAAGCGTATGCAACTGCCCTTTTCTGAATACTCAATTGCAGAGTGCCAAGTAAGCTACGCGACTGAGACGGTGCTGACGACATGTCACGGGCGCCGCAAGTGCACGGTGGCCGCAGACATGGGCACCTTCGGTAACCCGAGCTGCCACAAGGACTCGCGCCTCTTCCTCAAGGTCGTCTACACCTGCGGTACGTGAATATGCCAGCGGTGCTGGGACATACCTTGCTCTACACCTGCCACGAGCGCATAGGACGTCCTGCAATACGGTGCACGCCAATGCTAGATAGTCTCCGCTACGATAAATTAACGCCTTGAACCGTTTTGGGGTCTCTCAAGTGAGCTTGAGAGTGAAATGCGGTGGGCATAAGAGGCAGTGTTGTTGCTAAAGGGTTTCTTTCGTTGCAGCGCGAAATATTTGCCGTTTTTCCAATATTTTGTTTTTATTTTACCTTTTATACGAGGTTGTGAATGCAACCACAGCCAGCGCGTTCATTGCCTGTAAACTTGACCATGTCATGTGGCCTCATGACGTCAAACACCTCGGCAATCAGTCAGACAATCAGTGCTCAGCCAGCGACCTGGCCAAATGTCGTAAGGATCGAAGGAGTTGTTTATTTTTAAATTCAGATCAAAGTTAATGTTTTTATGGTTCAGGTGTCCACAGAGTAAGTGTGACAGATACTGCGCCTTTCCCTTCCTGTGAACCAGTCATCATCATAATGTTTTTATGTATTTGAATTTTGGCCGATTTTGAAACGGCGTTGAGAAACAACTTACTAATTTAGAGCTACAAACGACCTAAAATAAAAAATACGGCCGCCGTAATCAAGAGGAAGAAATAACAATAAAATAGGAAGCAAAATACATGTGTACTCCGAGATGTCAGCACACACTAAATTACCCCATATACTAGTCCTGAGCCCTTTACTACAGCTTCCCTCATAGCACGTGCATGGCTTGAAGACACATGGAATTCCCAACTTACAATGTGACATCACACACCACAGCGGCCCCTTTTAACTCTTTGCTTCCATTGATGTCAGAGCTATTTTAAAGGACTAATAGACTACTGTAGAAATTATTCCGCAGCGCTCTACTACGAGAGTATTTCTTCCTTCATTCTCACCACTTTCCAAATTCCCCACTCTCTTCATTCATCTTCTTATGACGTGAGAGATTTGTGCGCGCTATATTCACCCCAACGCAGTACCTAGCCGAAACCTGCCCTAACATAACGGTCGCTCACTTTATGCTTGGGTGTGTTGTCATGGGTAAAGAGGAATAGAAAACTCCATGTTTAAACTTCATCTAGGACAAAACAAACAAACAAACAAACAAACAAACAAACAAACAAACAAACAAACAAACAAACAAACAAACAAACAAACAAACAAACAAACAAACAAACAAACAAACAAACAAACAAACAAACAAACAAACAGCGATCTACGAACTTGTCACGGAGAAAACACAACTATGAAGGGTGAGTTTAAATAATGCGCCATTTCGAATGCTTTTTTGAGCAGTCAGCAGATGGCGTCACCAGTCTTCAATTTTTTCCTTTTGCGCAATCTATAGACAGATGGCAGGGCGATCGCGGCAGCCTCTTGACTCTTATTTGAGCGCCAGTTCTAAAAGGCTCTTGCATGATAGTTTTGTTACCTCTGCATCATGCTCTATGTGAGTGAAAAAGAAGAAAAAAAAATACTTCATAAGACTACCTAGTATAATTTACGCAACTCCTGGAGAATAAAGAAAAAAATTTCATTGAGTGTTGAGTCTCCAGTCCTCAGCTTTAGCGACTCTGTAATAAGAATAGCTCAGGTAAGCGCATGGGGTGAGGTTTAAATGGCTCTACGAGAGTTTGAGTTACTTTTTTAATCTTTTTCAGCTTAATTTAGTGTAGTAGTGGCCACAATGATGCTCTATTAATATATCTTTATGGTGGCTTGCTCGGGAGGTGGGCAAACACCTCGAGCCTAATTTGAGCCCCTCCCGCAGCCACTCCCGACTTTAACCGCTTCTCAATTAAATAAGTTTCGTTGAAATATGACGCCATTACCTGAGCGCGGCCACCATTTTACCGCCTTTCACTTTAGCCCCGCTATGCGTTGACGTGGACACACGATATCCCTCGAAGTTATTGCCTTCATAGCCATGCAGTGCTTACGCATTTATAATAATAATAATAATAATAATAATAATAATAATAATAATAATAATAATAATAATAATAATAATAATAATAATAATAATAATAATTTGTTCAGAGGAAGGAAAAGGTGCAGTATCTGTCACACTTCATTTGTGGACACCTGACCGCGCTGTAAGGGATAGGAGGAAGATGGGAGTGAGAGTGGAAACAGAGAAAGAGGTGCCGTATTGGAGGGCTTCAGAGTAGTTTCGACCACGTTGGGGATAATTAACGTGTACTGACGTCGCACAGCACACGGAAGCCTCTTCATTTCGCCTCCATCGAAAGACATTTGGGGGCATTAAGGATCGTCTCTGTACCAAATTCTACCTTCATGTAATTTCGACGTGTCCCCTAAATGTTAAATGTTTAATTTATTCCATTTATTTATAGTCCTCCATTCGGTGCATGAAGTTTCCAGTACATAAGCGCAGTAAAAAAAAAAAAAAAAAAAAAAAAAAAAAAAAAAAAAAAAAAAAAAAAAGAAGAAGAAGACGTATTTTAGGTAGGCTAGATGCCTTGCACCTTTTAAAAATTAAATGTGTACTTCTTATCCAATTTATATGGTAAACAGCGGTTCAGTTCAACACAGGCCACAATGGAAATGAGAATACAAGTCTACATTCCATAGATGCGTAATCAAGTACATTGTAAACCTCCTTACAAAATATGTTATATCTAGGACGATTTTAAAACGCATTGTCAGGTCATTTTTAATCTGGCTACGTTGCTTATGAAATTTGATCTATTCCATGAAAAATATTTGATCTAAAATTGTTTGTTTACAACTTTTTTTTTCGGCCTGCTTTTTTTTTTTTTTTTAAATCGCTGTGGATGAGCGGAATTTATACCCCTTTTGAATATTTTTCTGTTATGTGTTGATTGCTGTAGTTTCGAACAGGAAAGTAGCTGTTTTGCTTTCCTCTGCAGTACCCAAAGAGATCCTCAAAGATCTGGACATTGGGGGCAGTGACTCCAGCAAAGACAAGCTGGATGAAGACGAAGAAGGCTACGTAGAAGAGGCTCGCTACCAGCCATCCACATTCAGTCCAGCGGGAGGAATGTATGCATCAGCAAAGCCTCTACCAGGTAAAAAAAAAAAAAAATAAAAAAAAAATAAAGATGATTATGCAAACATGAGTTTAAACTCATGTAAACTCACAAATCAGCTTTGGAATAAAATTTTCCTAACCAGAAATAAATATCCAAACGACATGGGTGCAACCAGGGACGACCTATTTCGAGGAGCATATGGATACAAGGGCGATATGCACATTGCAGCACAGGATGTTCACGGCAAGAGATAGTAGTTCTTCAAAAGAGTATCTTGAAGGTAAAATGAGTAAAGCAGCATTTTCTGACTATAAACTTTTAAATTTTAGCACTTACTTGCTTGTTTGCAATGTTACTTGTAGGGCCGCAAGTAACATTGACGGCGAGGTGATGAGGATGAGAATTGTATTTGGATGTTTTATCGCCAAATTGGTCACAAGGGAAAAGGCCGTTATCTATCGGGGTATATCCGTTCGCCATCTTTCTCGTCATCTTTCCTGTCTCGGCGCTCTTGCAAAGCTCATCCGCGATGACCTCCGAATCTCCAATCGCAGGAAGCGCGCTGTTGTCATTCTTACCGAACTTACAGTACCACTGTACTTACAGCGTTTGGAAATGTTTTGACGAAGTACTTGTTAACGGTATGATGATTTCCTGGTATGCTGTGCAATTTACTCGGGTAACCAAGAGTAGTTATCGCATGTACTGTTCTATGGTAATTAAGGCTGTACGTGTTTCTTGTAAAATGGTGTGTTTTGTACATGCAAGTACCAATGAACTGCATAGTTTTATCGTTTCTTTTTTCTTCATGTATGTAATATTGTTATTGTACATATCCAGCAACTCCTATCTTGACTCATGCGGACAGTATGAATAAATAAATAAAATTTAATAAATAAATAAAAATAAATAAATAAATAAGTGTGCTAAACAATGCGACATTTATACCCTTGACGCACTTCTGAATCTTCCAAACGCGAGACTTTGCCCCGCCGGGGTGGTGCAGTGGTAAGACGCCCGACTACTGTGCCGGAGCACCCGGGCTCGAATCCGACCTCAGCGGCTGCGTTTCGATGGAGGCGAAACGAAGAGGCGTCCGTGTGCTGTGCGATGTCAGTGCACGTTAAAGAACCCCAGGTGGTCAAAATTTCCGGAGTCCTCCACTACGGCTCCTTGTCGTGACGCTGGGGCTATGTCGACCCGGCCTTCACTTGGTAGCGTGCAGAGACTCCGGGGTTCATGAAGGATTGAATCTTCGAAGTAGGTAAAATATGTACAAGCAGGTTTAATGGCACTTTGAGAAGCTTATTTACAAGATTATTTACACGAAAAAGAAGGGTACATCAGCAAAATGGCAAGCGTTAAGAGTTCATAGCGAGAAGCGACTGGATGAGCCGTTTACCCAGGGCCCAGAGCGACATTTCGTGCTCTGCAGCGTCCTTAAAACCCCCTATGTCCAGCCCCTCTCTGAAGATGCTGACCAACCAAATCCAGGGCACGCCCCTCAGGTATCGGCATCCAATCGAACACATCACTGCACTGAGGGTCTGAAGCACTGACTGGTCCGGCATTCATTCGTTGGGCGTGATCACTTGTTGGCGGGAAAAGCTTGGGAACGGCGAGGAGAGGAGGTACATTTCTATTCTTCAGCAAAGAAACCACAGGCTGGTTCTGACAAGTGGTTTTACTTCTCAGAAACCCGAGTGCACGTGGCGCCGCATCCGCTCCCAGCATTGTCCGTTTTCGACAATTGCAAATCTTTCCTGCATTCCTGGGAAATCACTTAATGGCTGTATGCGTCATGCTCCTTTCTTGTCCTGCACGTCAGCGGACATGTCACTCTGTCGTCTCCTTTGGAAAGTAGGCATTCCTCACTGGACGATAGGGCTTATCGACTGGAAGGGTGAACAAAAGAAAGAAAGCACTTCCTGCATTTCCCGCAGGGGGACGTTTCTTTGTGTTTTTCCAGACGTTCTCTTGACAGGGTCAATTTGGCATTTGCAGGTTGTCCACAAAGCAAAACAGGCTTACAAAACAGGATTCCTGGAAACAGGCTCACTTAGAGCCATTGGACCATCACCACATTTCCACAGCACTTATTCATGCCCACAGGCGAACAATAGAGCGCGCAAATGCGGATGCTTGGTCGTAACAGCCTCCTCCCCCGCCAGAAGAGTCTCGGAGGGCAGCAGTCCCAGCTGCTGCATGAAGAGACGACTTAATGGTCTGCACGTGAACGCTTGAAGCTCGCTGTTGCTTGTCGCGTTGTCTTGATTGTTGTAGGCCAAATTGCTCGAGCTGTCTGAAACTCAACCACATGTCGAAGCAAGCACTCGGCTCCCGTCTGAAGAGACCAGGTTAAAAGAAAACTGCCATTGTTGTTCGAGAAAAGCCCACTCTCAAGACGTTCGGGACCCACGTATTCCTAGAAAACCAAACGTGCTGCTTTACATAGCCACACATATACAAGCGCACGAAAAAAAAAAAAAAAACCTGATTATCAATTTGGATACATGGTGAGGAACATCTCGGACCGCTTAGAAAGAGCGGCTAAGCGCGTCCGCATTCCCATTTAACTTCCCCTTTTTGTATCTTATTTCAAAATTGTACTGCTGTAAAATCAAGCTCCACCTAAGAAGGCGACTGTTCTTCGATGTCGCAGTTTGCAGCCAAGCCAGGGGACAATGGTCCGTCTCTACGGTGAATTTGGCCCCTCCAAGATAGCACTGCAATTTTTGAATGGCCCATACAATGCAAGCGCATTCTTTCTCTGACGCGCAATAAGCTCTCTCTCTAGAACTCAGTTTTCTGCTCAGGTAGAGCACGGGGTGCTCATTACCGTCGTCATCTCTCTGGCAGAGAACAGCACCTAACCCTCGATCACTGGCATCACACTGGACCGTGAATTCTCGGCCATAGTCTGGAGCTCGCAATACCGGACGGCTAATCAGCACAGCCTTCAGGTTTACGAAGGAGGCTTCCTTTTGTTCGTCCCAGACTACATTTGTCGGTTCTGTCTTGCGGAGAGCGTCGGTCAGAGGGCTAGCCAAAGCTGAATAGTTGGGATGTAGTGATTGTAGTACCCAGTCAGACCTAGGAATGCTCGAATTTCCGTCTTCGTGCTCGGCCGCGGATAGTCTGCTACCGCAGAAATCTTAATCTCGCTGGGTTTCCTGAAACCCTGACCTACATTGTGACCCAAGTAGTCCACGGTCGCCCTTGCCAGGCAACATTTCTCGGCCTTTACGGTTAGTCCAGCTTGACGCAAAAGGCTCAGTACAGCTCTTAGATGTACCATATGGTCCGCCCATGAGTCGGAAAAAACCGCAATGTCATCTAAATAAGGCACCGCGAATGTTTCACACCCATTTAAAACCCTATCCATGAGTCGGGAAAAACAAAATGGAGCATTTTTGAGCCCGAAACTCATCATTGTTGGCTGGTAGCTGCCCGTCGGAGTGACGAAAGCCGCGTATCTGCTGGCGCGTTCAGTGAGCGGTACTTGCCAGTATCCTCGAGTAAGGTCCAGCGTAGTCACATATGCCGCTCTACTGACCTGTTCTACTCTCTCCTCAATATTCGGAATAGGATACACTTGATCCCTGGTGAGAGAATTTAGCTTTCGGTAGTCTACCACAGGCCTAGGGTCTTTACCTGGAGCTTCTACTAAGATCATAGGCGAAGCATAATCGCTTTCCGAGGGTTTTATTACTCCCAATTCCAGCATGCGAGTTACTTCCCTATCCAGAATTTCTCTTTGCCTTGGAGAAAATCGGTAGCACCTTGATCGCACTGGCACGTCTGAAGTCAGCTCAATATCGTGCTCAGTCAAATCAGTTCTGCCTGGCCTGTCCACGAAGCAGGCCTCAAACTCTGTTATTATCTCGCCCAGATCGGACAGCTGGGATTTCTTTAGTTCTCCTCTCTGCTCCGTCTTTTTGAGAAGCTCCTGAGCGTTGCTTCCTTTTCCGCTGAGGCAAATCAAGTTATCCCCAATCTCCTCAGGAAGGTTTAACGTTAGATTTACCATGGTTTCCCTCTGCTCATAGGGCTTCATAAGATTGCAATGATAAATGCGCACTGCTTTACGCCTATCGGGGATTTTCACTGCGTAGTTAGTGTCAGAAAGCTTTGCAACGACTTCAGCAGGTCCTTCCCACTGTACTTCGAGCTTATTCTTGGGATCATTGGCTTGCTCCATAGTTAAGTCCTCTCGGGTTCCACTTAAAAGTCTCGTGAGATTACTAGACACTGGCGGCAAGAGGTTATTCTCAAGAACGTCCTCATTCCGCGTCTCATCAAATTCACTTTCAAGTTGACTTATTTGAGATGCCTCGCTCTCAAAGTTTTCTGACCCGCTATCTTCCACATAGACCACTGTTTTAACTGCCGTTTCCTCCGCTGTGGAATTTTCTGGTATGAGCAGTGTAGCTAGTTCTCGCGCCTTTGAACGTGTTAGGGCTTGCACAACTCTGTCTCCGAAAAGGATGCCCCTCTTTCGCAGCAGCATGTCCGATTTGTTGGAGAACAAATACGGATAGCACTTAGGAAGCTTTCCTGAAACGGCAGCCTCGGTTGTTAATTCGCCGAAAGGGCCCTCGATGACCACGTTCGCGATCGGCAAGCACACACTCTGTTCCTCAACTACCTGTCGGATCCATGCACACTGTCCTGTATAGTCGGAAGGCGATACATACGCCGGATGGACAACATCCATCGTTGCGGCCGAATCGCGCAGTACCTTGCAAGGCTTCCCGTTGACTACTAGGTCATGCAGGTAGGGTTCCAAAAGCTGCATATTTTCATCGCAGTCACTGACATACGAGAAAGCAAACTTTTCTTTCCGGCAGTTGACGGCAATGTGACCCTGCTCATTACACCTAAAGCATGTGAGCGGCTTCCTAGCACCAAGCTTGTTCTTTGTGTTCTGCGCGTTGGTCACTTCCTCACTTTTCTCACTGCCGTCCTTTCTAGGGCGTTTGCCTGAAGAAGCCTTCCTTTCTTCGTTTGCAAATCTAGCAAAGTGCCTTTTCTGACGGTTATTCACACTGAACTTGGGATTGCGGGGCCTATCCACTGCTGGGTTGCTGAATTGTCGGCGCGAAGCGTACTCCTCAATGAGTTCGGCAGCTTCAGTTGCCGACTTAATGTCGCCTCGGTCCTGTAACCAATTTCTTTCTTTTTCTGGGAGGCAGCTATAAAACTGCTCCAAAAGAATTCGCTCGACTACAGCGTCCCTATCACTGTAGGAATCTGTGCTCTTTAGCCACTCGCCCAAATTTACTCTTAAATTGTACAGGAATTCAGGGTAACTCTCGTCCCTGGACTTAGTAGCGTTCCGAAAACGTTGTCTGAACGCCTCGGCGCTAAGCCTATACTTTCTCAGAAGGCAAGTTTTGACCTTCTCGTAGTTGTCCGCGTCCTCCTTGCTTAGCCGCGCGACAACCTCCGCTGCCTCGCAGGGCAGAACCGTCAATAATCTCTGAGACCAAGTGTCTCGCTGGAAGGACAGTTTTTCGCAAGTTCGCTCAAAGTTAGCCAGATACAGACCGATATCCCCTGATATCACATATGGCTGCATGTACTTTGACATCTTGAAATCTGTCTCCTTGTTGAGAAGAGGTACCGCTAGCTGGGGACAATCGCCCGACCTCTTGCTCAACTCTAGTTCTAATTTCCGGAGCTCAATTTCTAGCTCCAGCCTTTCTGCTTCTCTTTCAATTTCAATTTCTCGCTCTTTCTGCTGTCCGAGCTGTTCCTCCTTTTTTTGTTCGATGAGGTTCCATGCTTCACTGAGCTCCTCATCATCGGCTCCCAAATCAGTGATTGCCTTTATAATCAAGGGTTTTCGTGCCAAACCACTTGTATCAATTCCCAATTCCTCACACAATAGCAACAGGTCCGGTTTCTGCAGCTTTTGTAGGTCCATGATCGCTCCGAGTGTCGGCTACTTCCAAAACAACTGTGCAAACTACCAAACCTAAAGGCGTTTCAACACTTTTTACCAGTTCTAAAATCTAACCCTGTTCTAGAACCTGGTCCGCACCAGAAGAAAAGCCAAGCACTCACCCACACATGCGATCGATGTTCCGAGCTGCTCTCTTGTTGGCCGATTGTTGCGCCTGCTTGTTGCTTGAGATGCCACCTCCGATCACAAGATGTGGCTTGTAGATTCTGATCCACCTCGAATCACCAGATGTTGTAGCTTGTAGATCCAGATCCCACCTCCAGTCATCAGATGTTGTGGCTTGTAGATTCAGATCCCACCTCCAGTCATCAGATGTTGTGGCTTGTAGATTCAGATCCCACCGCTGCCACCAGTTGTCGTGACGCTGGGGCTATGTCGACCCGGCCTTCACTTGGTAGCGTGCAGAGACTCCGGGGTTCATGAAGGATTGAATCTTCGAAGTAGGTAAAATATGTACAAGCAGGTTTAATGGCACTTTGAGAAGCTTATTTACAAGATTATTTACACGAAAAAGAAGGGTACATCAGCAAAATGGCAAGCGTTAAGAGTTCATAGCGAGAAGCGACTGGATGAGCCGTTTACCCAGGGCCCAGAGCGACATTTCGTGCTCTGCAGCGTCCTTAAAACCCCCTATGTCCAGCCCCTCTCTGAAGATGCTGACCAACCAAATCCAGGGCACGCCCCTCAGGTATCGGCATCCAATCGAACACATCACTGCACTGAGGGTCTGAAGCACTGACTGGTCCGGCATTCATTCGTTGGGCGTGATCACTTGTTGGCGGGAAAAGCTTGGGAACGGCGAGGAGAGGAGGTACATTTCTATTCTTCAGCAAAGAAACCACAGGCTGGTTCTGACAAGTGGTTTTACTTCTCAGAAACCCGAGTGCACGTGGCGCCGCATCCGCTCCCAGCATTGTCCGTTTTCGACAATTGCAAATCTTTCCTGCATTCCTGGGAAATCACTTAATGGCTGTATGCGTCATGCTCCTTTCTTGTCCTGCACGTCAGCGGACATGTCACTCTGTCGTCTCCTTTGGAAAGTAGGCATTCCTCACTGGACGATAGGGCTTATCGACTGGAAGGGTGAACAAAAGAAAGAAAGCACTTCCTGCATTTCCCGCAGGGGGACGTTTCTTTGTGTTTTTCCAGACGTTCTCTTGACAGGGTCAATTTGGCATTTGCAGGTTGTCCACAAAGCAAAACAGGCTTACAAAACAGGATTCCTGGAAACAGGCTCACTTAGAGCCATTGGACCATCACCACATTTCCACAGCACTTATTCATGCCCACAGGCGAACAATAGAGCGCGCAAATGCGGATGCTTGGTCGTAACACTCCTCTTTCTGTCTTTCCACTTCAACTCCCACCTTCCTCCCTTCCCTTACGGCGCGGTTCAGATGTCCACAGAAACAAGCGTGACAGACACTGCGCCTTTCCCTTCCCGTGAACCAATTAATAGTATTATTATTATTCATTTGTCCAAGCTGATTTCATGGCATCGACGTCGGTTCAAAGACAACATTCCCTCTGTTTTTATACCACCAGCGGGCGAGCGCCGTTTCCGATGGCCACATCCCTGCGACTCGCTGCTGTCTAATTTCCTGCCTACGTTCACGCAACGCTCTCTGATTGGCCACGGCGGCGTAGCTCCCTGATGCAGTGGACAAAGAAGCTGGTCTGTACGCGCCGCCGTGGGTGGTGGTGGTAAAAATATTTTATTAAAAATGTTCCGGGGGTTGTAGCGGTGGTTGGAGTCCTCAGTCCGGAACCCCATTGGCGTATGCTGCTGACCTCGCGCTTTCGATGAGTTCTTTTTGACCCCTTGCGTCCGAGCAGGTCAGAGCTGCCTCCCACCCCTCCTGCGTTGGCTGGTTATTAATAGTGACAGTCTGATTTCGCTGGCAGGCCCACACCATATTGTAGCGTGTATGGTATAGGTCCGCCTTCGCCCCGCAGAGTTTGCATTGCGAGTCAAATGACTCTGGATCTATTGCGTGTAGTCTTCGTGGGTTGTTAAACGTGTTGGTCTGTAGCTTGCGGAGGTGTACCTCCTCCCCTTTGTCTAGTGTCTTTGCCGGTGGAGGGTAGACCCGGCGAGATAATCTTAAGTGCTTAAGTATTTCAGTGTAGGTTAGCAATGTGGTAGGAGGTTCCACGAGATCCGTATTGGGTGCCCGGGGGAGAAATGCTCGGGCTGAGGCGTGTGCGCTCTCGTTCCCTGGGATGCCCTGGTGACCTTGTACCCATACTAAGTGTTTATGCGTGGTTTGGTAGCCACGGGTGTAACTATCTTGCAGGATTTTAGCTGCTAGCGGTGCAATCCTGCCCCTGAGGTAATTGCGATATGCTGTCTGTGAATCTGTAAGAATGTTTGCAGCTAGGGCAATCGCCACTTCTTCCGCAGCCAGTGTGTCTTGGCTGAGCAATATTAGTCGGACGTCTTACCACTGCACCACCCCTGCGGGGCGCGAAAATTCTAGAGGGCACTTTGGGCCACTAAAGTGCGATGAGGCGAAAGCCGTTATACCGCGGTGGATCGTAGCCCTCCACTCTTGCAACTCTATCTCCCTCTCTTCTTTAACTTACACCTTCCTCCCTTCCTTTACGGCGTGGTACATGTGTCCGCGGTGAATTGTGACAGATATTGCGCCTTTTCTGTCCTGTCAATTAATTTTAAACGCCGCTGATGCCTGCTGTACCAACGTCTCCTGGACATCTCGGTGCGCTTCTGTTTGCTGTATGGTGCGGCGTTCGAGGAAGCGGCAAATGAAAAGCGCCACACGGACGCCAGGGTCGGACGACCGGCGGTGCGGGCGGTGCGTGAATCGCCTGGTGACGACATTATCTGTCGTGACGGTACATCGCGCACCGCCGGTCGGACGACCGGCGGTGCGGGCGGTGCGTGAATCGCCTGGTGACGACATTATCTGTCGTGACGGTACATCGCGCACCCCTTGTCGAACACAACCAGCATTTTCGCCGGGGTGGCGCAGTGGTTACGGCGCTCGACTACTGCGCCCAAGGACGCGGGATCGAATCCCGGCCTCGGCGGCTGTTTTTCGGTGGAGGCGAAAAGAAAGGCGCCCGTGTTCTGTGCGATGTCAGTGCACGTTAAAGAACTCCAGGTCGTCGAAATTTCCGGAGTCCTCCACTGCGGCGTCTCTCATAGCCTGAGTCGCTTTGGGACGTTAAACCCCACAAGCCAAACCAAACCAAAGTTCACCGGCGCTCTATAATTCGTTTAAAGGAAAGGAAAGGCGCAGTATCTGTCACTCGCGTAATCATGCTATCATCCTCATTGTAGGCAAGATGAATTAGTATTTATCTCGCTCTTCGTTTTCTTCTTTTCTATTTTCTTTTCTGTCCGCACGAGGCAGCAGAGGTGGCTCAGCTAGAGAGCCAGTAGCAGGCCGGTGCATTTTATTTTCCTTCTTCCTGCAGTCGCAACAGCAAAAGGAATTATGAAGAGCGTTTTAGGATCGGATCCGAGGGGTAGCGCAGTTTTTTTTCTGACATGGTATTTAGACACGTGGTTATGTCCAGAAAGCGTTATCTACGCAGACTATTTACAATGCACTCAGCCGTTGTTGAGCTGCACAAGAAAAAACGCAACTAAAATTCAGGCAAAAATAAACAAAACAAAAAAAGTTTTCAGTGAACTGGCCAACCTAAAGTGCTTTGAAACTGTGAATCCTTACTTTTGCTAGAGCGCTTTGTGGCATAATACTTCCTTTGCCCCACTCTAAATATCATTGTTAACAGGAAATAAATAAAAAAAAAAAAAAAAAAGAGGCGTGGCGCAGTTGGTAAAGAGCTGGGCTGGGGATCCGAGGGATGGAGGTTCGATTCGTGCTGGAGACAACGTTTATAATTTATTTTCAACTCTCGCTCTCGAAAGTGCGACACCTCTGCTGACAACCATCTGTCGACAAATACGAGGCATTAAAGGACTTCGCCTTAATAACGCGTGTGAAAAAGCTGACCTAGGGTACTCTCCAAGTAGAGTACCGGGTCCTACACAGGGCCATACAATTTTTTTTCCACCGCGCCCGGTTTTCTCTTCAGGTGTCTTTCTTTCCCTCTTTCGTCGGTTGAAGCAAATGAGGTTGCAAGTGAAGGTCCCACAGAAAACGACACCCAATTAATAATAATAATAATAATAATAATAATAATAATAATAATAATAATAATAATAATAATAATAATAATAATAATAATAATAATAATAATAATAATAATAATAATTGGTTCAAAGGTAAGGCGCAGTATACCGCGCTATAAGAGATGGGAAGAAGGTGCAAGTGAAAGTGGAAAGCGAGAAAGAGGAGCCATAGTGGAGGGCTGCGGAGTAATTTCGACCACCTGGGGATCTTTAAAGTGCACTGACATCGCACAGCACACGGACGCCTCTCCGTTTTGCCAGCGTCAAAACACAGCTGCCGGGTGTCGAGTTCGAACCCGGTACTCCGGTACAATAGTCGGCCATCTTAACCACTGCATCACAGTAGCGGGGCCCCAGTTAGACTGGGCGCCAAAAATTGTCGAACACATTTTCTTTCTTACCTCGGTTGTGAGGCTTAATGTATTTTTAGCCCACCGAATCTCTGCTAATGAGCCAAACAAAGTCCAGATTAGTTTTCTTCCTTCCGCTAAATGGAAAACTTTGAGGCGAAGGCGCCGGTGCGTCGAAGGTGACCTTCGTCCACTCCCGGCTCGCCGGTGTCTTCAGAATCTGTTGACACAGCAGCGAAGCACAACAGTTAGAGGATTCACATAATCATCAAAGGAAAAATTGTTTGGTTGGTTGGTTGGTTTGGGGGGTTTAATGTCCCAAAGCAACTCAGGCTATGAGAGACGCCGTAGCGGAGGACTCAGGAAATTTCGACCACCTGGGGTTCTTTAACGTGCACTGAGATCGCACAGCACACGGGCGCCTTGCTTTTCGTCTCCATAGAAAAGCGGCCGCCGAGGCCGAGATTTAATCCCGCGTCCTTAGGAACAGTTGTCGAGCGCCTTAACCACTGCGCCACCCCGGCGGGGTAAAGGGAAAATCGATCATCTTGAATTGTGAATCTGAGGCAGCATCGACGCATTTTTGTTTGCGATCGGTAAGTTTGGGCAGACGCGTCCGCTCAGGAATTGTCCCGATTGCAGAGTGCCATATTGTTAAAGCATGATAAGGAACTGTTATAGCTTTCATATTGTTTTTGCCCGGTTTTGCTGGCTATCATACGTTAATTTTTTTTTCTTTACCTTCAACACTGACGGCAGCCTACATTACGAGCTGTTAGCTACCGAACGCCTCTGTGGGGCAGGAAAACTACACCACCAACAACAAAAAATTGATGGTCTCTTAGAAGTCTCTTAAGAGGAGAATGGCAAAAGCCTACCCTTCCTCTCCTATCACTTGCTTCTCTTCATTTCCCTCTTATGGGCGTTCGTTGCAATACTAAATATCAGTCCGTGTGCTGTGCGATGTCAGCGCACGTTAAAGATCCCCAGGTGGTCGAAATTACTCCGTAGCCCCCTACTACGGCTTCTCTGTCTTTCTTTCCACTTTCACTCCCACCTTCCTCCCTTCCCTTACGGCGCGGTTGCGGTGTCCACAGAAAACAAGTGAGACAGTTACCGCGCCTTTCCCTTCCTATAAATAAATCAGTTTAATACTACATATCATTTTAATTTGTTTACAGGAAAGAAAAAGCACAGTATCTTTCACTTTCTCCAGCAAATGTGTTTTGACGGTACACCATCACTTCTGTCGCGTGGCGTTCCTTGGCGCGCGTCCAAGTGTGGCATTACAGATTGCAGGAAAGCTAAACAAGAACTAATCTCGCAGAATATGACAGATCTCGCGCAAAAATTTTGAGCGCAACGATCGCGTACGGGATTTCGTTCCATGAGCCAAGAAAGACTTTCGCCTTAAAACCCGTACGAGGAATGTTTTGTCCAACTCGTCATTGTGGGTACGGTACAATATGTGTGGACGAACCTGGGTTGACTTCGTTAAGGAAACGATTAACCTAGCTTATACCACCAAGTTTACGTGTTCTAGTTGCTTGACAGTGAGCATTCGACGGTAAGAAGTGGGGTGGCGCTTTGCATAATTTGTAGTGGATAGCTGTTTCAAAACGAGGTCGTATAGATACCACTGGTGGTGTGGTCACCGAGGTTCTGTGTTCCGCACTCAGCAGTTCCTTCATCATGTATTGTTTCCACAATTCTTTCTTTTTGCAGCAGTGCCCATGGATCGAAACATGATACCGGTGCCAACGAACAAAAAGACCGACATTCAGAGCGACAGGACAGCAGAAGACGAAAAGCATGCAAACTGTTCCTTAAACAGTGACAGTCATCGAGCTGTGGGCTTCGTCACGGAATGGGTTGCTGCCTACAAGTTTATAAGAGGTAAGCCCAAAGGCTCTTGGCTTGGTTTGATTGTATAGAAACTGAGAATGTGTCCGCCAGACGAGCACAGAAGCATGCACAACACAGACAACAAAAACCTATTTGTTGGAAAACAGCAAAAAATTGAACACGTTAAAATTAAAAAACACCACCTTCGATATATATTAAAATCTCCATCAACAACCCTCAGTACATCAGAAATACAAGGGACTAAAGGTGTTGCATTATGGGGTTCAGAATTGTAAAAATTAATATAAAACAGAGCACTTCTACTGACAATTTTCAATATTCAGTCGCATACGTTTTCGAAGGATGCAGTGAGGTGTTTCCAGTTTTTTATTTTGGGGAGAAAAAAATGTCGCTCTAAAATTGTCTGTTCTTTCTCCATATGATTTCCAAGTCGGTCATAATTCGAAAATATAAAAAAATGGATATGCTTGACGAGTGTTCGGGAGTACGAGGGCTCGATCCCGACCGCCGGCGGCTGCATTTCGGTGGAGGCGAAACGGAGAGGCGCCCGTGTCCTGTGCGTTGTCAGCGTACGTCAAAGAACCCCAGGTGGTTAAAATTACTCGTAGCCCTCCACTATGGCACCTTTTCCTTTTATTGCTTTCACTCCCACCTCCCGCCCCGCCGGGGTAGTGCAGTGGTAAGACGTCCGACTACTGTGCCGCAGTTCCCGGGTTCGAACCCGATCGCGACGGCTGCATTTCGATGGAGGCGAAACGGAGTGGCGTCCGTGTGCTGTGCGATGTTAGTGCACGTTAAAGAACCCCAGGTGGTCGAAATTTCCGGAGTCCTCCACTACGGCGTCTCTCATAGCCTGAGTTGCTTTGGGACGTTAAACCCCGCAAACCAAACCAAACCAAACCAAACCATGTCATTGATGAATAAATCTAGTTGAGTGTCATATGAAAGTCCTTTGGGAGGTCGCCCTGCAGGACCCCTGCCCGAAACGTCAGCAATGGCTGGCTTGCCGCGCTGTTACTGCAGCCACGGTTAGTAAGGAAATTGCGTATTCATTCCAATACAAGAGGGTTAATTCGTAATCGTGAAAGTTTAAGTAAAAGTCGCTGATGGGGAACTTTGTCGAATGCTTTTTTGAAGTCTAAAAATAGAGTGTCTACAGGTACATTTAAATCCATGTTAGAACTTATGTCACTGATGAATAAAGCTAGTTGAGTGTCACATGACAGTCCTTTGCGAAAACCATGTTGATTAGGATGAAAAAAGGCTATAGAAATTAGGAATTGTACCATCTGAGAGTAAAGCACATGCTCCATTAGTTTTGAAGAAACGCTTGTTAGTGAAATAGGACGATAACTGGAACATGAAGATGGGGGTCTTTTTTTCGGAACTGGAACAGCCTTGCCTATTTTCCAGTCTTCCGGCACCACTTCTGATGACAACGATTGCTGAAAAATATGACATAAAATTACGCTGACAACATTTTTGGCGTGTATTAGTACTTTGAGTTGATACAGTCTACACCTGATGAAGATGTAAGTTTTAGCGAGTCTATAATTTTTGCGAGTCTGAGAAGGCTTTAGATATTTCAGAAGATTAAATTTACCTTAATTCAGCGAATACATCGAATTTCTGACGCCTACTTCTGAAGGGGAAGCTCTCAGTAATTCTATAGAATAGAAACGTGCGCTTAGTTTTATACTTATTTTTTATTCGGAGTATAGATAATGCAAAAAGTTTTAATGTTTGATATTTATGAAAAACTGTTTGTTGTTTTAAGGAGCTTTCAATAAAAATCTATGATGCTACAGTTCTTTAAATTCGAATAAAGTTATCAATTTTTTTATAGCCTTAAATTTTGGCCGATTTCAAAAAAGACGGAGAAAGAATAGACAATTATTAATGTATCATACCAGAATGTAGGGTTCAATATTGACAGTTATTAGTACAAGCAATCCGTTTGATATTTAATTTTATCATTTTATTCAGTATAATGCAACACTATTTAATCCCTTATATTTATGAGGTACTGAGGGTTGTTGAGGGAGATTTTAATAAAAATAGAAGATGCTCTGTTTAATTTGGAATAAAAATTGTTCTTTTTTTGCAGCTTTCGAATTTTGGCCGATGAAGAATATACCTAACCTGTCTCGAGCTCCAAATTTTGCTTGCAAGTAGGAATATAACCTGCATAACAAAGAGAAAAAGTTTAAGTGACAACAACTTCGTGTTTCGTGCCAGAATGTAGGATATAAAGTTCCATTTTTTTTTTTGCAGTGCGTTGCTCCTCGAGCAATGTTTGAGACTTTTTTGCTAAAGCAATTGCGACAATAAATAATGTTTCTAACAGCTCTTCTTAAAGTTAAAATTGCATGAAGTTATTGAGTAAAAAATTATGCACGACAAAAATTTAGAACGGGAGCAGCAGGCCTCCAAACTTGTAACTTTTTGAAGTTGCAAAAAACGCCGTTTTCACCTTTGGTGCATATGATTTTTTTCGACAGAACTATGGCGTATCTTGCAAAACTAAGGTTATTATTTTGTTTCGAGACATTTCCCCACCACATCAAAAAATTTAATTGAAAACAAAAAAATATGATCGTGCAGCCCCAATTACATTTGTTATATAAACACACCCATGTGTATTAAACTGCTAGGCATTTGGTTCTGCGCAGGGAAAAAATTGTGGAAGCTGGTGGTACTTGCTAGCTGACATGGTCGCGCGCTGATTGCACGTAGGGTTGCCTGATGGTAGGGGCTACCAACTCGGGGATCTCATTTTATGGGGGTGGAGGATATAAAAATCAGCCAGACACGACCTTTGCATCTGAATGAGACATGTTACTGCTAGCCACGCGTCACCTTCATACAGCTTGGTTAGAGCTAGGCTCTATATGACGGGTGGCAGCCTAGCTGCGCTACCGCATTATACCCTAAAGGCACAGCTTAAGTGTCCCCCATAATTGTTGTTATCTTCAGTCAATGATTGTGTGGTCTGTTGCTCACTCTTCAGCGAACAAGGAGAAATTCATCCTCTACGTGACGCTGAGCGTGGGATGCGGCGTGGTCGCCTTCCTCGTCGTCCTCTCGGCTCGGCTGTACGTGCAGAGGCGACGCGATCGGCACCGCGCCAAAGCCAAGTGTTCGGAGCCGTTGTCGTGTTCCTTCGACGACTCCGACGGCGGTGGCGGAGGGGACCAGTTCGACGTATCGGGGCCTAGGCATGCCAACACCATCGAGGTGGTGCGCTACGCCAACAGGTCTGGGATGCGTCGCCAGGACAGCGACACGCATCCGCGGGCTCCCATGTCACGGTCAATGAACAACTACTACTACAGCTAGTGGTAATGGGTCGGGGAGGTGGCGCCTGTGCAATGCCGCACTTGTTTCCTCCATCTCGTCACCCCCTCGTACCGACGTGCTTGCTATATGCCAAAGGTGGGATTCAAAGCTGGGACGCTGAATACACTAGTGCGCGCCAGTCCAGCTCATACCTTCCCCAATCTACGGTAGCTGTGCTGCAGCTCAAGGACTGTTTCTGGAAGAGCCCAGCCGCTCGTCCAATCTACTGAATGTCTCAGCGCACATGAAAAGACGCGAAGAGGGCTTGCATAACTGGAAGAATAATCAGTGCTCTGCAACTGTACTATCACACTGTGCTTCTCTTTTGTGGTCTGGCATGACGCCCTTGTGGCGGCGAACCGCCACTGCTACGGTTTTTACTCAAGAGGCAAAACATTTCCTGTGGGTGCCATCAGGAAGGACCCGGAAGAACTTTGAAGATGTGTGGATATGGGGAAGCGGTTGGTTGCCTTGTATTTTCCTCCGTCGCGAACGTAACTTTTTTTGGAATGTGCTGGAGGGTGTGGCTGTCGTGCGTGTTTATAACAATTATTACTGGTAGTGCCAACTAATTTAGTTGAGGAGGACATAAAGGGGACTCTTTCGAGTATACATGGCTCCTTCGAATGCGCAAAGGTCAGGTTGATGTCCTTTCCTGTTGAATGCTGAGCTCAGTGCTTTGGTTATACTGGTCTAACCTACGCACGCCGATTTTTAAAACAATTTGCAAATTCAGGGTCAAATTTATTGGGTAGATAACAAGAATGTGTATAGCTGTCAACTACACTTAGTTGTGTTTTTTATTTTGCTGGAAATAGTTTTATTAGCAGTGAAAGTCACCTTATATTTGGGGGCTTTTTCCCAAGCTGTTAGCTTGCAGGCATATCTGAAAACCCTCAGAATATGCTCTCATGCTCAGTTCTTATTTCATCTAAATTTGGTAAAGGGTATATTTTGCCAGTCAGAAGAAATAGTGAAAAATGTGCAATACATAAGTTAGCTAAATGTCTAACAAAATGAAAAGGTTTGGAAGAATGGCATAATTAGTTTTCAGTGACGCTTTCTGAACAACACAGGCGCTAGTTGTTCAGAGGGAAACCTTCTTTGTGTCGTTATGTTGAGACGTGCTTTGTTGTAGTAGTGAAAAATATTTGTTTCTTATGTTAGAGCATATATTTATTAATAAGAACAACCGTTATTGCACTTTGATGATATATGCATTTTATTCAAGACTCTGATTGGTTACCTTTAACAAATGGAAGCATTTTATGTGAACATTTTATTTGGTTGCAAGCATTTAACAACACATTCTCTGGTTGTATATATACACTTTAGTGAAGAATGACAGCTTGTTTTGGCTAATGCACGCCGAGCAGGCTCTTTATATAGAGTCAGAAAATGTTTTAACATATTCTTGTCTTGTGCAGTGTTAAAAGTGGCTGTGCCGTATGCGCCATTAAGCTCACTGATAAACTGTTGACGTGTCCATTTATGTTACATTGTACTGTGTTGTTCGTTTGATTACCTTGTTACCCAGCCACTAGCCAAATGAGACAACAAAGAAGCGGGTAAATGTTGCACCATTTAAGCGTAAGAAATATGTCAGTTATGGTGTACGCACAGACTGTTGTGAACAAAGCTGCACTGAGCGCATTCTTACTGGTGGTTTCGTGGAGTTGGGCATGCGTGTAGAAAGAACACCTTGTGTCCTTCTTATGCTTTGCCTACCTCAGTACATTTAATGAGTGCACATCATCTGAAGTTTCTTCATTGCGAACATTTCTCCTGAATGTGTGCTTCTAGGTATAGGTAATTTTGTAGGTCCACTCTGCACTGAAAGAAAATAGCAGCTTTGTGGAGCAGGTCTACCTGCTGACCACAGAGCACGGGGCACCCAAAAGGATCACCTTTCTGACAGAGTACAAAGGGATCAACACCACAGGTTAAGCATGTCACTTGGTGGCTTTTACAGATCTTGACTTCTATTCTGTGCATGCCAAAAATGAGTAGTCACTGGCTTGGCTGCCTTGTAAAAAGTGTATGAAAGGTAATGTTTGGTGCAATGCCTGGATGAAATGTTTCAATCAGGTGACGCTTGTTTCTCTATCGTCCTTCACTCGCATATTCTGCAGGCATGACTCTTAATCAGCGGTACTGTAAGCAAGTGCAGTGGCCACAAGGACATACACTTTTTAACTGGATCACACAGCCAAGAGTCATCCTGAGACTGTGTGGTCTTAGCACACTTTAATTGCATGTCTAAGATATTTTCTTTATAACACAGATGTTTAACCAGACAGTGGCATAAAGATGATGTTAGTGTTACAAAGCTCTGGATTAGGCTGCTTTGATAAACCTACAGGAAAATATTTTGCTGATTGGAATGACATCGCCAAACTATGGGAAGAACATTATAGAGGCTCTTCAGCAATGATTACTGCATGGGGTAGGCCTTGACAAAAATAAGGCTCCTTATCATTTATTTCACATTCCCTCATGGCCCACGCAGAGGGCATTAGAGAGGGGCATCAGAGAGAACCTTTACGAAAATTCAAGTAGGCCTTGTGTTTGCATTCATGAACAAATGGGGGTACAGGCAGTGTCAGGAGACAGAAGGGCTGAATGTGACTTGTGATGCTCAGAAGCTACTTGATTTGTCATCGCAGAAAATCTTTCAAAACCATCTCATAAAACACATAATCTGCAGCTGCATTTGTTGCAGTAAACACTGGCTGTTCCCTTATACTGGATCATGTAGCATTGCAGTGCAGTTGGCTTAATATGTAAAATTGTCAATTACACAGTGGAAAGTAGTTCTGCAGGGCTAGAATGATTTATAGCCTTAAAATCCATCCAAGGTCACAATGCCTATTTTTGAACTCCAAGAATTACAAGGGAAGCTTTAATCATCATGCAGTGGCTATTACAGGATATGCACTGCTGTTGGATTTGTCTTATGAGTTTTGTACTTGTGATGTTAGATTTCATTGGTACACAGGGGTCGGAAAGAAAGTTGAGGCTTCTGTATTTGCGAGCAGATACTCATAAGCACAAGTGAATGATATAGTCCAGCCTACAGCCCCTATGAGTGAGCAGTTTTCTTTGGAATTCAGGCTTGCTCAACTGAGTTTCAATGTATATCTTTGTAAAATGTGAGTGTTCACAGGCCCTTTTATGTCAGATCCTGCAAATGTATTATAGATTTGTACTATTACAAAATGACGTAATTTCAAGACTGGCACCAGTATTCTTCAGAGTTCATTTCCTGAACTTGTGACTTGTATTATAGTATTTGTTCTCTGTGCTGATATTCCTGTGCACAATGTTGAGTCACTGTTGCAGATGGGCATTTTTATTTTGGAGGAAGCACTGCCCCTGCTGCTGTGCATGGTTTTTACTTTTATGCCGAAGGTCGGGTGCAATCTTGTTTGTAGGCTTTGTAGGGGAATCGGAGTGAAACTAGCAGATTTCAATCACTGTTGACAACAGCACCTCGCTTTTTTTCTAGCTTCGGGTGACACAAGTGGGAGGTTATTTGAGGAAGCTCGGAGGCAAACAGCATGTTTTATGAGATGACATAGGGGAGTAGAGGAAGGTGCACTAACAATGCCATTAATGCAGCTGCTTTGGAAATCCTAATTTTAATAAGAGTCTAAATGTATAGATTTAGTTTCTTCTGAGTCTACAGACTAAGTGAAGTTTAGTTTATACCGTAGGCTTTTATTCTGAGCTTTCTTTTTCTAAACAGACTCCATTCCATACGTTCACTTTCAAAAAGTTTGAGGCCAGTTGCATTCTAGTAATGTTCTGAGATCAAATTCATATTCTCTATCCTTTGTCAAGCTGTTTAGAATCTGGCAGGCTTCACTGATCCTGAATCTGGCAGGCTTCAGTGAGCCGACATCCTATCTGTGAAATGTTTAACTAATTTAGTGTAAAGTGTGCTATGGTGAAGTTTTGCTTCTTATGCACATAATGTAGTAGCATGAGTAAAAGTGAGCTGTGACCCAAATTTCTAAGCCATGCAATGTGCATCATCAGGTAGCAGCAGCGAGCAGTACAGCTTGGTTCAAAATTTTGGCGGGGTTTCCTTACTTTTGCTTGCAATGCTATGTATGGGTGCTAATGACATGCACTACTATACAACTCAGCATTCATTTTCCCCGTTTTTTAATTCTAGGAAAAACGTTTTTGCTGCGATAAATATGTACAGGAACGTGCGCTCTTAGGAATATGTACAGGAACGTGCACTCTTAGGGGGAACACATGAAGTGGTGGTAGCTGTCTGTGTGGTGCTGTTGCGCCTGACACGGCAGCACATTGAAGCATAATGGTGGATGTACAGGGGGACTAGGAAATGGTGTTTGGCATAGCTTACCACTTGTCTTTGAAGCGTGGCCAGGTCTAATGGACTAAAGCTCCAAAGAGAGCTACTACATTTGCACGTGTTTGCCCTAACAATGGATGGCCCTGTACATAAATAAGTACCACATTTATTCACAATGTGCTGTTTTAAAGTGCAGAAGTACTGTGACAAGAAATGAGAATATTTGGGAGTAAGATCAGCTATACTCTAAGGGTCAGTTTAGAACGAGTCAAGTGAGATTAAAATTTAGGTATTGCCTAAACAATACTCTGGGGCAAGAAATGGCGGTTACTTGGGCAAATATTGGGCTTAATTAGAATGACAGCATTGACTCGTGTAAAAATTCGCCAGGATATTGAGATTAGTTGCCTTTAACATAAATTTTGTTTTAATGTGTACTGATTAATTTCGCGGCAGGTATATTGGGCTGGACAGTTACTCTGGCTGGTACTTGAGACATAAAGGTGCACTTTTCCTTCTTGCAAACACAGAACTATAAGGTGTCTTTTAAATCATACTTATTGGTACGTAACAATAATATTGTGGGCAGCGTTGTGCAGTAAATTTGGCACTAAAAATCAGGTTTTATGTGTTTTGTATAGAGCTCTCCCAGAAACCAATTTGTTATTTTTCCATTGTACTGTAAGGTATACTGGATTGGTAATCACCTAGAAACAGTGCAGTGGATATGGAGGATTATTTTTCTTATTTTTGCAGGAAGTGTGAGTGCTTGCATAGGTTGTATCAGTTATAAAAATGGCTGATTTAATGGCATGGGGGACGATGGACATGAATAATAACAAATGTACAGCGGGTGTTCATGGTTGCAATGTCTGCATTGTTTGCCTATGCTTTCTTGTACAGTATTTATTGAGCAATATTTGACTCTACACTGTTTCTTTGAAGTTCATGCATTAGTGTTGGATGTGTACTTTTGTCCATGCACTTGAATTTGTCGACTTGTGGCTGGTGCTTAGGCGCCTATCAAGTGACTCTGACAGCCGGTTGTTTTCACCTCTGTTTAAAATATTTGTCTCCGAGTTGACTTTGGCTCAGTGTTTGGATGTTTAGTTACGTATTACATGGTGGGTAGTTCACACGTGTGGTGAGTCATTTCGGGAAATATAGAATTTACACTGAAGAGCTTCTTTTGAGACCAAAATAATGTCACAGTAGCATGTCATCACTTGCAACATTTGAGCATAACGCAAATATGAACAGGGTTTATGTTCTTAAGCACATTATTTTCTCGTGGCTAGATCCATTCATTGTTTTGAACCTCATGTCTTTGAGGTATTCTAAGCGCCTAATAAAAATATGTAAATATTCGGCTGCCTTTACAACACGCTGATAAAAGAGAAAACATGCTTGAATAAGACTAGTATTTATATAAATGCAAGGATTTTGGTGCAGAATAAATTAGTGTGACCACTTTGGCATTTCTGAGCGAAATCAACGTATTTCTGACTCAAGGATGAGTCATTGTTTCGGTCGGTACATTTGTAAATCATAATCGGTTTTGTTCAAGTATGATTTTACAACGACGGTTGGGGAGGGGGAGTTAATACATGGATTTAAAGGATGTACTGAGGCGCGATAAACTGAGAGCACAATTAGCATTTAGATAGCTAAAGTGAGATTGAAGAATCAACGGCAAGGTCAACTCTAATATCCCGTCCTATACTGGCGTGATCAGTCTCCTTAAAGAAACAGAACAAAGAAAAAGCCAGATGCTAAGCTCACTTAGGTTCTAGCTGTGCAGTGCATTTTGAAACACTGAAACCAGGGACAAGAACTTATAACAGCTTCAATGCATCAAACAGTTTTCTCGTCCCTTCAGATGCAAATCAGAATTGAAAAGAGCGAACCCTGTGGCGACATTTCGCGGATGGAGGAAAATTGCCAAGTCCTTAGCAATCGGAAGCAATAAAGAATATGTGATTTTCACCATAGATGCGCCACGTGTGCGAGTGGGTCTCAAGGTTTTGCCCATCTTGCGCGATCAATGAGCAGGACTTGCCAAGACAAGAAGAAATGCTAAGAGCCATGCCACATACGTTTTGCAATGCTTGCAAGCATGAGCTAGTCTTCGGTGCACGTGTGCCAAGTGCGTCATACAAACTGTGGGGGCTGGTATTTCCCATACTTGCTCAATATCCACAGCTCTGGGTGACATATCTTCCAAGCACATGAACATGGAATAAAGAAAAGAGCAATTTATACTGAATAAAGCCAGAGTTGTTGAATGAAAGTGAACCAAACTACTTCTCGGTTATTATGTAAATATATTGCATCTTTGTACCGAAAAACTACCAAAGCTTTTTGTGTTTCGCAGTGGATCAACTTTCTTCTTTATTATTTCTTTATGTGAGACGAAGAAACAACATACGTGTCGGGACGTTTTTACCACGATGTTAATAAAGGACACTGACTATTTTGTTACTGTCACTGTGTTTCTTTTTCGACTTATTGAGATAATTGCATGCCAAACCCATAGCTTGCTCTCCAAAAAGGCGCCTCAAAGCCACATATATATAGCTGGGGTGAACGGCGTGAGCTTCAGTCAATTTAAACACTGAAACCTCTATCAAGCTACGGTTATGTCTCGACCAGCATTAGTCACACTATCAGAACAAATTTAACGAGCTTGTCTATCCTTACAAATATCTGCCGCCCCAAAATTTCGTTTCCTTTCAGCGCCAGCTCGTGATAAGATACTGAGAACGCTGCAGAATCTGCACTGGAGAAATGCGAAATCCTGAGCGTTGCCACTGCGCACAGTAAATCGCGGGCACCTTGTCAAACACAATCAGCGTTCCGTTGAACGCATCAAAGCTCACCGGAGTTCTATAATTCGATTACATGAAAGGAAAGACGCAGTATCTCTCACTCCGGGAATTTCGCTTACACATCTCACGGACAACACAGCAATGATCAGACTTACGCGTTTCTTCAGTGCAGATTCTGCAGTGCTCTCAGATTTTTTTAATTGCTACTCATTACACTATTGGGATCACTATCACACATTTATTTAGCTCATTAAGTCAGAAACACATCTACTTCCGGTTGACGTGGTGTCACATCTCTTGGACGTCGACAGTAGTCGTATGGCCATTTCGCCGTATAATTGATTTCACTTTTACATTTTTGGCTCATATAGCATCCGATTGAGAGCTTTTTCTGCAGCATCCACATTTCATCCTCTATTGATCACAGCCGTACGTTTAATCCTAACTCTTCTGAGAACGGCAAAACGGCTACGGACATGTGTTCACAGGACCCCGCCGGCAAGTAATGCTTTTGCATTAAAAACATGGCAGATGCCTTAACACTGACAGTCGAAGTAGTCCGAAGCTGGACTGTTCATCCAAATTTAAGGACATTCCGACCTGTTCCTGGGGGTTGGCCAGCCGAAATTCGAGCGCTGCCACCCAAAATTAAAAGTGGGCCGTCTCTTTTGCGGGTAGGCCCAGTTGGGTTTGAAACCAGGTAAATTTTCGAACTGCGCAAAGTCAATTTTTGGGGGTGGGCCACTGAAATTTTGGGGGTTGGTCGAGTCTATTAGTAAAACCGAGTCCCTCATGTGTGATCAGTGCGATAGCCGGGAAACCCATTGCTCACAGATGGGAGCTGATGACGGCAGCATGCAATGAGAAGCGAGGGGGACCCTCGACCATATACTTTGGGAATGCCCTAAGTCTCCGGGCGCTAGGGACAACATTAAAAGTAGAGAAGCCTGGGTAACCCTGCTGCGAAGCGACGTCCCCGCTGACCAGCAGAAAGCCGTCCGCCTGGCGGCTGATGCCGCGAATAACCAATGTATATTCGCCAGTCCTTAGTCGCGGAGGTTCCAGCCCCCGTTCCTCAGGCCTGCGTGCCAGGAGCGGGGAGCAGGGGGCCTCCTAAATCGGTGGAAATTAAAGCTTTAATCAAGCAATCAATCAGCGTGAGAGAGTGGCTGGCACCTAAAGTGAAGTTACGACAGTGGAAGATGAGTTTCAGGCTGCGCTTAGTACTGGCGACCGTCTGTTTTCAACCACGACGAACATGCTCGTCGAAAGTAACCGGTTCAAGAAACCTGTACAAAACCCTGGTGAGCCTACAGAAGTCATGAAGTGAAGCAGCTACTTTCAACTTGTGAAACAATGCACATGTTTGATCCGACTATACGTGCGGTCGTGATCGCAGATATATTAGAACATGGAATCGGAGCAGTTTTTCAACAATAATCCCACGGTACAAGCGGCTGTTGCATTCGTATCTGGCGCCCTCTCTTAAGCTGTACGTAAATGCTTTGTTGGAGAGGAGACACTCGCTTGTGTATGGGACTGTGAACATTAGCTTTGCGTTTTTGTAATAGGGAGGAATTCGAGTTTAGAATAGATCATCAAGCACTGGTTCCCTTTCACAGATCGCTGCGCTGACCTTAATTTAAGCCTTCGAGTTTCTGTGAGTTTGGAGTTAAATGGAAAGCTTTTCTGTAATATCAGTGCTGATATACTTCAAAAAAGAGAGAAAGTACGCCGACAACCAATTGATATAGGCGTTAATTTTTCACTGTTACACCTAGACACCCCCAATCCAACTAGAGAGGACTGGAAGGCGGCCCTGCTCGGCTGTCAAGACCTCAAGGCTCAAAAGTCCTTGGTTCAACGGACGCGGGCGACGTTTTTTGCCAATGGGGCCACGGAATAGGGGCTCCACCTAGTATTGTGAGGGGAGGAGACCGATGCGTCTCTAACCCAAACACCTCTCTGTAACCATTTAATTGTTAGTAAATGTTTTAACCACCACCACCACCACCACCTAGTTGTAATTATATTTGTAGGTGACGGTTAGTACCAACCATATCAATTCTTGAAATTTCTAGAAGGCGATTACCCTCAGCTCTGTAGGTCTACATATCTCGGAAATATTTCATGCAGCTCGCGCCACCCACCGATGTGCATCACATTCCGGGACACCAGTCGATGCCCAGCAATGAAGCTGCCCACCGACACGCTCGCGCACTCCTTCCCCGAGCCTCCCCTCTCCCGGATCACACGTATGCCTCCCCGATCCTTACATACACAGAACTGCTTGAACACTACAGTCTGTCTCGCTGTACATTACCTCCCCCTTCTCCCACCCTGTCTACTTAAGAAGCAGCAACTTACCGCCGCCTGCAAACTAATACCTTTATTACACCATTTCTCCTAAACCTCTGGTACCCCTCCCTTTATTCCCATGACTGCCCACATTGCGGTGAGCGGGCAACGCTCTACCACATGGTTTGGGCGTGCCAAGTTACCCCTTCTTTAAGCCTCTCCCCCACCCCTGCATGGAAGATTGGGAGGCCGCCCTGCAGGACCCCTGCCCGGAGCGTCAGCAATGGCTGGCTTGCCGTGCTGTTACTGCAGCCACGGTTAGTAAGGAAATTGTGTAAGCTTAGTAAGCTTCCGGTTAGTAAGGAAATTGCGTATTCATTACAATATAAGAGAGTTAATGCGTAATCGTGAAAGTTTAAGTAAAAGTCGCTGATGGGGAACTTTGTCGAATGCTTTTTTGAAGCCTAAAGAAGAGTGTCTACAGGTACATTTAAATCCAGGTTAGAACTTATGTCATTGATGAATAAAGCTAGTTGAGTGTCACATGAAAGTCCTTTGCGAAAACCATGTTGATTAGGATGAAAAAACGCTGTAGAAATTAGGAGTTGTACCATGTGAGAGTAAAGCACATGCTCCATTAGTTTTGAAGAAACGCTTGTTAGTGAATAGGACGATAACTAGAACATGAAGATGGTGGACCTTTTTTCGGAACTGGAACAATCTTGCCTATTTTCCAGTCTTCCGGCACCACCCCCGATGACAACGATTGCTGAAAAATATGACACAAAATTACGGTGGCATTTTTGGTGTGTTTTAGTACTTTTGAGTTGATACCATCGACACCTGAAAACTTGAAAATGATGTCAGATATGACTGCGTGATCGTAATTAGGGAAATCTGGTAAATAGTTCTCGCGGGTTCTTGCGTAAATACATAGGTGAATGTGAGGTTAAGTTCTTCAGCTATTTTGTTGTCAGGGATGGGACTGTTATGCTGATCGCATAGTTGTAACGGTTGCGAGTGTTTGGGGCAAATCGTACTTCAAAATTTTTTGGGGTTATTTTTTATCATTGTTGGCAAGGCTGATGAATAAAATAAGCGCTTCGTTTTGCTAGCAAGTGATTCAAACTCCTTTTCCGCTGCGTAATCTTATTGCCATGAACATTGGCTGTTAGTTCTTTTAGCTGAGTGGAACAGCCTTTTCTTTTCGTTGTTAAGCCGTTTCAACGTGATGTTGAACCATGATGATGACTGTTTTTCTTTCATAGTAGTAGTTGGTACGCGTGTTAGTATCAACTCATGCATTTTGTTCTTAAAAAGTAACCAGTTAGTTTCTACGGAACGTTTTAAAAAATTGTGAAGAAGCCAGATGCAAAATTCTTCGAGTACTGCGTTAATTTAGGAATAATTCCCTCTGTCGTATAGTGTTATTGTTTTCGTTATTTTTGGCGTATGCGGCAGATGACAATGAAAGAAACTCTGCAAAATGGAATGGCCACTAAGTCCTGGCAAATATGGTAGCGGAGAGAGCACATCGGGCTCGGAAGCTAAAACTAGATCGAATGTGTTCGATGAATTGCTACCACGACGCGTCGGCTCTGTGACTGTTTGCGTTAGTACAAACATTAGGGAAGTGTTTACAAAGTCACTTTCGCGGTTGTTTTGTGATAGGACTGAGGCAAGATTTGAACAAGTTATCACAGGGAAATTGAAGTCTCCGAAAAGCAAGATAGGCGATAGACGGTATGCGCTGGTCACTGATAGAAGCACCTCGTGGAACTTGGGAACGAAAGAAATATCAGCATCAGGAGGGCGATAACAGGCGCCAATTACTATAGGTAGATAAGAGGCGTTGCTAATAACAAATGTAATTTCTAAGGGGGATGATGTCCTAAACTCAGTGCACTGAAGGCTGCAGCGGTGGGCAGCTATCAGTACACCACCGCCACGTTTATAATTTGGATCGCGTCGAAAAACATTGAAATCTGAAGAAAGCGAAAGTACTTCGGAGTCTGCGATTGATGAATTGATCCAAGTTTCGGTAAGAATGACCAGGGTAGATGCTGTTGTGTGAATTACATTACGGAGAGCATCAAGCTTTGGCGAAAGGCTTCGAATATTAGTATATAAAAAGGAGATGTAGGAAAGGTTAGGACGCGAATGATTTCCTTCTACGAGTTTAAAGGGTGGGGGATAACCTGCTGAATGCTGTGGTCAAATATGTAGGTTTTGTTTCCGATGAATTGTTTGTTGTGTATAAGTTTATATTTTCCTTTCTGTGCTTTACCGAATTCCAGGAGGTGCTTTCTAGCGGTAAGCGCGTGTGGACAGTAATCTTCAGAAATACTGTAACCTGTATCTTTTAGTTTCTTGGCACATGAAAGTAGCTTTTCTTTCACCTTAAAGTGGGCGAACTTTCCCAGCTTGTGAGCTCTTTCAATATCAAGAACGAGGGCAGTATCTAATAGCGTACTACAATGATGGATAATGAGGTCTTCCGATTGCACCCACGTTTCGCGTTCGACGTACATCTTTAAGGCCAAAAAAACAAGAAGTTCGATCAGCGCGTGATTTGTCGTCCGAATCATCCAGTCTGGTTTCAATGGTAGCAATTTGCTTAGCATTTTGTTCGGAGAGTTCTTGGAAGTGGTTCATCTGTTCTTGAACTCATATCATTGATGAACAGTCAGCTTCAATTTTGGCCAGTTTGTTTTTGATTTCCTGAAATTTTTCGTCATTCTGGGAAAGTTTAAGGCGAATAGATTTCACTTCTGTAAGAATTGAAGCTTGTACGGATCGAATTTCGTTAAGTGCTTCAAGTATTTCAGTGGAAGATTGGGTATCACCGGAACGAGTGTTGGGGCCAGGGTTTAGTTCAACGTCGCCTGCAATGATTATTAACTGCTTGATAACATTGTAGCAATCAGAGGGAATCTGGATGCAGCACAGTAGGCTCGGAAGCACCAGTAAGCCAGCATAGCGTGTGCGTCGTGCGAATAAAGTATATTTTGCATTTACCTGCAAGACGAAAGCGTCGCAGGTGAGTTGCAGTGGCCATAGCTGTGGTGCTGTCGAGCCTAATGAAGGCGGTGCTGGGTGATGTCTTGTTTATAAAGCGGTCAGGTGGCAAGGAGGTTGATCTTTGGCTGTTGACTATGGTCGATGAGAATGCATGTGGCGATAATCGCGGGGCATATTCCTGTAGCGGCGCTGGCAGGCAGTGGTGCGCCGGTGCTGTTGACGTGCTTGTGTTTGGTGGGATGCTGTGCGGCAGGACGGGCTCGGTGCTGCGATGTGCTGGCGGCCAGGCTGGCATCCGTGTGGACACATGGGCATCACTCGTGAACCAGTTGCCGCATCGCAGGAGGCAGACGGAAACCTGCAAGACGAACAATTCGTCGCAGGTGAGTTGCGTGGCCATAGCTGTGGTGCTGTCGATCCCATCTGGCTATTACCAATGGTCGAATACAAATCTCTAATTGAAAATAGCTGCTTATGTGAATTATTAAAAAGTTAAGAATCAGAATTTAGTTAACCATAGTTGGTTATGTTTAACGTTAAAGTTTTTATGACGTCCGCCAACACTGGAGTATCACTTTGGCGAAAAACACAACTTTCTATCTCAAAAAACAAAATGTTCAGGGAACAGTATCCTAGAGTAAGGGGCGGAATTCCCTAAAAAACAAGAATGGTGGTTGGTTATTTTTTTTTAATAACGTTCTTTATTGCCTCAGGGCATAAAGTAATATATAAAAATATTAAAAGAGGTGTTAAATGAAAGAAAAAGGTTGTCTGTTCAAACAAAGTTCAAGAGGCAACGATGATGAGGCCCTTGCATCTATTCAATGTACGAAAATGGGTTGTTTGGCGAAAGGCCCACTGCCGTCAGGTGCCGAATTCTCGTCGGCTTCAGCGCCGGGCAAACCCACAAGTGCTGAATATCTGCCTCAATATTTTGGGATTTGCAGAGAGGACATCCTGGACGTTGATATAGATATCGTTTTTGAGGTCTTGGTCGTGTTACAGCAAGCGTGAGGGCAACCCCGACCCGGATCCTCCGTAGCGCAACCTCCTCTGCGCGGGTAAGACCGCTGGGGAGGGTTACCGCGCATGGTGGGACGAGATGCTGCGCCGGAGGCGCTTCTTCCTTGTGAAAAGCAGGGTGGCATCATCCATACCGAGGAAGCGTGTCATTGATGATGGTAGAGTCGCCTGGTGGGTTGCAGAATCTGCAGAGGTTTGCGAACTGAGTAGGTCACGTGGGACCCATTCACTTCGAACGGTTTGCGAGATGCGAGCCGCCAGACTGTATATTCTGGCAGATTTCTGAGCTGCGACTGACGCGTCGAAGCAGACGTGTTGCTTGAAGGGCGTCGGTGCGGATGACGATTTTGGCTGTAGGTAGTAAGGTTATGACGGATAGAGAGCGAATTGCTTTTTGGACAGCAACCAGCTGAGCACAAAACGAAGAAGGAGGTTCTGCGAATTGACATCTGGATGTCCTTTTAAGCACCGGATTACAAAAACAATGAATTGCAGTTGTCGTTTGCAGTTGTGGTTGGTTATGCTCGGCGCTTTCCTCTACCACCTGGTGAGAATGCGTTGTATTATCGGAAGTCTTTGCGAAAGCCTCCTGGTCCTTTTTGGTCTAGGGTTGTCCTGAATCTGTTTGCAATTACCTTAGGCAACTTGTAGGGAACGACCTTGCCTATTAAGCGAATTGACTCTTTGGCTCCCATGCCAGACGTAGGAGCGCAGGCCTGTAAAACTTTCATTTCATGCCTTTTATTAAGCTTAATTACCATTGTTGCATTGTTGCCACCCTCTTGTTAATGCTGCGAAATATTTCTATGTTGCTAGCTATACAAGCAATTTCACCTCAAGATATATTTTGTTTGCCAAAAGGTGCGTCTCCGCCATTGTGCAATATATAGTGAACAATGGCGGGGACGCACCTTTTGGCAAACAAAATATCGAGCCGCCGTCGTCGGTTCTTTAAAGCTCCAGCCTCGAAAAATCATGAGCATGCCCTTGGTAGCTGGTAGTTGGCAGACAGGTAACCTAGTTGGTGCTGATTGGTCGGCTGGTTATGTGATGTCACGGAAACAGGTGGTATGATAGAGTTGGAAGGAGCTGATAACTGGGTCGGCGCTTTTCATATGCAAGGGTGGAACGGGAATCGAACACACAGTCCCTTTGTAGCACCCGTTTGACGCCTCGTAGTGTCGTAAAATCACGAGCATATGCCTCCGGTACATGATAGTTGCCATGTGGCATACCACAGTTTCTAAATTATCTAAAGTCTTGTATACATGAGCCCGACGCAAGCGGGTCGAAAAGGGAGGAGCCAGTTGTCGGCTGAACAAGCCCTACCCGCCCGGGGTTGCATGAACTCGTTTCTTTTGCGCCGAGATCGCTGCTGCAACTCGTGTCGAGAAAGTGAACCAAGGGCAGCCGGAAGAGGAGGAATGCTCAGACGAACAGCTCAGGGTCCCGTCCCCGATCAGCAAGGAAGCAAGAGAGGGGGCGCCTCACCCAGCGGGTAGGGTCGAGCCAACCCACTCCCTGCAGTCGGACTGGCGGAACCCGACCCGACGGTCGTCTAGCTCCACCCCCTAGCATATACATGAGCTCGACAGCCAGTTTTCAGCCCACCCGACCCGACTTTATCGGGTTCATGTAAACCCCCTGTAAGAGAAAAGTGCCATGACAAGAAATTATTCAGAAACGAGTTAATGCCTCTGTCATTTCTTTGCATTGGCAGTAACATAATCATATAGCAAGCTGTAGAAAAGTAAAGCTCACGCGTATATTATGCATGAATCCCCCTGATCGTGTGTGACTTAATTTCGATCGAAAGGTGCTCGATATCTTCACCTACGGGACGCAGATTGATTAACTGATTGAAGCATGTCTTTTTGTTTAAAACCCTGGGTGTGCATGCTTGGCTCTACGCCATTGTCTACATTTACGTGCCATCAAAGAAAGAGGAGGATTGAAAACAAATAAAATAAATAAAAACAAATGGTGATGCATGTGAGAGAGCAAATTGGAGTTCCGATTTCAAGGATATGATGGACCTTAAGGAAACAAAAATAGACAAAAATGTAGAATTGTGAAATTTCGCAAATCATTCTCTAAGATTTTTGCTCGTATCTAATTGGCTCCACTTTTGTAGCGAGAGTCACATTGGTCGCAAAGTCGCATTTTCGCACGCGCCGTGGTCGCATCGCTTCTCTCGCCGTTGCCTAGCAACCGCTGCCTCGCCATCTGGCATGATGTCAGAGGAGAGCGGCGCAAACAAACAGAAGAGGCCAAGATGCGAGCGCAACACAGCAACAACAACAACAACAACAACAACAATAATAATAATAATAATAATAATAATAATAATAATAATAATAATAATAATAATAATAATAATAATAATAATAATAATAATAATAATAATAATAATAATTATTATTATTATTATTATTAATATATTGGCTCACAGGAAACGATTGGTTGCACAACTTATATTTCCATCGGAAATGGAAGGCGCAGTATCTGTCACACTTGCTTTGTGGACACCTGAACTGCAAGGTGGGAGAGAAAGTGGAAAGAGAAAAAGTGGAGCCGTAGTAGAGGGCTACAGAGTAATTTCGACCACCTTGGGTTCTTTAAAGCGCGCTGACATGACTGATATCTCTCTGTTTCACATCCATCGAACGCAATCGCCGACAGAGCGTAAAAAACGGCGCACAAGAGCAGCAAAGAGGAAAGAAGGCGAAGACAGCAGCGGAGACGCCCGAACACAGGGGGGAGCGACTTGCCAAACGGTGATACCAGACTGCCGAGCGCAATAGACGGAGCATAACCACCGAGTGGGGCCTATGGAAGAGTTCAGTCAACGGGAACCAACAGAAGATAGTCTGACCCTCATTGCTAAACACACATGACTACAAGAAGCTCAGCCAGGGAAACGTACCTCTCGCTATACATACATCCTGGCATAGCTGAGCTAAGGCACTGCCATTTTTTTTTTTTTTTTGATGGAAGGTGATCCTGGCCCTGATGGGGTTGGGACATGCAGGTAGATCACTGCCGCTTGCGGCGGGGGCTAGCCTGCCTCCGAGTTTTATCTGTTGTAGACCGTCATTGCACCCGCCACTGCTTCGGTGGTGGACAACGGCTGTTCTTGCGGAGCGCGTCTTTCTCTCCCTCTTTTTTTCTTTCTTCTCTATTTTCTCTTATGTCAGTACGAGGCAGCGGAGGTGGCTCAGCCACGGAGCCAGTAGCAGGCCCGTGCATTTTCTTTTCCTTCTTCCTAAAGCCACAACAACTGCCAGTTTTTTCTTCTTCAGACGAAAACGACGAGGATTTTCTGCCCCACGCCAAGCCAGAGAATTTGAAATTATTAGGGAAGCATCCAGTCAGCTATCATAGTGATTTTGATTGCGGTCCAAATTCTTCGTTTTGTATTTTTCGATATGATAATACTAGGGTTAGTTATCATCTGCAATTACGATGTATGAACTGACACGACTGAATAGCCATCGCGAGAGCCATCATCATTTTCCTCGTTCCTTCTGAGCTGGCACAAAGATTTCTTCGGCAATGGAAAGCTCTTCGCTAATCTTCACCGGGAACCGTTCACGCATCAGTGTAGTGTCCTCCCTGTTCACACTCGCCTTGGGTCTGGGAACCGTGGCGGTCACGGTGTTTGTGCTCTTCACAGTGTTCAAAGGATGGGACAGCATGGGAGCCCGAAGGCAACCCGGAGCTCTCGACCCACTTCTTGTCAAAGGTTAGTGTCACGTTGGTAGATCTTTCTTGAGCGGCGGCACGTTTGAGCATTGATGATAGCGTCTGCCTTCACTGATCGAGATGGACCGGCAAGTGGCAGGGCTTTTAAATACAGGAGCCGGATGCCTAGATTCCTCAGCACATGTGGCACTTGAGAAAAAAACAAAAACGGAACTTGTTTTTAGAATTTGAACTTTGCTGCTGTGTTGACAGCTGAAATGCCTGACGTACAGTGCACAGTGCACGGTATATCTGGCGGTTTCATGAATTTACAAACGAGTATTGCCGTGCACTGACGCCCCCCCCCCCCCCCCTTTGAAGGCGCCAATCTAGTCTAGTGACATTGTGTGTGATTGTAGACTATCACTGGTTTTCTTCCTAACATCACAATTCCGGCAGTTTTGCATCGTGGCTTATTTTAATCGAACTTAGTCCGTCGTTTACACCTGTGACAGTTTTTAACGGAACCAATCTCGAATGTTACCTGGCATACTGCCAAAAATATAACTTCTCGGTCCTCCAGAAATAACATCCCAGCATTAGATTTATTTTCTTTCTTGCAGTGCCCAAGCTCCCTGCCAGCCGGAGAAGCAACGAAAGCTCTCATGACTCCACTGGACACACACCAGGGTGGATTTCAGTGCTTTTGTCTGATTTTAACGGCACGTCCTTAGCGGAAGATGGAATTACATCTGATGGCGGCATTCCTCAGCCAACTACGCCGTCAAGCGATCAGCTGAAATCTGCATCTAGCTATTCGGCACTTCGATCATCGGCCAAAGATAACCCCGAGGAGAGCGATAGAGTGGTATTTACAGTAACCCTTTATACTTTCGACGGATCGGCACGGGAGCCCGAATCTAGCGAGAAAAGTGCCCATGTGTCTGACAACCAAGAAACCGGAAGCAGTGACCTGCTACCGTTCACGAAACACTCCAGCAGTGTGACATTGCGCCAGACCGCTTTTGCCTCTGATCATGACACTGGTGATGCATCATCCGATCTCAATGGCCACACTGAGGGCGTTCATGTTATTAATAACGAACTGGCCACAGAAGATGCTTCAACAGTAGATAAAGAAGAATATGAAGTGGACAGCGCTGTAGGAGCCTCCACGAAACTGAGTGATGAGAGCGATGACCAGGAATCCGGTTTACGCGATTCCATGAGTAGTGACATGCCCTCTGATGCAAAGCGCTCCAGTGAAGCAGAAATAGGACAGACTGAGGCTGTATCGATGCCAAGTACCGACTACGATTATGACGAGTTTGACGATGAAGAAGGGGGTCGTTCTGAGCCTACCGTTCCCGAAGAAACCCGCACAATTAAGACAGAAGGAACGTCAAATACGGAAGATGACAGCGAAGAGGAAGAAGAGCTGCAAGGTTTCGACGCTGGGGAAAGCGCCCAGGCAACTGGCTTGAAGGAAACAGCCAGCAGTTCTTCCACACAAGCTGAGTTTGAAGACGATCTAGAATCACTAATTAATGCCGTCGTCTCGACACACGGCGCCAGTCACGAGACGGAAAAATTCAAAGGTGGCGTTCATAGCATTCAAGAATCTTCTGCTAGCGACCGGGCACACACGAAAGAACCGAAACTTACTACGTATATGAAAGACGACGATGCAGAGACAGATGCGCGGGATAACTCTGGCGGTAGTAGGGCTCAGATGAGAGGTCTTTATGCAACAGACGGCGAAATTCTTCCACGTACCCAGGGTGGTTTTGAAGTAGATTCGCGGCAGAGTGATTCCATATTGAGCCGTAACACCGGAGAGGCTCCAGAGGAGTTCGACGGCAATGCTCAAACTCGCCAAGAGCCTTCAAACGACGAGAAGGCACGAGAGACACTCGCAGTTAATGCCGTGCATAATCGAGACGACACAATGGGAAAAGAGTTGCAGGACTTCACGACCGATGGAGAAATTCAAGAGGGGGGCTTTCCAGAAGCTTCTAACGGCGCTGATTCATACGCAGATGATGCCAACGAAGCAGGCGGACTCCACAATACGTACATAAAGCAAGATATGCTGCACGAAGGGACCAGCGTCTCTGTAACACGTGCAGGTGCTCGGTTTCCAGGTTTCCCTGCTGTGGTGAGAGACGCGCCTTCGCGGACAAAGAAAGTCGGCGAAGTGGCATCGCGCCCTACTGATGGCACTTTCCTGAGAAAGAGGCCCTTCGTTTCGCCCATTTCCAATGGTGGAGCTCAAAATGACAGCAGGATTGACATTATCGAAGTGGCCCACTCAGCCGTAGCATCGACAACAATGTCTAGAAAAGACGGCGAACCGATACTTGAAGCGGTCTCTGGCACACCTGGTTCGACAGAGAGAACCAGAGAAATCGAAGCACTCCAGCTGACAACTTCAGTGGTACACAGCGATGAGCTATCGGCCAAAACTGGTGAGCCGAAACCAACGCAGGGCGTATCTGGCATTGGTAGGCACGCAGACTCACCGGCTCATTTAGCAAGCGAAACTACACACGCTAAAGCCCATGCTATAGAGAGAAGGAATAAAAAAAATATCACTCATAACAAGCGAAACATGTCTCTGTCACAGGGTACAGCACTAGAGCGCGATGTCCACGTCTTGAGCATTGCCGCCCGACGATTGCCTAAAGTGGCACCGCCGGAAACAGTAGCAACTACATCTAAGCCACAGCTTCGTACCAAACGCGCACTTTTGGAAACTGCAGCAATTGCGTCTAAGATTCAACGGCGTATAAGACGTCGGGAGCCGAGAAAAGCTACGATGTCGCTGAAGGACTCAAATAGACGCAAAAAATCGAAAACAGCTGAGTTTAGTCATGACTCACTGCAGGTGACGCGAAACTTGGCCACTGTACGAAATGCTCGTCCTGATGTGGCGCACGATGAAGTGACCGCAGTGCGAAGTGTTTACATCGATGCGAAAGAAAGAAGACTGACCGCAGCCCAAAACGTTCACTCCAACGTAACGCATAGTAGTACATTGCGCGATGTGAAGGCATCTACATCGAATGCAAAAATTTTGGCCAACATTAGAGAAACTAGACCTAGCGACCATGACCATTTACTAACCCTTCCGGTAGCCCTCAAAGCAAGCAAAGAACTGCCTTCGACAACGCATTTTTAAGTGTCGACCTGACGCCGTCTCTTGACAGTTATGTTAGAAAATCACGCTGCTGCGATGAAGATTACCGACTGATGCTATTTGTGTTTATTATAAAGTGACGCTGGCGGTGAACTATGACATTTTTAGTGATGAAGACAAGTGCTACAGGCTTGGTAGCCGTATAATCTAAACCACGGACGCATTATAAAATAATTGTCGTGTATTGTGGCTGACAAATCCTTTTGGGGGGAAGAGGATAGAGCGAAACCTAACGAATAGAAAAGAAACCTCAGCTGCCCAATTAGTCTTCATAAATAAATGTTTTGAACAGCTAACTTTCTTGGTGTATCCAGTACTACTACTGATGGGAAGGAATATATGTGCGCAAAGCGTAGATTTTATTCTTGTTCTCATCGTCGTACTTGCTAGTCAGGTAAAAAACATTGTGGACTACAAGTCCTGAAGGTTTTTAGGACTTGGAGTCCGCAAAAAAAGCCTAAAAAACTTCGTACTAGCACCATTCATGCTTCGCATTGATGCAGTCGGTCTCGCCCAGCGTTCGATCTACAAGTCGGGGTGAATCGTTCAACTGCGAAGTTGTTAAAGCTGCTTTCCTTGCTGGCTCTTCGGTGGACGCTAAGGAGTTATTCCCCGCTTATTTAAAATGTGTCTCATGTTCCCTAAAGATGAGCCAGCTTTGAATTCTTGATGCCATCTCCATTATCGTGTCTCTTACAAACTGCCCGCTTTCTGTGTAGCGCGTGATTGCACCCACTAGCATTTCGGACGTCATTTCTTGCTAGGCTCCATTCATTAAACTACACTTTTACTACCCATCTTAAAATTCAGTCCTTACTTTAGTCGCCAGTCTGTTGAGAATAAAAAAGAAAACGAGATTGCTGGCTTAGGAGGCGTTGTAAGTGCAATTTGACCGGGTGAATCGTTTCTGAGGCAAAGAGTGGTGTACACATAAGAGATGACAGTTCAGTTCAGGCGTTCAGTCGTGTCCGACTCTTCCTGACCCTATGGACCATGTCACGCCACGCTTTCCTGTCTCTCACTATCTTCTTAACATCACATAACTTCATCTGCAGTGCCTCGAGGATGCCATCTAACCATCGCGTTCGCTGCCTACCCCTTCTCCGGCGACCCTCAACCTTTCCCAACATCAAATCTTTATCCAGCGACTCCTCTATTCTCATCAGATGACCAAAGTAGCTGAGCTTTAACTTTAGAATTTGACCCTCCAATGAGCAGTCAGGGTTTATGGTCGACAATATCGACTGATTTGATCTTCTGGCAGTCCAAGGAACTCTCAAGAGTCTTCGCCAGCACCACAATTCAAACGCGTCAATTCTTCGGCGGTAAGCCTTTTTCACAGTCCAACTCTCGCATCCATACATCACAACCGGAAAGACCATAGCACGAGTTATACGGATCTTAGTTGGCAGACTAATGTCTCTGCTCTTTACTAGGCGGTCAAGGCTAACCATTGCTCTCTTTCCCAGAAGCAAGCGTCTCCTAATTTCATGGCTGCAGTCTCCTTCCGCGGTAATCTTGGAGCCCAAGAACAGAAAATCTGTCACAGCTTCCACTTCTTGTCCATTGATGCTCCAGGACTTGATAGGGCAAGACGCCATGATCTTTGTCTTTTTAATGTTCAGTTTAAGCCCAAACTTCTCACTCTCTTCTTGTACGCGCATCAGAAGTCTCTTGAGTTCCACTTCACTTTCTGCCATTAAAGTGGTATCATCCGCATATCTAAGGTTGTTGATACGTTTTCCAGCAATCTTCACTCCAGCTGAAGACTCGTCCAGACCGGCCTTCCTCATGATGCACTCTGCATATAGGTTAAATAGGCAGGGCGACAGTATGCAGCCTTGCCTCACCCCTTTCTCAATCGGAAACCAATCAGTAAGACCATGCCCAGTTCTGACTGTGGCCTCTTGCCCTTCATACAGGTTCCTGAGGAGACAGATGAGTTGAATTGGAACTCCCATCTCTTGGAGAGCTTGCCACAATCTGCTGTGATCTACGCAGTCAAACGCTTTCGCATAATCAATAAAGCAGAAGTAAATGGGTTTCTGGAACTCTCTTGCTTTTTCCATGATCCAGCGAAGGTTACCAATTTGGTCTCTAGTTCCTCTGCACTTGCGAAACCCAGCTTGCACGTCCGGAAGCTCCCGATCCACATACTGCTGCAGCCTACCTTGGAGGATTTTCAACATCACCTTGCTAGCATGCAAAATAAGCGCGATCGTGCGGTAGTTGGAACAATCTTTGGCACTGCCTTTCTTTGGAATGGGGATGTAAACTGACCTCCTCCAATCCTGTGGCCACTGCAGGGTTGTCCAAATCTTCTGACATAATGTATGCAGAGTGTTAACAGCGTCGTGGTTGAGGTTTTGAAGCAACTCAGCTGGAATACCATCAATTCCGCTAGCTTTGTTCTTAGCAAGGCTGGCTAAGGCCCCTTCAACTTCACTCTTCAGGATGCCCGTCTCGAGATCAGTAATGACAACCGTCTTATGTTGGGTTTGCACATCCGGGTCCTTCTTGTACAGTCCTTACCACCGAATAATTACAGGTGAATTTGTCTTATTGGTTTCGTTTAAATGATTGCTGGTCAAAATCTACAGGGCTTTTCTTGCATATGCTTTCTAATCTTCTTGCCGGGTATGCATGGCTCATGGCTAAATAAACTTAGTTATGGGATTTTATATATCATATAGATAGAGAATCAAAGCGTGAGAATATAGCTAGAAGCTGGTAAAAGAAGTAAGGTCGTGAATACCTGGAATGAAACAAAATTTACACTCCAGCACAAATTTTTATTCCTGCACACATTATTTCTCAGCTATTTATTGATTTTCTTAAAGATTTCACTCCAGAGTTGCGTTTTTCTTCTTGCGAGCATGCTGGCCTACTCGTGAATGCCAGTACATGAAGAAGAAAATAACCGCGTGTAGAGGCGTGTGCCATCAAGCAGCTCATAAAGAAGAAGTGTTGTGCGAAATGGAGATCGTGTTCCGGGGCGGCCGCTCCTCCAAGGGCACGATAGTAGCGTCGCTGCTGGTGTTCACCCTGGCGGCGGGCACTGCGGTCATCGCCGCCTTCCTCCTCCTCGCGGTATTCCGAGACATGAGCAACGTCCGGCTGAAGAAGCGTCTCCGCGAACTGGAACCGCTCATCGCTAAAGGTGTGGCATGGTCCAGTTTTGTGTGGTCAAGCGTATAGGCAGACGATATTAGAAATCCACGAGGATGAATTTACGGAAGGCTGTCAAATGGGGCAACTGAAAGAGAGGTAGGGGGATTTATTCCCTAATCCCCCTACTCCATGTCAGCGAACATTAACGCCGGCTAAAACCTCTGTTTTCATTAAATAGCCTTATCTATCTAAAAGAGAGGGAGCGAGTGATGTTTCTCGAGTTTTGATCCGACATAGAGGGCATCCAACATTTAGTTTTTTTCATTGCCGCTTGAAAGGAGGAAGCTGTTTACGTCCCTTGCCACTCCTTTCTATTATTCCGCCCGCGAGATTTAATGCACTGATGCGCAGTAGATGCTATATTTATGTTCTTGACAGTTGCGAGATCTTGTGTCTAATCCTGAATGACAGGTACAAATGACGCCATTGAGAAACTCATATAGGGGTATTCACTCGCTGTCTAGGTAAAGTGATATACAGGACTCACGACGAGGCTGCAGAAGACCGTGCCCGCTTTTAAAACGTGATTTCGATGTTGTGTGATACTGTTTTGCAAATATTCTCCCTCTAAATGAAAGGATGTAAAAAAAAATACAAAGATGCATGTTAGTCTGCACTATTATAGCTTTATGTGCTGCACTTAGGGCGCATGCGTTTGTGGGTCCATGGTTGTTCAGTGCCGAGTCCGCGAGTCCAAGGTTGCAGGCTCGACACTCGGGCTCGACAATGTCAATTCGGTCCTTTCAACTATGGTAGCCTTCAGACTCCTCCTATTGCTTAGGAAATTTTATGCGGTGAATATTGGTGCAGATGCTTAAATTTTCCCCTGAAACGTGAGTTAGATATTGAGCTAATGTATGCATGTAAGTTAATATCCATAATGTGCGTAAACGGGAGCTATTGTGCATGTACTTGAGCACGTGCAGAAATACGCGACTCCAAAAAAGTACTCTAAGTTGAGCAGGTGAAAAAATAACGGAGCACGTAACAACGTATTGTTTGTATTAGTTCGGTGCCTTGGTTTTCTCGTTTTTTTCTTGTTCAGCTAGAGTTATCAGCGCTGGTCTATCAAAATACCCGCTTAAAATTCTAAATAAAAGCACATTACTGATTAGCTACTTGTTTCAATATTGTCTGCTGCTGTTATTTCAGAATTGCCCAAGACGCTCACCATTCTTCGAAGCAAGACCATGTCTACGTCACCAGACGTCAGTACGCGAGAACGGATCTGGAACAGCTCCGAATTTATGAAGCATGTGTCGCCCAAACGTGACCTAATCAGCTCATATCTTACTGCGCCTGCCACCTTCTCGAAGAAGCTTACATCGCGCCCGTCAGACGTGTCATTCAGCTCGACCAGAAATGCCGAAGACTTCCGAAGAGCAAGCACTCAAACCACGGACATAATAGCAGTGCAGAGAATTTTCTCGCCAAATAGCACTACTGCAGGGGCGAAGTTAGAATTCCACGTCCCCTCTTCTTCGCCAGTGTTCACTTCTTTTAGCGCAGAACCATCAGTGCCCTCCGGCGAGATATTCGTCAGTGGAACTTCTACAACGAAAAACGCATCAAGTTCACACGAAAGTACGCACGCCAAAGATTTCCGAAGCGCAAGAAATCAAACCACGGACATCATAACAGTGCAGAGAATTTTCTCGTCAAATAGCACTACGGCGGCGGCGAAGTTAGATTACCATGTCTCCTCCTATTCACCAGTGGTGACTTCTTTTAGGGCAGAAGAACCAGCACTCTCTGGTGAGATAATCGAAAGTAAAATTTCTTCAACGAAAAACGCATCAAGTTCATACGAAAGTACACATGCCGAAGACTTCAGAAACGCAATCACTGAAATCACGGACATCATAACAGTGAAGAAAATTTCCTCGCCAAATAGCACCACTGCGGAGGTGAAGTTGCACTTCGACGTCCCCTCCAATTCACCTGTGTTCACGTCTTTTAGTGCAGATGAACCAGCAGTCTCCGGCGAGATAATCGAGAGTAGAAATTTTTTAGCGGAAGACGCATCAAGTTCATATGAAAGTATGCATCATGATTCGGCTTCAATTTCCAGTCCCAGTTCGGTTGTGTCGTTAGAGACGCCCGTACAAGCCCACCATCACGAATTTAAGAGCATTGAAAAAGACGGAACAGTGACTCCTTCACCAGGGACGACGCCACCAAAGGTATCCGTGCTAGACAAATTTATAAATAGTATCTCCGATTCTGAAGGTGTTTACAAGAATATAACGCACCGTCACAAAAACCACAGGCATGGTGAGCGTCCGGTATTAGTTCCGAAAGGCATCGCGCACTCCCATAAGATGCACGCGTCGACCGCTGGATTTGATGGCAAAGGGCTGGTTGAAGTGTCACATCCAGCGTCTACTTTGGCATCCACCTTAGAGAAAGTAAGTCCACCTTTGATTACACTAAGACGAGGCTTCCCAAGAAGCGACACTCCTATACCCTATTCTGCTTCTGGCGCAAGTACTTCCAAGGATCACCGAAGACATATCCCGAGTCTGCCGTCTCGCTTTTCGACAGCTGAGCAATCCGCGCCCACACAAACTGTCGTGTTGACGCTAATACACAAGCAGGAGAGTACACGGTTGACATCCGCGACTGCGATAAATCTGGATGAGGAACCCTTCTCCGAAGCCATGCATACGGATATAACCGCGGGATCGGAAGATATCCACGGCGCAATTCATTTATCTTTGAATAGATCTTCTCAGCCTAACTCTCAGTATCACTCGACGCACAATAACCACGTGCGTAAAATAAACAGCGCTCCAACAGCAGCAACAGAAACACTAGAAGCTACAAGAAACAGACCCCATGCCAGTATTCTTGTTATATCTGGTTCATCACCAACTTCGGTCGAGCATACATCAGTATCGGGACAGAGAAGTGCCACGGCTTCAAAGCGTGCAACAAGACTATCTTCGAAGTCACGCATATGGAACCGGAATGATGATGTCCATACAAGCACCCGAAGCCATATATTCGTGGGACCTGGAAATTGGAATGATCTCGCCAAAGACGACGAGGATACGTATACGCACGGCCACATACCGATACCGGACCCAGATAGTGTTAAGACCGCAACGCTTGGTTTTACTCTAGATATGCTAAATGAGTAATATGAACTGATTTCTTTATGCAAATTTTTGATACAATGTGCATTGATTTTTTTCTGAACGAGTACCTCTACTGTAGTCATGGTGAAATTGCGCAAAAAACACGACACAAAAGTAAGAGGGACACGTAGCACGGGACGAGCGCAAACTACCAACTCTTTATTGAACTCTGCTTTTGCTACGAGCGATTGACTGCCTTTGCTTCACATACCTGACTCTGTTTTCTTTGACTGCTTTTGCTTCGAGTACTTGACTCTGCCTTGCTACGATTGACTGACTGCGTTTGCTAAGGTTCTTATCAGTTATTTTTAGTTAACCTTGTTTTAAGGTGTTTAGTCATACGTGCTGAGCCATGTCATTCATGAATTCTGATAGCGGAGGGGTGGAAAACGATTGAGCTATGAACGCTTGAGTGGCCGAGAGTATAAATTTGTTCCCTTTTTCCTTCAATAAAGAGTTGGTAGTTTGCGCTCGTCCCGTGCTACGTGTCCCTCTTACTTTTGTCTCGTGTTTGTTGCGCAATTTCACCATGACTACAGTAGACATTCACCAACTAGCCCGCCAACAGATCCTGTTAGAGTACCTCTACGTACAGAGCGTCGAGACTGCGAAAATTTTTTTTTTTTTCATGCCATGTTTCGTCTTCGACTCATTTCATGTATTATTCAAAATAGATTGCTGGCTGAAAGTGCATTGCTCAGGCAGTACTAAAATATTACGTGACCTTACTGCCTTTTTGTTCATCCCACTGTAATTTAGTGCTGCAGCGTTAAATTTCTACTTCTAACTATCTGCTAACCGCATTTATTTGTCCTCGTTACAATAAAACATTGCAAATTACTTTAATATTCCAGGAAAGTGCAGGGGAAATCCACTGAGGACAATGATTTAAAACAAGTTTTTTTTTACACTCAAGGTCAGAAGGGGCAACTGTGTTTACGTATGAATAACCCCCATTCAGCGTTCATAGTTCATTGGCTACGTACGTGTGTTCTAAATTTCACTCCATGAGTGAAAAGTAAATGGTGGCACCTTGTCAGCACTGCGCATCAGTGGGTGCAATGTTTGTAGGCGTGGAGCGCATTTCTTCCGGGCTTGTAGAAAAAAAAAACACCGAGCCTCTGAGGGAAATAATAAATAATGATGCTAATGTTGGCGATAAAACATTTTCTTCCCGAACACCTTTTTACTGGCTGTTTCTGGAACAAGGCTATGCAAGAGCTTATTGGGCAGCGCCATCACTCTGTTTTTCGGCATGAGCCTTCTTTTTTCAGCTATGATAGCAATGAAAAGTTGCCACCCGTGCAATAATAAAGAAAATAAACGGCGCGAAAATATGTGACCGGTAACTGGGCGAGAGAGGGATCCAGAGTACTGTTACCACAGAGCAACTCACACTGAAACCATGAAGCGTAAAATGCGCATGTATGTTGATTCAAAACAGTCCAGAACATACACCAAATCTGTAACAGTGAAGCGAACAGTACGACAGAGCGTTTAGAGGGGCTCCCTCACCTTCTCTAGATGATGGCTTGGACACCTCTCACTGGCACGTTTCAGGGGAAGCTGAACGCAAATACGCTTTAGTTTATCTTTTCTTGTACACCGTATCGTTGAGTAGGTACTCGGGCAGAAATGCAGGAATTCAAAATGCGCTTTTTGTCAGACACAATAAATACAACTTTGACAACTTCTGCACCGCTCTAAACATGCTTTGTATTCAGCATGTGACGGACGTAGCCTTATTTTCTAGAAAGCGTGTCTGCGAGGATGGCCCCGCGGTCGACAAAGTTGTCAGGAAGTAGCTGTCAGATACTTCTCAAATCCGTAATCACCTATTGCTACTGTATAGCACTCAAAGGATCACACTTCGAGTGCTTAGAGTGATGCTGCCATCAGTAGTCTCCACCATCTTCTTGCTGACACCACAATAACGGAATTCCCGTTATCTGTCTGTCCGGGCTGCCAATTCCCCCGCCTAATTGCCCCTGTCGTTGGTTCGCGTCGTTTCTTCAGCCTTTTTGGCGAACGATGAAACGTGCGCTTGCACGTTGTGTGCCAACTCACGTTTGGCCACTGCTCCTCGTCGCCTGGCGCTAAGACTGGGCGTGTCTAGAGTAGCAGGCGAAGCAAGGCGGATTCTGCGTAGCTTGTCGAAAGCGTTGATGTAAATCAGGCAGACAACCAAGAGGAACGAGCGTAAAAGCAATAGAGACTAAGCTCAGAGAGGATAACAAACGCTGCTACGTCGAAACCGCTTCTGTTTGTGCCACTTCCTTATTTGTTGTGTGTGCAACATAGTAAACGCTGTCTTTTGGCACAGCCTTGGCTGCAAGAAAGTTTGACGTCGCAGCACATTACACGTTTGTGATTTTCAAGTGAGCATTTCGTTTCGTAAGAGGCACTGTTTTGCACGTAAGAATAGTCAAGCTAAGTTCTGAGTCATGAGGTTATCATTGCCATCTACACTAAAACGTTATTTTCAATTTGAATTCGTTTTATTATTGCAAGCGAAGTTCTGAGTCATGAAGTTGTCCTTGACATCGACACTAAAATGTTATTTTCACTTTTGAATTAGTTTTATTATGACAGTCTTGAGAGTTAGCTGTCTTATTGTGTGCTCAACACACGAACGCTGTAATAATCAGCACTACATTATTTAATAGAAATACGTGATCTTGTGTAACTTAAGTGGGTGCCATTTATTTATGATAAATGAAAACTGGCTGTCCCAGGAGGCCTGAAATGCCTCATAGCGGAGGTAAAAAGGTTCTTTATGCATATGAGAGCGAATGCTGCTTAAGCGCTCGCACGAAAATCTCACAAACCATGACACCTTCGCTATAGAAGAGGTGAAAACAGTTAGAAATTCAATGCATTTTTTGTAATATGTGGCCGAATTTGTACCTAAACCCGCACTGTTCTTAGCTGATTTCTGTGCAATGAGATCGAGGTTGGACGATAACTATATAGTGCCTACTCGTATTGCTCTTTCCGATCATTCTAACACACAGAAGGCGTACTATTGGATAATTTATGATGTATAATAGCTCGTTTATACGTCCAAGCGATGACTCAAGTGGTCCTAAAACTGACATAGTTATTTAGGTCTTTTCGCTATATATGATCTGTTATCTCTCTTTCATGTCGTCGTTATGCAGAATAGTATTTCATCACAACAAAAATCCGCCAGGTTCAAGAGAACGCGTGCGGTGAAGCCCGTCTGTCAGTTACTGTTCTTTGCGGTTAGCAGAAATTGAATACGACAGATCTTTGAGCCGCGCCCACTATAATGATGTTTAGCAGCAAAATCATGCGGGACTTCATGCACAGCGGCAGATATGGTGGCCCCGCAGGCATCGTAAGAAGTGCAGGCAGCTTCGTCTTCGACATGCAATGTTTGCGTAGCCTAAGCTACCATGAATGTAATACCGAAATAGAAAGATTGGCATCAGAAAAAATAAGGACACGACAAATGCGTTGGTATGCCGCACTTAATCTCGGGAAGCGATGATAATGCCTACGAAACTGTAAGAAGCTGGGAGGCTGCCTGTGGTGTTAGTTTAGAAAAGTGGGTGCAGCGAGGACTTAACCGGTGTATTCATAGTGACCTGTATATAAGACACCGCTTTTTTTAGCAGACTCTCTGAGAGCTTATTAACTTAAGGCTAGCACCCATTAGCGTAGTTAAGGATACACTAAACTCTTTATGTGCAAGTGTGGCGTTTCTTGAGCGCTGTGTACTGTTATGAAGAGCCTCCACTTTTGTAGCGAAGCTGTGAGCAGCTTCGGGCGCATTGGTTACGATTTTGCATGAAAAGCAAAGTAAATTTGCGCTTTCTTATAAGAAATGCGACACTAGTGTCGATGCCAAATGTCTAAAGCTTTGCCAAACACAGTCGGTTATGTATTTACCCAGACATCTGGCATGAAGGACGGCTAAGAAGGTGTCGTGACAATCACCTTCATTTTAAAAACGGTAACTCTGAATTCTCAAGTGCAGTTAACACACCAAAACCACTTATTTTGTTTTATTTAATTTTATGATTATATGATGTTTACGAATATATAGGTCATTGTCGAAGTCCTGCAAAAAAATGTGGGTGTCATTTCTTTAATGATATTCATTCACTGAATTCCAGTCCGATGTATCAACCTCCTAGACGTGGTTGACCGTTGAGATTTGATTGAAATTAAATGTCCATAGTTATTACAAACGAAATACTTTACAAGTGAACAAACATTTTATTTTTGTCACCAGAGAGCGAAACACGAATGTGCACAAAAATTTGGCACTGAAGAGCGGCTTAGTTTGTTACTCATACCCAACTCTACACATAAGAAATAAGGAATACCTATAATACTAAATATTTCTCATTGAATATATGTAAAACGATAAGGAAAAACATATTAAAAATGATGGCGCTCAAAGCGCAATTACACTAAGTCACAACACAATATTGGTTCCTTAAGAGGGCGAATACGGGATGGTTGTACAGGTTGAGGAAGGAAATAAAGCAGCTATATGGAAGACGGCAGAAGTGAGGGACAGACGCTTCTCACTTGTCCCGTCTTCTATAGTTGTTTTATTCCTCTTCTTCAACAATATTGGCCACGCTGACAAGTTGTCAGTATATATATGAAGGGTGTAAAACTGCGACCAGAAAAATCCTACTTTCACTTTAGGTGTCTATTTTTCATTTGAAAACTATTCACAGCCTTGCGGAAATGTGCACATGTGAGCTCACATGCGTGTTAATCTGTGTGCGCGTGCACATATACGCGCATATGTTTATGTTTCATCTCGGTGGGGGGCTGCTGGGAGCCGTTGTCAGTGGTGCAGTAAACAAGTTACTGTACAAGGTTCCCCTTCAACGTTAGAATAGTTATTCATAAGTTTTTCGTGAAGTCCCTAAATGACTGAGTATTCACGCAAGCAGCTTCACACTCCTGCCCTGCTTTAAGGGTTTGTACAAGGGGAGAGCAGCCTGGTCATCAAACCTGCCCAACGGGCCCCGGTACCCATATTTTGCGATTAAAAACTGCTATTTGAAACCAACTGAACTTAGACGTTGTCTGTGTAATTTCGTGAAACACTCGTTTTACAACTCGCTCGCGCCAGATGCGGACGAACGGCGTGTTTCAGTTGCGTTCCGTAGGGGTGGCGTGCGTAACAGATCACATAATTTAGATCACCACGAATATTTTGGATGATGAGCTGCCCCTATCGGGTGCGTAATCTTATGACCATAAGAGAACGACGGCCCGTGGACAGCGTGCGCCACTGATCCTGGGTGTGGTGCAGGGTACGCAGCCGGCGCCGGGGGCACTGGGTGCGCGGGTGGCACTGGGTGCGCGGGTGGAACTGGGTGCGCTGGGTGTACAGGGTGCGCTGGGGGCGCGCCGTAAGCTGCACTAATGGCTGGACCGGACGAGTATACGTGATGACTGTAAATGAAAGTGTGCCCGGCAGGCGGTGGAGCGGCTGCGGGGGCGAATGGAGCCACTGGAGCTCTGACAGCGGCAAATGAAGCTGGCCCTGGCGGTGGTGGCAGGTTATAGCCAGGAGCAAGTACTGGAGCCGGCCTGAAGGCAGCGGGTGCAGAATGAGAGTACGGAGCCGGAGCCGGGAAGGCTACGGGTGCTGGACGCGCGTAGGCCGGAGGACCTACTGGTACCGCTGGCTTATAGGCGACAGGACGTGGGGCGACCGGAGCCACCCTATGGACTACTGGCGCTGGGGCAGGGTAGGCTGCTGGGGCAACGGGAGCCGCCTTGAGAGCGACCGATGCCGGCGCAGGGTAGGCCGCAGGCGCCGGCGCGGCCACTGCAAAGAGAGATGCGTGTGAGCAACGCATATGGGAAAGGCTTTCTGCCATGCGGCGCATGCATTTGCGGGTAAGTCGTAGTTTCATAACAGTTGCTCAGCAGATGGAACTATGGTGCTAAGAAAAGGGCTTTCGATTGCGTAGAAGCTGCCCGCGGCTAAAGCAATAAATACTTTTAGCCCGTGGCTCTTTCTGAGGCCGTAGGCACCGCAATCTTGGCAAGTGGACGCCTAATCTGTTTGTGCTGGAATTTGTGGCGAACTATGTTTGAGACAGAAGCCTCCAATAAAACTCACGTCAAATGGGGCATTAGGTCTAGCTAGTAGGTTTTTCGGTGAAAAATACCAGGGTTTGAGGCAGTAGAAAATTCCACAGGCCCCGTCCTTTCCGAAAACAGCGACAAAACATCAGGAAATAGAGCCAACACTGGCAAATTAGTGTACGGGGAATCCTCTTTAGGTCACTTTATTGTGTTCGTTGCACATAAATGGAACTGAGGACGCATAGAGTTGACTTGCATTCATCGATGATCGCATCGTAATAAAATACAACTTCAACGTAAATGGATGTTCCATAAGTTGAAAAAAAAAAAAAAAACCCAAATGCAGGTATCGCAGCCTCCGGGTATTGTGACAAGCAGGCTCTAATGGCAGCAACAGCGTTTTTGTTTTTTCTGTTAGCTTGTTGATTTTTTTTTCCTTTCAAACGGAGATCGAGCTTTCTTTGCGGTTATGGCGTCACGAGCTCTAATTCATTCCAATTTCGGTTTTGCAATTCATCTAATTATCCGAGCGATATGTGTGTCTTCTTATGACGAACAAACCAGAAAACAACCAGAATGAGCCGGATAACCATTTTTACCCCGAGGAAAAAATTCATGGCCTTGAGCTGTCTTCAGTGTCCTTCAACTTACTCACCTGGCACAGGCGACAGCGGCGGTGGTGCCGCAGCTGCCGGAGCGCTAAATGCGACGTCGGCTGGCGCCGACGGCACGGTTCCCGGCTCGTTGGTTGAGATCGACGCGCGGAATCCGTGCTCGTCGGCCACGTAGCTCACGACCCTCACACGGCCGTCGGCGTCTCGCAGTCCGTACGAGCCCATCTTGGCGCCCAGCGCGTTGCCCGTTTCACGCCGGAAGGAACCGCCTGAAGTGTGGTCCTCATCGTAGCCGAAGTTGTAGTTGCCCCAGCCCTGCACGGTCGAGGGTGCATGGTGGTATTTTAATCAGGAATAATTGCCTTTTTCGTCACAATCAATCAATCAATCAATCAATCAATCAATCAATCAATCAATCAATCAATCAATCAATCAATCAATCAATCAATCAATCAATCAATCAATCGATTGGGCCAGTAAATCATTTATTTAATCAGTGAATTAACCAGTCAATCAGCCAACCAGCAATGAATTAATCAGCAGTCAATAATTAATCGGCCGTTCAACGAATGAGTTATTCAATCCTTCAGTAGGTCAGAAACTTATTTATAAATAAAAAATGAGTACAATAATCAGTGCATTAATAAATCATTTAATCAATCAAGTAGTTGAGCAATGAACCAACCTGTGGATCATCAGTCGATCAATAGTAATCATGTAACTCATTAATCAATTAAGAAATCAGCATTTCGACTGAAATAACATCACAAACGGTGCCTCACAAGGGAAGCTTTTTGCAGGTGCCTGAGCGATAATGCTTGGGGCTACTGGTTTCGCAACCTTGTTGTCAGATTCCATGGAACAGGTCGAGTGGACTCAGGAAATGGCTCGGATTAATGACTTCCTAGGCTGAAAAGGCGGCCCGTCTAAAGAGCATATTTTTCGCCTGGTCTAAAATTGTGTGACTTTGGTGGTGCTAGCAGCAGCCAAAGAATGCGAGACCACTGGGCTTTCTCGCTTTGGCATAAACCACTTGAAACATCACAGAGCTCAGTTACTATTTACCGATCCTATATATAGGTATACACGGACGTGACGGCACGTGCCTGCGTCGCTCGCCTGCCTTCCGCATAATTCACCTGGTCTACAACGGCTTTGGTAATTATAGCAGGTGCTATAAACATATATTCCTTATCACAAGTTACTAACGGCTCATCGAAAGCGTGAACAGTTTTGTTCATTACTGTCTCCAATGGCAGGCATTAATACAACATGCGTGTATGTTGATATCGTGCTTTGTTATACAGAAAGTGTAGGTTTATGTATTTTTTTATTCGTGTCCCTTTTTCTCCTTCGTTATAGCCATATGCCCTTTGTTATCACCGAACCCGTACAGCGAATCAAATGCGCAGTGAGTAAAAGTAGAACAGAATTCGAAGACAATAATTTTTATTTGCCTCACGTTCATTAATGGCGTTGCATCCACTGCTGATGAGCTGATTCAGCGCACTGTTTTCTGGACTTACGCAAAGTTCGAAATCTATATTCATATTTAAAATGGCGTGTGAAAAACAAAATTGACGAGCACAAAAATTCCGAAAAGACGCCGCTTTAAAATTCAAATCTCAAGTCGTGGTGGGGGGCAATCTTCTTGCCTGTTTCAGGCCTAAGTGGCCCACTGAATCCATTGTGGTTTGCCTACCAGTGGAGCTGAGTGCAAAACATTACGCTTTTTTCTTTTCTCCATTTTCCCACCGTACAAGCGTTCCTATCGTCGATGTCTCCATTCTTTCCTAAGCACACGTGGACAGTTTATACCGCATCGCATTCGTGCCTGCTTTTTAAAATTAAGGACTGTAATTTATTCTTCTCTCTCGTTTATTCTTTCCCACCGTCGAGAAACTGGACTAACTGGCTCCAACGAGGCTGCCGGAATCGAACAAACGAGATCATTGTAAACTTCTTTTTTTTCTTCTTTCAACAAGCGTAATACATATCTAGGCTCACTCCAGAAGAAGTCCTCCTTTACGCCGCCATGCAGGCTCAATTTTGGCGCGCCATCATTGTCGTTAAAATAATCAATACAGACATACTGCGCAAATGCCTCTCTATATATAGCTTGTGATGAATGAAATATTGATATTTGGATTGGGTAGTAAACCAGTCAGCATAGTTGTATTGATATAATGCTACCGCGAATTTATGCAAGAAGAACAAGAAAAACGTTAAGATATCACAACATCCAAATGCCGGTATAGGGCTACTCTTCGGCGGGTGATTAGGAAGGGTGTGAAGCATGTTTACTAGGCTTCTTCAGAAAATGAGGATATTGGATCCTCGAAACGCAGTAGACGGCGAGTGTATCATGCCTTCGCTTTGCAGTATCTAGGAAATAGAAAAGAAAAGACTGCAGTGTGCTCTAGAACACTTGAAACTAAAACATGGTTAACAGATTTTGGTCTACCTACGGCCACATCATATTCCTCGCTTCGGAACCCGCAAGGTTATACCCGACCACACTCTACATTACTGGTATCAGCCGTGTAAACTTCGCTTGTAAACTTCACCTATGATATAATTGTTGTTTAATTCATGCTGTTTTTTATCCTTCCGCTAGCGTTGTCCCGAGCATGTTTCCTTCCATTCCTCAGAAGGCTCCTCTTCACTTGTTTCCGAGCACTTTTTACTAATGACCAAGTATCAGTCCCACAGCTGGATAGAGATAGGATACAGCTACATTACTTCTGCCTTGAGAGGTAATGCCAAGGTGCGCATCATAGCCTCGAAGTATCAAGATAATTTGAAGGAGCTGAATGCATGTATGAAATACTGTTGTGGTGGACACTGTGCATTTTTTCCTGCATACTGACGCGAGGTTTTATTAGGAAGAGATTTGCGAAAAATTATCAAAAGAACAATGGATTCTCTGCGAGTGAATACGAACTGCTAGCCTTTAAAACTCACCGAGAATGAAAGAACTAGGAGCAAAATTGTGCGCGGTGAGCTACAGCACTAATATGTATTGTCCAGTCAGCGCCCAATGCTCCTGAATCTAATACGCCCATGAATGATTACTGTATTGCTTCGACAAGGCAGTTATGTCAGCAAACTATCCCTGAAGCCTAAACCAATTAAAAATTGGGGCTTTTAGGAATCTCTCTATCAAATAATTTCTACAACTTTTTAATTTTTACCGAGTGTATTCAGCTTAAAACAACTGCAAAAAGTCCTTACACTATGCTCAGGCTCCAAACGGGTTATCTTGCCTTGTCAACCCCATACTTGATGCAGAAAACTCGCGATAGTACGAGAGCTTATTTTAGAAGAGTACTATACTGGCTGAATGCTTGAGTGAAGGATGGTGCGTTCATCAAATCAGAGGCTTTCCCTTTCCCATTAATTATCAACGCTTGAACTGATGTTTTCCATCAGAATCATTCGCGATATTTTCTTTTAAGCTTGACTTTTGTTTTAGAGAAGAAACTTCAACGAAAATATCTTCAGTTCCTAAAATATATCGCCACGTTTTTCCGAAAGCCTTGCCTAGAATTTTCATTGCAAAAAATTTGAAATGGGTCGCAGATAACATCAAACACGCCAATCTATTGTCCCAGAAACAGCATTCTTTCCTACAAAATACACACCCCAAGAAGCAGAAAGTCTAAATATTACGCTTTTAAAGTAAGCTTTGTATGAAACAAAGTTCCTGGATCCTGGACTAAGATTAGGACCCTTTTAATAAAGTGCCTACCATGCTGGCTCAGGCGTTCGCACATCAATATAATTGGCATGCGGCAAACCACCCTGTTAAGTCAATTGGACGCTTAAGTCCTTAAGTACGAAGTTGTAACAGCCAAGGAACCTAATCGAGAAACTGTATTTGCCAGAGGTGTATATCTACGGGCAGTTGGCGCGAAAGCAACTCGGAAAATTAGTGTTGGGCAAGGCGCCACATGACAGAACTCTAGAAGACTCGAAGCAACGAAACCGCAAGTCCCTCGGGTTGACGCGTCGAACTTTCCCAGCTTTCGCAACTCAGCATACCCGGCAGGATCGCGGGCGGTTGTTTCGCGTACTTTGCATTCATGTTTCTATTAAAGCCGCCTTCCTGAAATACTTTGTGCCTAAACTGGAAAATCACCAAGATTCTCCGAGCCACGTGAATGTTCAGCGCAGATTCACTTTCACTTCCGCCCAGAGGCACGCGATGGAAGTTCCCAGTCTCGCGTAACGTTGCCGCGTTTTACTTATTTTCTTATTTCCTCCATTCCGCGGCGCACGCGTAACCAGACGCAAACTACCTGTATCTTCTTCGTCCACGCTCTCTTCTCAAGCGTGGCATCCGGCATGTTACACAACCGCGCACTCGCGGTATACCCGCTGCTTGGCGCTAAAGGCCACACGAAAAGACGTCTGACAAGAGATGGATGTACTCGCTCTCCGAGTGTGTTGCTCTCGCATTCCAGGCTGCCACCGGGCCTTCCGCTTTTTTGCCGCCACGCAGAGCGCCCATATACACATGCATAAACGGCTTTATCAAGACAGCCGAGCTCCCTGTTGCTTTCATCTCTACGCATCTTCGCGTTGCGCCTCTTTTTTCTTTGCGCCGCGTTCTTTTCGCCGCGCGAGAGTGCTCGGACGACCTACAAAGCGGCGTTTTGGCGAGTCAAGAGCTTCTTCTCTTTACCTCGACGTGTCTCAACTCTTTGACTGCGTTAAGCAGGCGCATTACCCCCGAGACGAGAGCGCATCGTGACTCGCCAGCGTTGCGGAAACGCGCGCGACGCTCGATGTCGGCTGCCGGTTTGATGTCGATGGGAAGTAGAGAAAGCGGCGTCGTATTTACGCCAGGAGCGAAGGATAAAAGCGAGACAAAAAGGTGTAGTGAGCTCAAGGAAAGAAAAGAAAAAAAAAGGAGGCTTACGTCCTCGTTCCGGAACTGTGTGCTGGTGCCTGTTTCGGCCAGGGGCGCCACTGGAAAATGGCCAGCGCAGGCATGTCCGACCAGTAGGCACACTGCCGTAAGGTGTAGCTGTAATTGTTGTGAAAAAGAGCGTAAGGAAACGCTATCAGAGTGGGGCAAGGCCATTACACGTTTGAAAAATTTATCATTGGCAGTGACCCTAACACGGCGACGAAAGTATGATTCCTAAGCCTAATTTCCTTCATCTTATTACTACTCAGGTTTATGGTGAGCTTTACAATTTGACTTTGGAGCTCTCTGCTAGCCACCTTAATACCGGTGTATTTTTTAAACCAATGAATAATGAAAAAACAAACAAACAAATGAGTGGAAATGAAGCTACATTTCATTCTTGATGTTTGCCACTACAGTTTCTACGGATGTTTGTACGGCAATAATCTGGCCTCGCACACTTGACGGATGAGGCAGTTCGTCTTTCCCGATTCTTTTATCTCGTATAGACCGCGTTGTTCTACAGATCCTTCATATTTAGAGATAAGCGCCTGGCTATAGCCAGGAGCTGTAGCCCACGAGGAGGCCTGAATTGCTCACATAATAATATAATGAGCGTAAATACTGAGAAAAAAAAAATGACAGAACAACCTAAAACGTTTTCTGATACACACAGAAAGGATTGTGTAACTTATTTCAGTAAGGCGAACTCAAGTTATTCCTTTAATTATTGCCACTTTCTGTCTTGATTTTACGTTGCCTAAGGGTTAAAAACGCAGCTAGCCAATTCACGGAGTGTCTGTATAGTCTTTCAAAGCGGAAGATTATAGGTACGTATATGCTTGAAACATCCATAAGGGGGGATCTGAAAGCTAGAGTTGTTTGTGGAGGCAGCCTTCAGATTGTTGTAACTAACGAATTAGTGTAGCTGCTATGAGTTGCAGTCGGTTGCAAAATGAGGACAATAAATTATTCTTCTTCGAAAAGCCTGCACCGCCTACCGATAATGTATGAAATACTTGTTTCTTGCTCACTTGCTTGATGTCAGACCTATTACTTCAAAGTAAATCTCATAGTGGCCTCCTTAAGATGAACCACTCAGTCAAGTAGGAGACAAGGAAGTGTGCAATCCACAAAATGGGCCAGTCACATGTGCTGCATCACATGATTCATCTTGTGTTTTGGTATCTTGCTTCGAAATCAGCTCCAAAGACAATCCTCGTGCAAAACCTTTAGTTTTTGACCAACACACAACAGCACGTATAGGTTTTAACTTTTGCTGTCGCTTCCCTGTAGTCTGGTTAAAGTAAAAAACAAAGCCACAAATAGCCCTCACTAGAGAAGCTTTCCACCTAATGACATCGACCGCTTGATATCACGTTGTGGTAAATAATATCCATTCGTGTGTATTAACCTTACGCTTAACGGTTTAATGTGATCACACCCTAACGTGTGCAATGTCTTCCGTTCAGGTGCATGCATCACTTCATCCTCAAGTGTTATCCTACAACAAGTGTGGTAATTAGTTCGTAATTAGAAAAAGCATTCCATGAAATTTTCACATGATACTTTGTTATGCGGCAGCCACAAGCGCTTTCCATTAACAACATTTACCGTTTTCTACAGACCTTAAAATGAACTTTATCAAATTTATTTCAGTTCCTAATAAAAGCTAAAATTGATTCCATTTATTTGCGTTGCTTCTTTACTAACAGAACAACAGAATGTAGAAACACTCTTATTGGCACTTAATTTTTGTTTGTTTCGTTTAGATTTTAATCACCCCCAGTTTTAATTTGATGTGTGACTGCATTACTTGAGTATAGATTTGCAGTGTTCTACCGCGGACACAGCTTTCGCTAATAATAATAATAAAAAACAACAACTTTAAGCTTCATTAGGAGAAAAAAAGGTATGAAAATTTTAACGGCCTGCTTTCGTCACTATGTTACAAGCGGTTTCTCTTCGTGATGGCTTAGGCTGCGACTTGACTAGTAACGGCTGTCTGACGTGTTAAGCCGCTGAAACTGAAAGAAGATCACAAGGAAGTGGCAATCGGGATAAGAAGACACACGAGGAAGGTAACTGTAGAATCATTTCTATCAGAAACGCGTAGCGAACGCTGGAAGAATTAAACAAAATTTTGCGTTCTCAAATGCGATAAAGCAAGAACTTGCAAAATCTTTACATATTGTTTCAGGTGATGTTGTGATTTAAGAGGGGACGGCATGCCTGGCGAGCATCACTCGGCAGTTTGGATCAGACGGCATATGACAAATGTAGCATTGCGTTGTTCATGTCCTGCATACGTTTGAAGAGGGAATGTCGGCAGCTGCCTCGAAAGTAGGGAGCGAGAGAGATATTTATGCAATGGTCAAGCACTTAAATAATCAGAGCCAGCGATGCGTGCAAAGGTGAGTTTGAGGATGATCTTGTCAAAGCGGTTTATTCAAGAATTAAAGCGCAGGTGGACATGCACTCGAGATGGAACACAATACGAACGTATACAATACAAATCTCAAAATGCTTACAATATCTTGCTCCTATTGGTCGCACTGTACATTACTCAGTACTAGAACATAGGAGCGGGTATTGCAAGTGTTTTGAGATGACATTGTTTCGTATTGAGGACAGGTACGCAGCCTGAACAGTGAGCTCATCCCTCTGGACATGCTGCGAAAAACTTACGGCAGCGTTGTAATTGAAAGTATGCGAAACTACAGAAAAAGGTTGTATCTTAAATGACGCAGTGTCTAAAATTATTCACGAGGAGTTGAAAACGAAAAAGAAATAAAGAACTTTATGTGCGATGACCACCACGATGTTTAAATAAGGAAAAACACTTCAATGGGGCGTTTGGAGCTTGATCATAATGCCAAACATTTCCCGCGCGCTTTCGCGGAGGTGGACAAAATATGAATTCCATACGCGGCCGTGAGCCCAAGCAGATTCTAAATCAAGTGTTAGAAATCAACGGAAAGCAGTCTTAATGGCAGAAATGGTAATGACCACACTTCCGAAGTGAGATTCTCACTCGCTACTTAAAAGTGACCGAACTATATTAAGGGGACAGAGAGTTGCGATTATAAAAAAAGCGCTGCGAGAAGTACATTTCACACCTCACGACACGGACGTGTTGTTCGTACCCCTTTCCGTGCATACATGTTCGTCCCCCTCGGTGATACAGTGTTTCTATCAAGCTCCCGAGTGGCTCGCAAGATTGGAGCCATTAGTTACCCTAAGAGAATTTTTAGCATGACGACGCCACAACCCACTTGGCTGATTGTTGTATTAATGAATGCTCATTGTGCCCTGTAAGTGGTTTTGTGTATTGTGGTCCCTGCCGAAGTCAGGCAATAATAAAAAAAAAAAAGTGTCTCACAGATCGGCTATCGTAATGTGGAAAAATGCATGAAATGGCTCGGATTTCATCTCCTTCCAATTATTCTGAAACCAGGCTCATCCTCATGTTTTTGTCCGCAAACCTTAATATGTTATACAGTGGAAAACGTTCCCGTCTAATGACGATATCACCGCCAGCGTCAAGGGTATTTCGCTCCCTCTGACAACCTCACTTTTCTGAAGGAAGGTGAAAATTGGAAACATAATGGGCCCACTGTTCAGTCTTAGCGATTTGTTTAAAATAACGGTTTTATTTTGTTGAAAAATAAGCTCCTTCAGGAATCGCTCAGTAGAATTATTTTAAATCAGAGATTTATTCCCTACGCAGAAAAATTTTCACATTCTGCAGTGGTAACCACAAAATCTACTTAGAAATAGAGCGTTGCTGGAGGTCTTTTATCTAGAGCCATTGCGCCCCCGAGATTAGCAAAACTAGTCTGCAGACCCTTGTCGTGTCTATAAGCATAGCCACAGATAGAACTGGTTTGTTTACGTTTAGAATATTTCTTGCGTCTTAGTGACAGCGATTAAGAAGGAGCAACTGGCTTGTAGGTTAACCAATACACCCAGATAAAAAACCTGGTCATTTTCATGATCTATAGAAGCGTTCGTAGAAGGAAGATTGACGGCACTAGTAACCATCTGTTATTTCTTCTAATTATTTAGCAATAACTATAAAGGTCGGCTAATATATAAATTTGTGCAGCTATATGTGAAGACAGATTCACATTGATTCTGTTTAGGGCAGCTTATAACATGTGTATAGAAGTTACTGCCCTTCGTTGAATACACTTCCTCATTGCACGCTTTAAGTGAATACTCCGGGTCGATATCGCCTGATGTTAATTTTTTTATATAAAGTCTTAGTACATCGTCTTGTCTGGGTTCCACCAATATCAAATTGCGAAAGCAACGCCTAGGCACGGAAACAGCCATTTCAGTGTCCTCGTTTGGGTGCAATAATTTATGCAACTCAGGCTAAATCGAGACACTGGCTTGTCATGGAAGCTGGTTCACCTCAGCGATCAGAAGTTTATGTTATTGCAAAATTACACTCGGCTCAAAGAGGGATAAGTTTATGATTGGCGTTTTTCTGATTTTGTAAACTTAGGCAAGAAAAAGTATCGAACAGAGCATCACTGGGGTGGCTTTGTGGCTATGACATTCGGCTGCTGAGATCAAGGTCGTGGGATCGAATACTTCTCGCCGCATTCCAGTATATATGCTGTGCAATAAATGTGCACGTCAAAGAACTCAAGTTAAAAAGAGAAAAGTAACTCTTGAACATTCAACATGGTTTCTCATATAAACCATGTGTACTACCTGCACTTAATACATTGCATACCTGGGTACCGAAACATTGTTTTCTCCTTCGTCTGTGCGTGATAGCGGAGAAAGTAACTGCAGGCACCGTACTCACATTCATTGTCAGTGGCTCAATGTGACTTTCGTCTCGGTGCTAGAAGGCGACCCCTGCCGCGTAAACGTAAACAAACCAGTATCACGTTTCACGGTACCGCTCACGAGAAGCTCCAGAAGCATCCTTGTCCTGCTTATATACGGCGACCCGCCCCTTCTTTTTTTCCACGCCGTCGGACCTCGCCCAAGCGTGGAAAAGACACATCTTCCTTTCCCTTCTTCGTGGTTCGTCTTGAGGGCAAGAGTCGGAGAGGTGCCACGTCTTGACAGTCCTCTCAGCCACGGAATAACATATACCCACATCTGCTTACTGTGTTATTTATTCTGCCCCTCCTCAACCCACGCACTTTACTTCGTCCTGAGCTCGTTTGCTCGCTTCCGTGCCTCTTATAGTTGTTCTTTGCAACGCTTACGTGTTCCTTGCCTTCTTTGTCTCTAAGTGGTTTCTTTTCTTTCGCCTTTTTGTGCATTACCTTGCAAATTTTTCTTTCTCAGAGTTTGTTCTCCTGGTGCCAATGCTCGCCGTGAGCGTGCGTGCAACACCCTTTTTGAGTGCTGGCCAAAACTCCGATGCTCGAGCAAGTCGCGTGTCCAGCCAGGCTCGAAGGAGGAGGTGACCATTCACAGCTGCATGAGCTTCGGTATCCTTGATGTCATTGAAGAGGCGTAACCACGCATTTTAAATGAATTCTGCACTTCGCGCGCTTCACGACACTTTATTTCGTCGGTTCTTTTTCGAAATGCGCCTGCTTATGCTGGAAGTGATTGATAATATGGAGGATGGGCTCTCTGTCACGTCCCGTTCCATGCCAAGCTGGATGCGTGGTCTCTGAGTGCCGCCACTTGTCTTTCGTCGACTGCAATTATAAAAAGAAATAAAATAAAATAAAATAACTGTTCTTGATGACAAGTTGACGATTTACAACCTGAGAGCTTTCAGAGGACGCGAAGATGCCTGCATTTTGTCTGTGATTATATATGTCAAATGAGCAGTGCTGACTTTGTATGTCTACAGCGCAGTGCGATACAACTGTTATATATATATATATATATATATAGGTAGCGTAAGAGGGTTCTAGCACAGCTTTCGCTCTCGCTCTTGATCACGTTCTACATGACGCTGGCGGTAACACAGGACGTTCCACGTCCGCCGCTATGGTCGAGGGTGGCGCTGGGGAACACTCTCAAGGTTCGTATACAGACATCAATACCCGAGAAAGTAGCAGGGGGGGGGACGGCGGCCGATGTAGCTCAGTTGGAAGAGCACCAGACGCGATATTTGGAGGTCGTGGGTTCGGTTCCCACCATCGGCACGTTGTTTTTTCTTCTACTTTGTGTTTAATTATCTTTCCCCTAAGCAGATTACATTACTCATTTTCTGTGATTATCCAAGTAAAAATTTAAAAAAAAGTCATAAAACATAATCCCTAATGCTTTCCTTGGCCTCGCCGACTGTTGGCTTCTTTCCTTCATATATATATATATATATATATATATATATATATATATATAGAGCGAAGGGTATGCTCTATAATTTTTTAAGCGGCCAAGTACGTTAAATGTTCTCGCATCCATATATATATATATATATAACACTTAAAAACTTCAAACCTGTCAGATTTATTCAGTGTTTTGATCATAGCACGACCATCCTCAAAATAGATGATTGACAGCGACCCTATGGAAAATGGACGGAGGTGTTGATGCCAGGCAAGCACATGAAGGAATTGGGCGTACACGAGAGAGGAACGGGCCCGTGAGAGAAGTTTGGTGTTCATCTACTTCAAAGAGAGCTCTCTGTCCCAGTTCCACGATGCTCACATCACCATCGATGGCCCGAGAACGAAAGCGCTCGTCCTGGCACGCATAGTCCTCGCAACAGCTAGCAGTCCGTATCAATTATGCTTCACTGTTCAGCAGACAAACTTGGTTATTACCATTTAACACGTACTATGTCCCAAACAACGCCTGATAAACAGGCAAAGATTCGTGTGCTGGGGACAGCAATGTTAAAATTGACAGCTTGGTTTCACCACAAAGGTATATTTGTCGCCAAAAAGCAGATCCTGGCTACTTTTAAAACCAGGAGAATTCCAACAATCGACAAATGTAGGTGAGTTTCTGAAAGTACCAACGTTTCATCCCAAAATGGGTACATTACCAAAATAATGAACTATAAATAAATTAGAGAGAGCTGCCATGGTCATCATCATCATCAGCATCAGCCCACTGCAGGGTGAAGGCCTCTACCATCTCTGATTAACCCGGTCCTGTGCAAGCTGCATCCACTTGACCTCTGAGAACTTCTTAACTCCATCCGCCCAACTAACTTTCTGTCGTCCCCTACTACGCTTTCCTTCCTTTGAAATCCCCTTTTTTACCCTAAGCGACCATCGGTTATCCTCTCTTCGCACTACATGTCCTGCCCATGCCAATTTCTTCTTCTTGATTTCCACTAGAATGTCAGGAACTTGAGTTATTTCTCTGACCCACTCTGCACGCTTCCTATCTTTTAACGTTACCCCTACCATTTTTTGTTCCATAGCCCTTTGCGTTGTCCTCAACTTGAGTAGAACCCTCTTGGTTAGCCTCCACGTTTCAGCCCCATGGGGGAGTACAGGTAAGATGCAACTGTTGTATGCTTTCCTCTTGAGCGATACCAGTAAGCTGCTAATCATAATTTGCGACTGTTTGCCAAATGCGCTCCATCCCAATCATATTCTCCTTGTTATTTCCCTTTCATGGTCCGGATCTGCTGTTACTACCTGTCTTAAGTAGACATATTCGCCTACTACTTCCAGTGCTTCGCTACCTAACGCAAGCTGCTGTTCCTTCCCGAGGCTGTCGAACATTACCTCAGTCTTCTGCATATTGATTTTCAAACCTGCCTTTCTACTTTTCCTGGCTAGGTCATCAATCATTACTTGCAGTTCATTCCCAGAGTTACTTAGCAATGCAATGTCATCTGCAAATCACAGGTTACTGAGGCATTCTCCATCTACCGTTATCCCTAACTGCTCCGATTACAAGTCTCTGAATATTTCCTCTAAGCAAGCTGTGAATAGTACTGGGGAGATCGTGTCTCCTTGCCTAACATTTTTTATATAGAAATTTTGTTGCTTTCTTTATGCAGAATTATGGTTGCTGTGTAGCCACTATATATATCTTCCAGTACTTTTACGTACGGCTCGTCTACATCCTAATTTCGCAATTCCTGCATGACCGCCGTGGTTTCTACTGAGTCAAATGTTTTTTCATAAACAATGAATGGTATGTATAAGGGCTGGTTATATTCCGAGCATTTTTCTATCACCTGTTACGTTCCCTGGTACGTTAAAAAAAAAAAACTGGGTTAAAGCGTGTGGGCGTCGATAGGAATTATTTACAGTGCACAGTTCAATTGTAGTGACGGCATACGAAGCTTGTCAAGAAAACAATAACAAAAATTGATTTCGATCTTTTATTCTCTAAAAAACATTTCCCGGCGGTGGCGAAAGTTTGATGTGAGAACATCTGTATATATGTAAAAGTACTTTAAAATAATCAGTCGCGGCGCGGCGTATATTTACAGGAGTACGCATGGAGATACAGTCCGCTACCATCAGATTAATAAAAAGTGTTGTAAAAATGTCATTTGCAGAGAATTCTTTTGCTTCTTTTAAGATACTTTGCCTTAATTAGCAGTAAAGCCTCTGGAGAAAAAAAAAGGTAAAACAAGTAAAAGTATGTCGTTTTCATAAACGCCCGTTAGAAATTTAAATGACAATTTAGAGCAAAGGATAAGCGAGATGTCGAGCTCTGTCTTTTGGCTTGTGCGGGAGGCTCCGTGAAACATAAATAATTTTAGCGGAACCCGATCGATTGCTCATTAGTTATACCAAATAGCATGACTTCTTCCGATGAAAATCTTAGCTTCACTATAGCTAGCAGCTACCCCTCATTCCTTATAACAAAAGGAGACGATAATACAAAACCAGCTATACTGAAACATGAGCACATTCCCATTTAAATATTGAAATGGGGCCACTAATACCGCAAAATGAAATAATACCACAAAATAAAATAAAATGAGAAAAAAAAACACTACACGGCATGGCTTAGCATTAGCAAAGAATTCAACACCAAACATTCAGATGTCTGATAAAAGGGCCCGGAATGCCGGTTCTGATTGGCTCTCGAGAATGCTTCAGGAAGCTGATTGCAGTCAGGATCACGAGTGGGAAAAATGCTCTTTGATAAGTGTTAGTCTGTTAGTCCTGGATATAATTATTCTGATGTTTTTTCATCATCATCAGCCTGACTGTGCCCACTGCAGGGCGAAGGCCTCTCCCATATTTCTCTAATTTCTGATTTTCATGCACAGCTAAGTCTTTAAACGCGGGGGAAGTCAATAAATTTAATTTTTTTTTACCGTATTTTGCCGTGTTTGCCGTGGCGAATGTTATAAGAAACCTGTAACCGAACCTTTTTTCGGCTTTAGACTTGAGCCCCCGTCCCATCATTAATTTAATGTTGCAACACTGTAAAGGTCGGTGCCGGCGCGCGGTAACGTGGCGAACACTGTCAAGTGTCAGGCCCCGGACGCCGTGGTTCCGCATGTGTACATAGCTCAAAGACACCTGCCGACACTGAAGTATTTGCGCGATGCATGGGGAACAGCAGCGACGAACGCCGTTGGAAGATGCAGGAGTGTCTGATGACTGGTGAGTCGAGGTTGGAACGACGAGACCCGACGAGGCCATGCAACTGCTGCGAAGGGGTCAGTAGCTTGTCGTTTCAGCAACAATAGCACGCTCGCAGGGGCAAAGGAGCTCGGGAAAACTGCATGGCCACTTATCACAGCGCATGGCGCCAACTACGAGAAGAATAAGTCAAAACGACAGCGCCAAATTGGCACAGACAGCCGTAGCGTTGAAGTAACCTGGTACGATGTTGACGCGTAGGCGACATGGCGCGAAATTAAAGGTTGCGACTTCGTGTTTGTTGTACCCTCTCTCTGTAAGGGAAAGGCTTGTGTATAGGCTAAGGTTGGGCAGAGCCCGGGATTTGACAATGCATTTGTGGTAGCTCGGGACATTGCCGTTTGCATGTTTTGACGGTTTTCTTGCTCTTCTTGTTTGTATCGTGTCTCGGGAGAGAGCTATTAATACGAGCAAAGTGAAAGGGCGTGAAGTAGACAGCAATTAACCAATCATGCTGACGCGTACTGCAGTTGGTAATGATTGGAGTGTAGGTCGGGTCCCGAGGCATTAAAACTATAAGCCCCAGAGTCCAGTCGGGAAGTATGAGCTAAGGCTTAGCCCGATATTTTCGGCTAGGCCGAGGTAGCCCGATCCAATTTTGCCCAACCTTGCTGTAGGTGCTGTAAATATTCTCTAGTTTTGTGCACTGAAGTTTATCGCATTGCTATTTTCGAGTGTCGCTGTCCATATCTCGCCATTTATCGTCGCTCCACCCCACCGTCACAGAAGAACACGACTTAAAATTCACTAACACTTCTGCAAAAGTTATAATCTTGAGATACAGATTGAAGAGAACCTGTAAGTTTTCACACGTTGAAGCATGTGAGTCAACTTCAAAGTTGTCAGGTTTCAGAACTAACCACACGCCAGTATTGACTGGATGTAAGTTCAAATAGAAAAGTTGTCTCATTTTTATGCCATCTTTTCAATATTTCTTCTTAAAAAACAAAACGAATAATCTACAAGCTTAGGAGCAATACGTTCGACATGCTTGTTCCACGTAAGATTACATCGAAAGTAAAAGCTGAAGTATTTAAATTTTAATACGTCTGACAATCACATAAATCTTATCTACATTCAAACAGAAAAGAAGTATGCTCAAGTGTGAACGATATAATCTTACAATTTATCGCGTTTAGCTATTGCTTGCACCTAAAACACCATTCGTGTATTTGGTATAAGTTGTTTGCAGACAAAAAGAACTTAAACAATATTTTTTATCACTGTGAATGACGCACACATTGGTACATAAACGCATTTTCATGTTATATCATTAACTATGTCGTTAATATACACTAGCAACAGGATCTCTAAACGGTCTCCTACGATGCCCTTCAAAATAGAGCAGTATAATCAAAGTTGCACTCACGAATCAGTACACGTTACTGACGCCCTTGTAAGGAACAGTGAGGCCATTTAAAAATATAGGTAGACAGGTTAAGTAGAGAAAGCTTATATATTAGCAGCCCCATGGTGGTGGTGTAACAGTTCAGACGCTTGACTATTGCACCGAAGGATGCAGGATCGAATCCCGGCCGCGGTTGCTGCTTTTCAATGTAAATAAAAAGCTGGTGCCCGCTTGCTGTGCGATGTCAATGCACCTCACAGAACCTCAGGGGTCGAAATGTCCGGAGCTCTCCACAGCGGCGCCTCTCATAGCCTGAGCCGCTTTGGGACGTTGAATCGCATAAACAAAACTTTATACTATATAGCCAATCATGAGGCACAATAATATGTGACTTCCTGAAATTTAAGAAAAAATAGTTCATTTGTACACCAGGGTGTATTCTGTCCCCAAATATTATCAGAATGACCGTTTGAAGATGTTTCCATGAATAGGAAAGCTGAAACATAGCTTAAACGTTTCGTTTCAGCTATGTGTCAGAAAATGTCTTGTAAACAGAAAACACCAACAAGCCAAAGAACGCAAACGGAGCTCTCAATGAACCCGCTCAAGTTTTATTGTTGGGCAAGTTAGTTACAAATGAACTCAACTTAAAACAGACCACCCGAGAGCTAGTGACTGAAGCAGAACTGGTGAAATGAAATATTATCCGTCTATAAAATGATCAGAAATTCGAGTGAAAAATAAGTTTTTGTGTATCAACAGAAGGTTTTGCAATGATTAAGCCAGATCTTTGCATTGCAAAAAGCGTACCTACCTTTCGCTCCCATGCGAAGATTGAACGACTTTACATTTATTTTCTTATGAGCATCTCACCGTCGACCAAAGTTATTAATCTCAGAAATGTATCTTACAAGTTTCGAATAAATTAACTGAGTAGCCGGTAAACTTTGTGCTCGAACGGTACTGTAATCTGTAATGTGGTGCATAAATTCAAGATACTACAACTGTGGCTTCCTCTCTTGAATGAAACGAAACGCCTCACACTACTATAAAAACTAGTGCTTTTTATATTACCCTACTAACTCGATTCTTTCGCGGTCTTTTTTCGAGCCTCGTTGCTGCTTGTGTGCTACAACACGGCGCTGAACCGTAGCTGCGCTGCGAGCAGGCTCAGCGTTGTTGTTGTTGTTGTTGTTGTGGTTATTTATTGCATATAGAAAACGAAGGAAAAGATGTTTGCCAGCCCCGGTATCTGCTAAATGATAGCTGAAGCACCTGAACTGGGGCGGCGGAAATAAAGGGATAGCGAGGAACGGGTAGAGGAAATCAAAGAGGTGAGCTATATGGACAAAGAAAAGGGTAGGAAAAAATAAAAAAGAAATATATACACTATTGTAGAGTATACAGTAGTTTGCTTGAGCCCCACCCGCAAACGCCTTAGGTCACTGAGCACTCCATCACAATATTCCAGTTAATCTTTTTGCGAGACCATTTGACATGGTTGGCATCCACGAGACGTCTGCTTTCAACTGTTCGCGCCTGACTTGCGGGGTTACGCGTTTGTTGCTTTGACGGGTTCTGGATTCGAAGACTGCGCAGGAGAGAGTTAGCCGAACTACGTGCACTCCGGTTTACAAATGGAGATTTTTTTTTTTTTTTTTTTTACCGGACTCGCTTTCTCAGAGGAGGGCTGGTATTACGAGGAAAAAAAAGTCCATTGAATAACATAACTTCCGGTAAACCTTGGAGCGTGCTTCGAGTCGGAAACCTTAACTGCGGGATCATTTGTAGTTCGGTTTGGCGTTACCAGGGCAGTCAGTCGGGGCCCACCCGAGTGTGGAAGGCGGGGAAGGCGCGCTGTGTAATCTGCGCTGTTTGCCATTTGCATTCAACTGCTCGCTTTTCAAGTGTGTTGTTACGCATCGGTTGCTTCGAGGAGATCATGCTGCTGCCACAGTGAAATAGAACCCTCAAGAGAGCGACTTGTGGTAGCGTGGAATACAGTTCGAACGCTGCTTTGTAGACCTCTACACAAAACTATGCCTGTGTTGTTTGACCGGCAAGTGGGGAAAATTCAAGGCATAGGAAAAGAATAAGCCTTTCCAATTGAAAATACGTTGAATGAAAAAGCCGCCTAAACTTCCTGATTTATATGATAGCTCAAATAAGCATGGTTGCCAGCAAAATAACCGCGGCATCAGAACTTCGGCTTAAAAAACAATGGGGAAGAAACAAGTTCATGCTGCCGATATCCAATGCAGCCTGACAGACAAATCCCTCACAGCTAAAAGCAAGACTTGACAAACGTCTTAGTCAACATTCCGCGTAATACTCAAGAACAGGTGAGAAGAGGAGAATGGACGGTACACAGGATGATTACAATTTTTTACCCGTCGCGGAGCTTCTGTTCTCTCGGCTTGGCGTAAAAAGGAAAAAATAAAAATAAAAACCCTCCTATCCGCGACATTCCAAGATTAGATCGACATATTCATCACAGAAGCGGATCTCACTCCAGAGCACACCATGGAAACGAGCTATCCTATAGGGAACACGCTGCAATGCATAAGAATTAAACGACGCTTAATGGGCCTTTTCATGTCGGACTACCGCTTAACTCTGGCGCCACGAGTCTTACTGGAAAGCTGAGGCCTTGAACATCTTGTTGAAAGCTCGGCGCTATATCGTCGTATGAATCTATGCGCTCAAGAAAAAGAAGCTCGTTGCGTATTCTCCCCATGACTGCGTATTTCTTTTCTGTCGAACCCTTAGGTGCTTGTATCCCTCGGTGACTTATAGGCGGGCTCTTGAGCCAGACTGCGATAAAGACGGCACCCAGAGGTGGATTATTCGCCTCCCGTCAGTTTCGCGCGACAAGGGATTACAGCCGAATACCACTGTGCGACAGCCGAGAAACGGCGAACTGTTGGCGCCCGACTGTCGTGTTCGATTTCGGAAACCGCACGGCGTGAATAATTCACCAGCATGTGCCGTCTTGACCGCGAACTCGCTTTTCTGTGGGCGTGTACTTTCTGCACTAAAGAAGCATAGCGTCCGCAAATCAGCCGTGGGGCTTGATACGGAGGAAGTAATTGGCTAAAAAAATGTATAATTTACTGGAAAGGTTTCAAGGCATATCTTTGGACGGCTCGAGCAACGGGTAACATTTGAGCGTATTTGCGGCTGCATAAAGGGCAATTCGTGGTATATCTTGTTGAATATATCACATTATATCTTGTGATCTTCGTTCTATTGCAATTTTTTTGCTGTAAATATTAACTAGATTTGATTGGTACTTACATATCAGTTTTTACATTCTGTATAGATGCCATGTGGGCTTCCGTGTACTTCAGCTGAGCTCAAACATTATAGGGCATGAGAAGCGCAGACTGCTACTTGGAGCATGAACGGTGGGAACGAAGTGATTTATTGATATTTAAAGACCCTAAACCTTCCTCTGCATTTGTTTCCTGAACAGTCTTCTGAACAAGTGTAGTAAGCCATTTTCATAAAAGGTGTGCACATCTTTAAAGAACACATCTTATTCAACATGAGATGAAACGTCTTTGGCTATGCTGTATACCTTAAACAAGTCGAGACATGTGTCCTCAAATATAGAATAAAACAAACTAACCTCCAACATTCAGCGTGCCGCCTACAGACATCTCTTGTTGCTGCATTTCAAGTCCTAACAGATAATTTGGGAAGATAAAGTATTGGTTCGTGAACTCATCAGTCATTGGCATCTTGATTTGTGAGTGATGCCTGAAGGCGCGAAGGCATGAATCAATAGTCAGTATAAACATGCATCCAGAGCAATAGCCGCAGATAAGCAAGGTTGGCTTGTTAATACTCTCTCAGACTAATTTCTTATTTAATCGGTGTCTTTTTGTTAAAATTCTTAAATGGATTTACACAAGACAGTTACTGCAAAATATAACGCTTTCCATTTGGCCTTGAGTACCAATTCTGAGTTGTAAAAGACTTGTGTGATGGTGCCAGGAATCTTTCACGTGCATTTGATCAAATTACAAGGAGACATAATATAATAATCTTAAGGCACTCACTAATTTAAGATGTGTTCCCAGTACCCAGTATTTAAATAGCATTTGAACATCCCAGTATTTGAATGAACGGACAAAAGAGAAGCGTTGTTGCTGCTCTATTTTAACAGAATATTTACAATTTAAATTTAACCGGCAAAAGATGCATGACACGCAGTATCCCTGTCACGTCTTAGTTCAAATATTATTTGCAGTTGGTGAAACCAAATGAGCTCTCAGCGCTGCAGGAATGAACCAAAATGTGCTGTAGGCTTTTTCTCGCTTCCTGTTTATCACGTAGTCAGCATCGTTTATTCAGTCTCACAGAGACTTTATAAAAAGTGAGATAGTTGCGGTTCCTTCCCTGCAAATAAGACAGTTAAATCTCCTCCTCGTCCTAAGGCGGGCGTTTTACCAGGCATATTCATGAACGCGATCATCATCATCATCATCACCCCCCCCCCCCCCCCCCCACCACGCAGCACCAGCCCCACCGTCTTGACTACAACTACGGCAGGGAAAAACGTTCGCCCACATCCGTCCAATTAGCATTATCTTGAGCCTGCTGAGGCCACCTATACTCCCTGCAAACTTGCTAATATCATCCACCCTCCCAGCTTTCTGCAGTCTCTTCCTACATTTGCCTTCCTTTGGAATCGAGTCAGTTACGCTAACCGTCGGTTAATTTGCCTCCACAGCGCATGCCAGCCCATGCAAAATTCTTGATCTCGAATAAATCATCGTTAACTCGCGTCTGTGGTCTGACCCAGTCTTCTAGCTTCCTGTTGCTCAACGTTGCCCCATCACATTTTTTCCATGGCTCACTGCGTTGTCCGTTACTTTAGTTAATATTTTTTAGAAATACCTTCGCCCTTCTGTGCAATTTTATTGGTCCGTGCCTATAAGCGAGCGCCTATAGGCTGGCATTAAACCGGTGCGTTAAATTGAGGTGGACTTTGCTGCTTTAAACAATATTTAATATACGGCCTATGGCAGCATAACATGCGAAATGCGTTGGGAAGTCACTCCTGCCGTCCTCCACTGCCCACTGCCCATCTTTTGCGTTCGCGGTGTGCCGAACGTACTCGGATACATATATAATGTTTTCTGCGTCTGGAAGCATAGATTACGTGACAACATTTTATTATAAAGCTGGCTTTACTTTTGTTTAGGGTATCGTTTTAGTGCTATCGATAACTAAGCAAGCGACGCCGGGCCCTCATATTTTGCGTCCAAATTCAGATTGAAACTGGAAATATCACTGGATTGCCCGAATTCTCTCCGCTGAAGAGCTTAATGGCGAAAGCCTTTCCCCCTTCTTCTCTTCTGCCTGTTCTCTTCTACCTTTTCTATCTACATTTTCTCTTCTACCTCTATCTTGCATCTTGCGTGTTTGCGTATTTGTTATAATTTCATTTCCTTTTTTTTTTTTTTTTTTTTGGTCTCTTTGGCTTTGCCGTCAACATCAGCATCTCATTACTCCTTTCTTCGATATGCGATAATGAGGCCTGACTATTCGAAAGGGGAAATTATGTTGACATCTGAACATATTGTGACGTCTGACTGGAGAAATTATATTGACGTCAGAACCTATTGCGACGTCTCGTGGATTCATCTCGCGAGGCACCATGAGACACCAAGGAAGAACGGGAGGAGGGAGAGCGGGTCTGCTGTGAGCGCCATGGACCGTTACTTTCACTGGTGGCGATGCACGTGCTGATGCATGCTGTGGTCCGAAAGCTTTACGGACGCGTGCATTTTCATGCGAACACATCTTATGTGAGTGCTGACTCACCGTGATCCCTTAAGGCTTATCATAGTTTTACTAGAACAAGGATAAACACAGCAGCTCAAAAGGAATTACTTGTGCAGTTGTATACGTGATGGTTATCACCCTTTCATTGCATATTTTTGTCCGGAGTACTTCCCGGGAAAACTGAGTGTCGTACTATGGCAAAACCCAACACTGTCATCTCCCATTAGTTCGCATTGCCTCCATGACATAGAGTTATTTGTGATCATATACTTGTCATTCCTGTAGCAAGTTCTAGCTTCCCGCATGTTCGAGTGGGCTTGCATGGTGACAGCGACAGGAACACAATGCTAAGCCATTGCTTATTTCTTCGTGCAGTGTCTGGGATGCGTCGCAGAATCGTTCTTCCTCGCCACCCCTGCCTCCTGGTGCGGCCATCACAACAGCCACCACTGCATATTTACCACACAAGGAGCCAGTGGATACAGGACTCTGTCTTCGCCCGGATTATTCTATCGCCTTTGTGCGTGAAAATAAAGATCAGTGTGCTTGCATGTTCATCGAAAACCAGCAAGATCTTCACTTGCCTTCACATCGATCACCGAATCACCGTAGACTGCGCGCAATTGACGTCTCATATCGAATGCTTAAAAGCTCTGGACACAGAGAAGAAGGACGCTTCTTTGGACGCTTCTTCTCTATGGAATCCCTACAAAGTAACAGACACAAAAAAGATTGAAACCATCCAAAGGAAACCGATTCGTTTCATACATTATATGTCTTAAATATCGCCGCGACTTTTCACCCACTTCTGTCCTTAGATCATTGCAACTGACAACACCCACCACGAGAGGACATTTGGAATCAACAAAATTATTGCACTCCATCGTCCCTTCACGCTATTGTATCTCAAGCGACTGCTACATCATGCGCGCTAAACCAACGCTAATAAGAAGCTATCACGACCTTAATCTCCCGCCTTGCTCTGCTCGTACCAAACCATTTAGAAACAGTGTTTTTCCGCGCACCATTTAACACTCAAATTCACTGCCTGGCTCAGTCCGTTTGTCGCCATTAGATAAATTTATGCTTGCTACTGACAATATTGCTTAACTGTTTTGTACTAACATGATTTCGATTTATGTGCATTGACATGTGATACTATGATTTGTGCTTTTTTCTTTAGTTTGGTTTGATTTATGGCGTTTAATACCCCAAAGCGACTCAGGCTTTGAGGGACGGTGTAGTGGGGGACTCCGTCTAATTTCGGCCATCTGGGGTTCTTCAACGAGCACTGACATACCACAGGACATGTGCGCCTGGCTTTTCGCCTCCATCGAAAAGCGGCCGTTGCGACCGGGACTCCATCCCGCTTCCTTGGGCCCAGCAGTCGAGCTCACTAAGCACGGTACCAAAGCGACCATGGCACCTTGTAATTTTTGTATTTTTCTTTTGTTTATGTAGCAAATCTGTAATAGCCCCTCCTGTGGGGCTCAAGTATGCGTGCATATTAATAAATAAGCTGGTTTGTACCTTAGGTTACAAAAAGCTGCAATGTCAATAGGAGATAATTCTTTTTCGCCATAATGATTACTGTGTCCTTTCATAGGTCAAATAATTCGCGCGGTACTTCTTACGATTTTCACTCAAAGCCTCAAGTAACACAGGAGTGGATGTTGAGGCCTCAATCCGCCATCTCGCTTTGCTTCAGCTGCTTCGAATTCCTGAATGCTTAGCCGCTGCACAAATAACGAACCGGTGTTCGGTGTAAGTTCGCCTATTTTTTTATTAATGTCACCATGGTACATTCCATAACAGCAATCGCCTTTGACCTGCTTTGATCGGCATGTGAGAGGCGTGAACTGGTTCCTTCGTGTCGTGCGGCGCTCGTGTTAGGGCACAGTTATAATTCGTCCCGGTGGAGCAGCGTACTGGCAGGTCTCTAACGAGGTTCGCGGCCAATCTAGCATTCCTATCTCAAAGCGATGTAATTAGCGATATGCCATAGACACCGTTGAAATGATGAAGCATGCCGCAAAGAGGATCTCCAAAGAAGCATATAATGATTGTGACGTAATCCAGAGTGGCGATTCGCGTAAGCATATACCTTTTCCACTATGCGGTCACGATAGTTGTTGGTCTCTGCTTTGAAAAGTTTCGAAATCCTTTTAGTCCCTTGCTCAGGACTAAACGGCTTAAGGCTGGTCTGGCAATCTTTACAGTTTGGAGCCATAAGGCGCGTGAAGTAAAAGTCAGTAGCATCAGTTGTCCGTTCAACTGTTCCAGCTTTATACAGCGCCTGTGGAGAAATTTACGGAGAAAACATTTCCTCAGCTGAACTGACAGGTAGTTACAAATCCCGCTGAAAGCAAGCAGCAGCTTCATGTTTCACGAAGACAGGCCTGAGACAGGTTTGTGCTGGTTGAGTTTGGAGGACGCGAGCGGAATATACTGGGCTTATTAAAATGAAGTATGGCCTTCACTTCTGCCCAGCATATTTCACCCCTCCGCATGAATTTGCGTGAATGTGCTAGAAAAGGCACGCACGTAATCATAAGCACGCTAAGGAAAAAAAATACTGTGTATAAAACCTCATATTTACAGAACTCAGAACTTACGCGAAAAAATAACCGAGCTAAGTGCATTTCAAATCTTGCCAGAGGGAATGACGCCGGCAAGAATGACAAGACTGCTTCTTTTCGGAAGCGGGAACTCAAAACTTCCGAATAGGTCGAGTTGACGAGAACCCTTAAGACTATAGAACCACACCTCATGTTTTATTATGAGATTCAAAGAAGGAAAAGTGCAGTGCTGCAAGCAGTCGCGCTTCGCCCTTTTAGAATGTTTCCGCTGTGACATAATGTATTCACAACTCCTCAACAATATTTTTTAAGCAGCATCTAGGAGCTCCTACAGGTGCTATGCGGGTGCCTGCCACTTGAATTTAGTTAGCACGCACGCGCTACCCCGATGTTTGATGCCCGCTTATATACGTGGGTACTGGTAATATGCACTAGGTAGACTGAGCGCCATCGCTCAACGTACCATTACTCTAACCTTCTTCTCCCCTCCACTTATCCATATAAATTAGACTAGGCGAGACAGGAAGCAACAACCCTTTGTATCCAGACTTTGGATACCTGAAATCCGTGGCCAGAATGGTTCATGAGACCCATTACCACGTATGCGCCATGCTCACTCATTGGACCCACTGGAATATTTACTGAATACGGCATTTCCTTTCTGAATGCAGCCAGATTTTAAACGTTATGAATATCGGTAACTGATGTCCTTTATCAGCAGAATCTTAGCAGCAGTCTGTCTGTGTGTTTGTTTAAAAAAAAAAACGCACGAATTTCACTCTATTGTCTAGGGTATCTTGCTCACGTCGATCGCATAAGCAATATATAACTTGTCTCACTAATAGAAGAATTGTAAATTTACGAAATTAGCATAGCTGGTAAACATATTTGAAATTGTGCCATAAAAAAACAGAAAGAAATAATGAAAGGAATGCCGCCTTGCGTGTAAACTTCAACTAGTCAACGAATGCACTTTCTGCGCAACAATATACCTACTGGCTAGAATGCTTTGTGTACCGAAGACTGGAGAGGGTAGGTCGAATGAGGAAAGGGGGAGGAAAGAGCGGCGTCGGTTGCCGTGGCTTACATGCAATCATTTTTGCCGCTGCGACTTGCGCCGGGAGTGAAACAGGGGTCCAGTCTTTCCTTGTTCTTTCCACTCTCGGCTGGCCCATTTTTACGGCAATGTATTGTCCCCCGTTCTTCTTCGCTCAATGCGTCACGGTGTTACCGCAACTAAGCTTTGCGTTTTGCGCTTAGGCGCAAGTTAAAACCCTCCACCAAACCCACTTCCTTGCAGGTTTGAAGATCCAGATGTATAAGTCTCGACCAGGTATTAACACTAGGTCATTAAAGTCCCCGTTCACCAGAAAATCAGGTGTCTTCGTCGGAGTTGTGAACGAACAATCACGGGCATGGCGCAGGCAGTTGGTAGCTGGCAACTGACATGGCCAGGTACTGATTGTTCAATACTACTCAACGAGACCACATGATATCGCTGGGAGGAGCTGCCTGCTTATGTTGCTCATTCAAGGCGGGTAGGTGGAAAAAGAATAAACCTGTCAGTTCTATCGAATGCCGAGTCGGCGTTCTACATCTAGTCTACACAGGTACATTCATACGGCTTTTTGTTTTTATATTAAAAAAGTATATCACTGTGTGAAGACCACCTTAGTTAGAATTAAGTCGCAAAAAGGACAAATTTACCCTTTATGCACCATCCACATGTAGCCTCATTCTTAAACTTGGGCTTGTTGGATTAAACAAATTTTTTAAAGCTTACAACGAAACATCACCAGTTGCATACATTGTTACCAAGCAGAGGTTTCTCCTAAAAAAAAAAAAAGAAATCCTTGCTCACAGTCAACCTCTAAGGGTGAGGGTATAGCAAAATATATTGTTTTAGTAAATGGAGAGATCAGTGTGATTAACCCCGAACCTCATTCGCGAAGCAAATCTTTAGGATTACATGGGCCAAAGTCAGCTCAAGATGGGTGTCATCTCAGAGCAAGAGATTCACTTGCTTACGAAGCGTCTGAAAAAATAACGCACGTAATGCTAGAATCTTGTGCCGTCGATCGTTCAGAGGTGGGACGCTAATGCGCTACTTCACACACCTCCTCATTTCTCTCTATGGCTGTAACTAGACACTAGGCGGATAAAACTAATAATATACTGCTGCGATACTGCTCGAGGAAGCTCTTATGGTTCATAGTTCTCTTGCGCATATGCGGTTGCACCGACCGGATTCGGAATGAGCAAGCTTTCCTGGCGTGCATGAAGCGACGGAAGTCGATTAGACTTGTGCTTAAAGGATACAATCTAATCATTAGAACGATCACTGCTCGCCTACTGTGATCAGTCCAGAAATACTTGATGGTCAGTGAAACTCTCCAGAAGTCTATTTTCCTTGTGCTTACGCGATTATACAATCAATTTTAATGGAATCGAATTTCTCATGCCAATGCTTTAACAATTCAAGTTGATAAATTATGCTTTACTATTAAATTATATCAGGTTACTACCGGTTAGTTAGCCCGAGAGTGCTGCTACCGTTAGGTTCTATTCCTAAGGTTGATATCGAAGCATTAGCCCCGTTCGTTTACCTCGCGTAAGAAATAGAGCTGACATCTATACTTCAATATTTGACTGTGGATAGCGTGCCATACGTGTTTAACGGAAAGAATTTCGATCAAACTTTGAAAGTTCAAGGCTAGCCTATTGTCTTGATCGCATGTGCCGAGCTTCACGGACATCTTCCAAATCATCGGATCGCGGTTCGATAAAACAATGGGCCGATTGCTTCACGGCATAGCGCGCACCCGCGCGACATTAAGGACCAAAGGTCGAAGCGTTTACTCGTCCTAGGCAGCAACAGGCGACCATCAGGAACGAACTAGTCACGCCCGAGTGGAGTTGCCGCCACGCCTCAAAGACACACATTCTTCTAGAGAGCCGTCTTAGGCATCGAGTCATCAGACGCTATGGCTTCGCCTCTCGTCAGCCCTTTCCACAGTATATAATATTAGCACTTCTTGGGCCAGAGATGCCGCACCAGGCAGGCCACCGGACGTCTAGGCGTCTATTTGAAACAGCCAAACGATCTCTGCAGCCAGACCGTTATGTGGTCTGCTCCTCCAGAAGACGGGTCGTCTCCGCTCCCGCAGCTGAAGGCATCTGGGTCTCACTTTCGGCGACTGCGTAAATGACTTCGTATCTCTCCTCCTCCCAGGTTTATGCATGCGCTCGGTTTCGAAAACAACTCGAGAGGGAAAGAGAAGGAGAAGGGTGGAGACTTTGTTTCGACGTCCAGCGGCTTTTCATTCTTCTGGCAGGTCTCAAGCTACCGCCTCCTTCCCCTCATTCCGTTCGTGGGGCGCTGGGATGCGTTGTTCGTGATTCGCTGATTTCGTTTTTTTCCTGGCGCATATAAAAGCGCGCCCTCAATGGCCGCCTTCCGGGATTTTCTTCGCATTCGGAAAGACAGAGAGGTTCACACGGACGTACGGGCGCGGGACATACTCTAGACCAACGAAATATGGTGAGTTATCTCTTGGTCTGCCTCGAGAAGCTACAAAATATGGAATTGGTTTTTTTAGAAGAGGCTTTCTTGTTTAGTGTCCTTGTTGCTGGCTCGGTATGTGTAACTTTTCGGTGGACACTGGTGGCGTGGCTTATAATCTATTTGGCATTATGTCCCTGCTATGATGACGTAACATTACCGGTAGACGACTTACGACTTCAGCTCTCATACAAAGAGTTCCGCTAAAGATTCTTGTTCAACAATGATGCGATGCTTTCAAACGCGACTTTCACGTTACTTGCTCCTGTTCTGATGTGGAACATCATGAATTACCTCTGATATCAATCAGAACAGTGGGAAGGGATAGAGGACAGAAGTAAGAGCATAGAAATGCCTCTGTTGAAGTGTTAGTGTAAAAGCTCTATACGCTAACATAGTCGGATGTTTTCGGTATTGCATTAATGATGTGTGATGGAATGAATTGCTTAGGGATGCGTTAGAAAAAGTCGCCTTAAATGAGGCGATCAGTGAACACATTTTGGAAATGGTGTAATATATATTCACTAGTGACCGCCACTAGTTTACGGCTTACATTTTCAATCAGAGAGTAATAATTTTCAGCCGAAAATATTACAATCGAAACGGAAATACAGGTTAGCAAACAACGTGAAAATTTCATTGCGAACTAATTTATAAGAATGCAGAAAGAAGGAAATGTATATATTCAGTCTCGTGTGTTAAGATCATAACAAATTAAGCCTTGGCAAAATTATCTCCCTTGGTTGATGTGCTCCTGCTGCTTATGGCCATAATTCTTTTTTGCCTTTTTTTTTAACCATCTCTATCTTTTATCTTTAATATACTGAATTCTGACGAAGTTTTAAAGGTGCCGTTAGAAAGTAATGTTGGCAGGCTGCCGTGTACATATCGACACTTAGCGGGATAATCCTTAGTAACCAGGTCAACTTTTCTACATTTCTGAGATATCATGGCTAACTGTTTCAAAGATATGAAAAAATAATCATTCTTGCTCATTTCTAAAGCATATCTATTATAGTGGAACCGTTGGGTGAAATCATTTAGAATACGAAATTTATTTTTTCCTTGAAATCCAAAAGACCTCTGACAAGGGGAATTAAAGAAAGTGGGGATAGCTCAACCCAAGTACAGAATTAGAAAAAATAAAGCGCTCTCTAACACACACCCAATCATTGCTTCATAATATGAACTAAGAAAAATCAAGGAACTAAATAAAATATTAACGCTGTATTGAATATGAAAGCGCGAGACATACAGCGCAGACAAGTAGAAATCATTCAGGAAAACCAATAAAATACGAAGTGGGAAACATCCCAAAGGTGAAAGCAATGAATAAGAAAGTGAGACCCCAATCTACATTGCATAAAATTCAAAGTGTCAAATATACTTAAAATTTGATGACATGTGGCTCTGGCCTTAGGTTATGGTAAATTTCTCTACTAAGTTATCATGACAGGAACAGAGGACATTTTGCAAGACGAAGGAGGCGTTTTGAATATAGCTGTTTAAACTGACTGCTTTCTGCTTTGACATCAGGGTAAAAGTGTTCTTAAACGCTGGAGCATTTAATAATCCTAGCCAATGAACAGCTCGCTTAGCATAACCATTACGGAAACAAATCTTACACCTCTGACATTAAAAGAATCAGAGGATTTTGATTATCAGCCCCCCCCCCATAGAATCTCTTCTTTACAGCTACAAAATATAGTAAAATTGGCCCTCTTAGCAAATTGCACGCTGTTTCGAAAAGGAAGTGCTCATGTCGTTCTTATGAGAGTTTTCATTAACTTTCTTTCTTTCACTTGCGTCCCAAGGAGATAAAATATTTGCACAAAATTTTCAGCGATTGCTCAGTATTTCCGAATGTAAGAGAAATTAGTTTTTGAGTAGAGAGTGTAAAAATAGTGCCGTGAAGAAGGTATTCGCGATTAACACCAGGAGGCAATGCAGTGGTGGCAAACTGTGCAAATGAGAAGTGCCCAAGGGTACATCATATACATTCCATGGCGTAGTAGTCATGGTAAGAGCCAGAAGTTCAAATTTAAACCTCAATGAAAATATCAGACTAGTATTACTGGCTAGAAATGTAGCGAATATATCGATAAAATGTTCTTACTTCTCTCCAGACTAGTAGCAATAAAAATATTAAGCATCTCGTTTATTGACTGATTTATTAAGATGGCTCTAGACACGGACGTTCATTGAGTGGCGGTTTGATACTAACCTTTTAAGGAGTGGTAAGAGAGTGATTAGTTTTTGAATTTGACTAGTAAACACAGTAAGATTAATAGGTAATTCAAAAGTACTCGGAGCTTACCCCATTTACATGATAACATAAATATCGAACCATGCAGTGAAGAGTTATTGATTTTCTTTGCAGATGTTCAAGTTGTTATGTATGCTTTTCGCACTGGCGGAGGCAACGAATGTGCGATCCTCAATCACTGCAGCCGGAGTCCAGTATATAAATGACCAGGTGAGTTGGAATTCAGTTGTATGGTTAAAGCATTCTGAAACATTTATCTGCTGCCTAAAGTAAACCGACCGTATAGAAGGTTGCAGATTATGTGTTGGTTTTTAGTTTCGCTAGAAGTAAATAGGTTGCTGCTTGTACCTGCGCGAAAGGTACTGGTACATGGTCTTGTATCGTCATCTCGCGCAAAAACGTTTTTTTTTTTTTATCATAAGACAGATCTATAGCGATAGATATGGAGGAGGAGGGAAGGCAGGTATGTTAACCAGAAGGGCTTTCGGTTGGATATCTTGCACGGAAGAGGATGGATGAGGGAAATAAAAGCGGGAAGAGAGAATGCAGTGGATAAGATCCTTTGCCCGCGGCCACAGCATCGACTACTTTGGCACTGTTTTTTTTACTTGATAGCCGCTAACTTTACTGAAATATTGTGACTGCGTTCATTTATAAAGTCCCTTAAGAAACGTGTAACACAACAAGTGATCTCTTGATATGCAATTCTGTTTGCATGTATTTTCAAAGGCCTTTGCAGCAACGCTTTACTGTTCGTAACTGGCATTATAATTAAGTCTAAACATGAACTTTGCAGACAGAACCGATCCTGGCTGTAATTTTAGAGAGAACTAACAGGCATACTGTACTTCTATTTATGACTTCATGAAAGAAAAAAAAAAAACGTGACAAGACTAAATAAATTGTCTCTATTTATTTCCTCTCCCCTCAGCCCGAGAACCCGTACCGTGTCGTGTACGATGACTTACCAAGGTTCGCTTTACGTGGTGGACAAAGTGGGAAGCCTCATGAAAACAAGAAAATTCGCCATTATACTCTTCTAGCTCAAGAGCAAAGACCTTACCTGCATTCCAGCCATATTCAAGCTAGTGCGCTGACCCTGCAACCTCCTCTAAAGCATTCGCTGAGCAGTGCTGCAACTACTAAGAAGCATCAGAGCACTTCATTTCATCAGCATCAGGGGCCGCAAGTGACGCTTGCCGGACAGACACCGCTCCTTTACTCCCAAGGGTCATTGCCTGGGTACGGTGTGCCTCAGCACACCCTAGCACAAGGCGTCACCGGCGGAGCGGCCGTCGACTACCTGCGCGGGGGCGCTGCTTACGCTCCTACATCAGACATTGCGCAGTACTCGAACGCTCTTCAGGGCTACGCACAGCAGCTTAGTTACCCAACGGCCTACGCACAGAGCCAGGGCCCCTCTTCTGCGGGACCCACGGCAGATACAGCGCAATACTTCCAGCCTGCTTACTACGTACCATCTCTAACTAGGTCAACTTATTCCGTACCTACTGTCGCTACACAGGCTGTTGCAGACCAAGCAGGTGGAGGCGTGCACGTGCAAGCCGCACTCCCGGAAAACGGAGGTTATGCTACAGGAAGCGCAGCGGGCCAAGCTAACCAGGATGGTCTCGTATATCCACCCAGGTACTCTCCAGCAGGCTCTGGTTCCACAGTTCCAGCTTACGCCGGAGCTGACGCTAAACCAAGTCCAAAGGCAGTGAATGACCTCAACGTCCCTTCAGCGTATTATCCGAAGAGCAGCGTTTCACCACAAGTAACTCCTATCGGAGCCGCACAAGGTCTATACAGCTATCCGTACCGATACCCCGTAACATACGTCCCATACAGATACCCTGTGCAACCAGCCGCGCCGGTTACCCCAACGCAATCTGTCGTGAGCGCCGCCCAACCCCAGTACTCCGTCCCTGCTTCTGGCTATCCTACGTACGTTCAGCCGCACATACCTGCTGGAACGATTCAGCCATACTACGCCCAACAGGGGGCTTACGCTAACCAGGTGCCTTCTCCAGCAAACCAGGATCAGTTTGCCTACGGAGGTCCCACGAGGACTATCTACAGGCTTCCAGGGCCGGCCCTAAGTGCGCACGCAAGCCAACAAGTCAAACAGCCGGCTCATTCAGCCCCTGCTGTACAGCGAGCTGAGCCTCCTGCTTACGGAAGCAGCTTTGTGGACATTGGCTACACGGCATCGTCCATCTACGGCACTCCAATGTACTCGAAAGCGAGCCCGAACCCCTTCCTTCTGAAGTACGTGAATGCTCCTGATGCTTATTTTCCGAAGGGCATCGTGTCGGACTCGGCTGGAAACGTTTACATTCACGGACCTCGCGGTCTCCCGAGCATTCACCCTTCTCATGTGGCCCCTTCCGGACAGGGACATTATGCCGCTGGTGGGGTGCAGTACGTTCCAGCAGATAAGGCCTACGACTACGGACGATTTGTCACTATGCATGCTGGAAAGGAAGGCGTTAGGTACATCAAAAAGTGAGAGTATGATTTTCAGCATTTATGCGTGGCTCCTATCATGTCAATGTGGGAAGACGTTGAAACCGTCCACGTAAGCTGGCCTGGTGTGTGGAGTACGCAGACATCACTGAAGTATAACAGCGTGGATGGTTCTGCTTTCTGCCGTCTTCCGTACGATCTCCTCATGACAGAAGATTGAGTTTCTGTAAATTCATCGGTGTGGTGACAAGTATGAATGAAATAAATAATTTCAATGTGTAAGTCGGACTTGCGCTGCTTTTAGTCCACACTTTTTTCACGATTATTTCTAACGTTTGCAGTCACTCCAAAGATCGTGTTACGCGCAAGCTGCTGCTGGGCGATGAATCGGTGATCACGGCTGGGCTGGGCTCTGGTAGAGCTAATACAAAGAAGACATATGGTCAGAATTGCACACATATTGCGGGCATGATTGTATTTTGCCTCGACCTCATGCGCTGCCTTCAATATGGCGCCTTTAAAATTATCACAAAGGCAGGCTGCTGAGGCAAAGTTATAACTTGAAATAGTGGCTTCTGAGGAAGTGAAATTGTCGCATCTGAGGACGCGGGTTGGGAGTAAACCTATTAGGTTCTCGTAAACATGGTAAAGAGAAAGTTTCATTTGGCCCCATGCGATGAAGCACTTTGACGGTAATATGAGAGAAATTCTGACGGTTCCTCGCCCAGCATCGCAGCGCCATTGCCTTGATGCATTGTAGGAAACAAAACGAATAGTTCCGCATTGACAACATTACGTGGAGCAGAGCACGCTGTACATCACAAGCTTTCATAAGAGCACTCAAACACTCAAGAACAGTCAAGTTCCTGCCTCACGAAAATGTTGCTACTATTAACAACTGTAAATGCCAGCTATTTATTTTAGGTAGCCGTACACTTGGTAAATACACAGAAAAATTTTAAAATACAGTGAAGAAACAGCTTTGAAATCTCGGCAGAAACAAAGCAATGTCATACCCTTACTATCTATATAGCACGGAGCTCCAAAGTCAGTTTTGTTTCCATAAAGTTTAGCGTACTATGACTTCAAAAAACTGAACAGGAACTGTACAAATTAGATGCGGTATGAGATGCACGATGAAAATCATTTGTGAGCTTTGCCGCCAAGTATTTTCGCTATTAACAGCAATTGCACACTTCCGCGTTATGCGACCGTGTCTTCACTAAGTCGCAGGTGACTCCTGCTCAGCTGAGCCCCATCTCTGGGTGTGCTTCAATGGCTGTCGCACGCGCTGTTGTCTTACCCCGAACACCAGCACAACAAACGGTCGGCTTCTTGTGTTTGTGTATATGCAATATGGTCCGCAGATTGACCATGGACGAGTGAGTGGCTGAAAAACGTTTATTCTTTGATGTGGCGATTACATGTCGAGGGACGACGATTGGTACCAAATCGCACCGCCCAGTGGGTGGTTGTAAATATATCTGGCCGCTGTGTTCATCTCGAAAGCAATGGGAAACGCCTGCAGCGGTCGTCGGTTTCTAGGGACCAACGGCAACTCTTTTGCCTTCGGAACGTGGTAAAATGGCGGAATACGTAGTAGACAAGGGGCCTGGTGAGGAGGACCTCGATCAGAGAGAAGGTTGAGAGGACGATGATCGACGCAGAGAAACAGTGTAACTAAATTACTGGACTCAGGTGCCGAGATCAGAGGCCGTGTGCTGACCAAAAAGCGTACCCGATTTATAAATAGTGTAAATAAATCTCGTGTAATCTACAATTGCCGCCTGGTCCGGCTTCGTCGGGCGGAGAGAGAAAGAGTGGAAGAAGTCGGACTGACGCAGCCGGCAGGACCTGCGAAAATAAGCGCACCCAACCTGGTACTGGATGGAAGATGTGTGGGGCCCACAGATGAGCGAGCACCTCGGGCACCGCAAAACTGGCAAAGCTTTCGCCTACAGGGAGGAACTGAGAAGGTAGGGGCCTTGTTGGTTCTTGTTTGGATAGGTGTAAATAAATAATTGTGTATTCTGTATTCAATTTAGTCAGATTTCGTTGGGAGGAGAAGAATGATGGAGAAAAGAACATGTACTTTTACTGTTGCAACAATATCTTCTTAGTTTGCCCACACGAGTATACGTGCGTTTAACCCTGTGCTGGATTTGCTGCGTGTTACGAGATGTATGTAGTTGAAAAAGGTAGCGATGTCGCATAACTATGTATGTGTTAGTCCTAACAAATTGTACTCCGATAGTGGCCAGCTTCTAATATGCCCCGTGAGCTATAGGGTCCGGGATCCTGAACCTGTTTTCGAAGTTTTAGCTTATCCTGCTTTCAGCTTTTTGTTGCGGAAAAAAAAATTAATTTTATTTGACATAGCTTCGTGCACCAACTAACCAAAAGCAAGTTAATGTAGAAAATAGATTTTTTTTGGCATTTCTGTCCGCGTCACATGCTCGAAGCGAAACTTTACTCAAGGCGCAACAAAATTTACCTCAAGGCATTTCGTTATATTGGGAAATAACTCAGCACCGAGTTCCTTTAACGAAAATAATGAGGCCTATATGGTGCAGCTATATAAGCCCGACATATTTGTATAACAAAATGGGGTCAAGAGCTATATATATATATATATATATATATATATATATATATATATATTTTTTTTTTTTAAGTATTGAGAAGCCGAAGGAAAGGGCAAGTTCAAACAAACCCAGTTACACCTAACGGCAGGGGAATGTCATTAATTATGGCTTGCATGAATGGACCAGAAGAGAACGACTAAGGGGGCATAACCAGCTGAAAATGCTCTTGAGCTTCTGAGCGGATATGACGAATGAGGCAACCGTTGCGGTGTTTACTTGATAGCATGAAAAACTCCGCGCTTCGGTTGAGCGCCGCACCTGCTTTGCTTAAGTTTCAGCCACCGAGAAAACATCCGAGGCTCCGATAATTCACAAAGAATTCTTACACACGCCAGTACTTGGCGTCGATCCATAGCTCAGCCAGGGATCTTTGCAGTTTGGCACCCTTACCTGTTTTCCTTCCTCTGAGTGGTCGACGGCTGATTTAGAAGTTTCAAATCGCACTCCTTCTTTTTTTCTTTGTCATTTTGGCCGCTTGACTTTTCAGTATGGTGAAAATAGTCGCACTTCCTTCCTGACACCAAATGCTCTTGGACTAGACAGGTGAAAAAGCGGGCCGTGGCTTCACTCAACGCTTGGAATTCGCTCTCAAATTCCGGATGGAATAAGAAGCAAAAACATGGGCAGGCACGCAATAAAAAAGAAACGCTAACTCGGCCAAAGCAGCCCTCGAAACCACCGTGCTACTCGCGGGACGTTACCTCGATTCCTGCTTCCCACGCCATTAAAGGAAAATCTACTTCCACGGAGAATTCTCCGTGCAATCTTCTCCGCCAGGGAGACGAGGCACTGGCTTTCTCGAGCGGCTCGCCACGCGCAGGAAGCGAATATAAAACCGTTTTGATTCGTATTTTTCTATTTTCCTTTTTATTTCAATCTTTTCTACTCGCTGCTATCGCTTTGCGAATGTTTCTTTTCCGCTTGAAGACATCGTTGCGGGTTTCGAAATCCTAGGAGGAAGGGCGGGGAGGAGGAGGGGGGGGGGGGGGAGGGGGAGACTGCCATCAAGCCGCCTTTTCCGGCGTATAGACATAATCGCATAGTTGATTTTGTAACGCCCCAGCTGGAAAAGCTTCGTGCTTGTATCACTTTGGGGGAGCGTGCTATTGTGTGCGCGCACTGACCCTATGTGTCTCCGCTATAGGAGAATTGAGGGCGGTGCAGTTGGAGAGAGTTGCTTTTGTCTGTGAGGCAATGAAGGGTTGCCTGGTCATTTTATTCTTTAAATGCGTCACGTGAGATCATTTCAGGCTCTATTATTCACGAACCGATAGGTTGCAAAACGCTTATCGGTCTGCTTTGGAGAACCTTAAGTTGTATGACGTCTGAGCAGATAGTTTTCAAGAGCAGCAACCATGATATTAATTTCATGTGGAGTTAATGTCAATCGGTGTTCTTATCTAGCTGATCGTCATTCTTAACTATGTACTACGTATGTCATATCGTGGAAAAGTATCCAACTCTACCAGTTGTTTCCATCTTGCATGCGATGTTGCTTTTACTACTTTTTTAGCAGCGCTTATAAAACAGTAGTTGGGAAAGAAACCTTATTTCTAATAAAAATAGAATGCATGAATTAAGCCACAATGTAAGAGACGCTCTTCTTACAGCTTGTTTATTTCCGAAATTGAATATTCGATTGTTAATTGGGAATAGCGAAACACCATACTTCTGTGCACAAAATTCCACTCCAAAGGCAATTGCGAGAAGTTCGCTAGGGTGAAACTTAGAGTCGAATTCTATTTATCAGTCGGAGCAGAGGCAGCGGAAATGTAGAAATTCGCTAGACCTTCAGATTGTTTAAAATTTTGAGCAAGCATAAAACTGAGCTGATCGATCGATCAATCAATCAATCAATCAATCAATCAATCAATCAATCAATCAATCAATCAATCAATCAATCAATCAATCAATCAATCAATCAATCAATCAATCAATCAATCAATCAATCAATCAATCAGCTCTCATTTTCTCAAGATGAGAAATATCTGTTTTATCCTTCCGTTTGCTGGATCATTTGGGGCTGAGGAAAGCACAACTCTGGGCTAGTTGATGCAGAGTTATTCATAAGTAGATAAATATGATGGCAGGTTCATTGCTGAGAAAATGGCAAAAGAAATTCCGGATGTCACCCTTAATAAACGAGCGTCTGAACGCTGTCCAGGTTGCGTTGGGTTTATGACAAGTGTTGGCTTAAACTTCCCGTCAGCTTGAGGCCCCATTTCCGAACGTGAATGCCGCTCTGCACTTGCTACTTACAATGCCTAAGTATTTGAACTGGGTGCACAGAGTTCGAGACAAAACACTCAGTGCCTTTCGTTGTGTTGCCATTCTGCCTGTTGGTCTGCCGTGTACTTATTCGAAAAGCAAGTTTTCCATTTACACTCTTTTTTGGATGATTAAAACTCTAGGAACGATGAAGTCGCTTCCCCTGTGACACAGTGCGTCTTGGATAGAGCGAGAAATGGAAGATGGCAGCGCAGTATTAAAGAGCACTGGACAAGGGTTGAGTGAGAGGCTCAGTTCATAAGCCAATCCAGCGTTTCGATAAGTGGACGTCTAAACAAAGACAAGTCGCTTGTCGAAACGTTGCCTCAGCTTGCGAACTGAGGCTACCCCTGTACCCTTGTTCAGTGCTCTTTCATAATGTGTGTTTTAAGAAGTTTATAGAGACACCCTTTTTTTGCTTACTTGTCGGGCTTAGCTTTGTGGGCTGTGACGTAGAAACATGTCACGCAGAACAACCTGGAGTCCGACGCGCTCATAAAACTTTAATGAAAACTAAACGTGAAAGTACAATATAAATTTTGATTCTACTTAAAACACATTTTATGTTTCAGCCCACAGTAGTACTTGGCAGGGGCAAGGCTGAAAGTACCAGAGACACTCATACAGCGAAATAATGGCTTGTCAATTTGGGGTCACTATATTTAAAGCATGGTTATTGTCATGGTCTTGGTCCAGTGAAGTTGAGGCTGAGCATAGACCTTTCTTAATAATCTAGAAATGCCATTGGGACTTGACCACGGCAATTCTATTGTGGAAATTTTGTCGGCCTGTGCGCTTTAAGCTGCTTTTATAGCTGACTTCTTCCCATGGCATCCACTCTTGCTATTTCACTCAGTTATCGACTATCAGTTCTGAATTTCAGCTAGAATAAAGATGCATGCAAATTTACCTCCAATTCATAAAAATTGTATTACTTTTTACTCTTGGGGTCGCAGCTATTGTTTTTTTCCCACCACGCTGTAATTTGACTTGTTTCAAGACTCCTTGCTATCTTAAGCGCTTTGGCCTTATAGTTCTTTAATGCATGAAGGAATCTAATTTGCTTGCAACGTGACAATTAAAAAGCTACGCATGATGTGCGCTGCTTTGAAGAGAATGATTTACTTCGAGGACGGCGCTCTATTACTCTCACTCAGTTTCGCTTGGCGAGTGTTCTTTTCTTTATAGCTCGAAAGATGATGTTGAAAGCTCATACAATTCTCAATAATAACGAAAACAAACAACAACACCGTTTCGGGTTTCAGATTACTCACCGCACATAAGGCTCTTGGTGCCTCGGATAAATCGTCAAATGCACTTCAGTTCTTTTTCCGCTACCTCTCTGGTATTACCGCACGATGTTTTTTTTATTATTATTTACAACCTAGTGACATTCTTCATCTTTTCCTGATTATAAAAATAATTACCTCTTTCACAATGCCGCCATTCAGGAGTAGAGCGGGACAGTAAAGTTGAAATAAAACCACTTCAGCATCAAGGAAAACAAGGCTAGCAGAAGTAACATTTCAAGCAAATAAGCTAAGCAAGAGGCTAGATATACCTAGCACAAGGAATTGGATTGAGGAGACCTGCCTATAGCAGAAAGTCAATAGTTCCGCGAAGGCTCTCCGTGTCTTCAGATGTTCAGGAGCAAAACTGAACCGAAATATTTCAATGTGCGGGCGGAATGAGGAGAAATTTAGAATGTATTTGCTTATTGTTGGCCACGCAATAAGCGGCATTAAAAATTCGTAGGAAGGAATATTAAACAATTGTTTTTACTCACAGAAACTGTAGGCACGCTGCGGATGGTCTACCGTAGTAATAGTTAAGATGTTCACGTTGGGAAAAAAGGGTGAAATGTGACAGTCGTAACAGGGGCAAGTGAAAAAATATTTTTCGTTTAGCTGCATCTCAACATTGTCAGATCCATTTTTTTACAAAGGGCATGAAATCCTTACTCAAAGACTGATCGGTTTAAAGCATTTCGTGTTATAATCGTAGAATTTTGATGCACAAGAACAAAAGGACTATTTATATTTAGATGCGCGAGTCTTTCCAGCACCTTGCAATGTTTAACGCTGCCACTTAGAGCAGTGCATATCTGGTAAAACTTAAACGAGATTTTACTCAGGTATGCACGTTAAGAAGCACTTTTAACCACTAATAAACATTGAAACTGAATACCGTGTGGTGACGAGAAAGTTTTTCCTAAATTTTTCGTTTGCTACAGCTTGCACTAATTCCAGAGTCATCGACAGAGTTTTGAAGAAGATTATGGTGAATACGTGATGCACACGGTCGCCAGCAAGCTGGAGAATGTATGTTAAAATCTTACTGCGAAGATACATACATTTATTGGAACCCCGTAACCAAGGCGTATAATATGACATTTATCACCTCGAGCATAGTGGGTGAAAATTAGTAAGGCAGAATTATTTCCTTTCAGTTAGTTGCAGAATTTTGATTATTATATTAAGGGCCTGCAAATAATAGTTACCTGCCATGTGCTATTTATGTCCTTCCATAAGCTTCACTTGGTGTTATGCGAATGACATGATTTTCGATCAAGCCGCTGATAATAAATAGTAATGCTGAGAAGTCAATGTACTTAAAACTAACCTCAGGTCAAGAGCATGACGTTTCTCTCACTTGCAAGTCAAGAAAGATTTAATAACAAGATTTTGTTTGCGGACACGCCCCTGCATCGCTTGAAACTTTCTCCAAAGTTGAAGTGGCGTGAAAGGTCATAAAACGTTATTCATGACGCCCTAAAATTTCACATATCTTCTTCCTTAGGGTGCGACCTGTTTTTCCTGCTTGTTGTACTCTGTGACCGATATTCAGAAGAAAGCTGTCACGAATTGACAAAGTTTGTGACGGGATCTCTTTAACGTGGCAAAAAAAAAAAAAAAAAAAGAAGAAAGTTTGATAAGCTTACAAGTGGTCATATGCCGGCAAACAATTCGTCGTTGTTTTTTAAGGAACGAAAATTGGTGGCTAGACATGAGATTAGGTAGCTGGATCTAAGATGAGGTAGGAAAAAAGTTGCCTTGAATTGCCTCTGGATTCTGAAGTCCTCTTTCTTTCCATTTTTTGCTTTTTTATATTGATTCTAGAGCAAGACGTAGGGACGTGCATAAATCTGCATTTGGTCGTAAATCCCACTTCTCCCCTTGACAGCTCCCGGCAAAATGCCAAAGATTCTGCATAAATATTTCATAAAACGAACTTAGGCCCGCCTTTTCATTTTATTTGTTTATGAAAAGCAGGAAAAATAGGAGGCGTCACATATTCTAGGATATACTTGCTAAGTTTATTCCATGCGTTCGCCGGTCATGACTGATGGCTTCAGCGTGGATACGAAAGAGAAAAAGGCGGCAGAGAAGCGCACCAGGTCGCATGTCTTGTGGCAGGAAGCCGAGACGCTAAAAGGACTAAAAGCCCGCGTGTTAGAGAACACCGTGAAGACTTAGTGTAAAGAATAATGCATACACTTGTAGCATAGCAGGTGATGAGAAGGGAAGCTTCCGGTTACAAACCAGGACAGGAGCTTGGGCTTGTTGCTGCTTCATCCTAAGATAACAGCGCGAAACGTTGAAGGCAATATGAAACGAGACGAAAGCACAATGAGCGCTTCATTGCATTCCTTGTGTCGTCTTTTTCCTTGCGTCGTTTTGCGCTGCTAACTCAGGCTGCTTACAAGCGGTGTAGAGCTTTGACGACGCGTTTTAGAAAAGAAGACAATCGTCACAACGTAAGCTCCAACGTTTTTACTTTAAGTTACAGGGTTTTTTGTGTCTATTTTATTTGACGGAACTGCATGCTGCCCTTTACCTTTATTTTCGAACTGACGCAGTAGCGTACGCAATTTTATGTAAAAAAAAAAAGAGACTTACTTTGAATTTGTAATACCTGCAAAATTTCTAGTTCGTTATCAGGGACTTGAGGCGGTTACAGGAAATGTTCCCAAGGCCCTTCCCGTTGTTGATTGAGCCTTGTGTGAACTCACAGGATCAAGATTTTTTTTTGTTATGTTTTGCATTAATTCAGTTGAGTTGTGCGTTCACCTCGACTAGGACTGTGTTAGTAGCAGTTGCAGTTAATATCTGCTTTCTGTTTATTTTTATTTTTTGGCTTTAAAATGATAAGAAGCTCCTATACGTTACTATCTACGTAAGAGAATTTTTCAAGAACCACATAAATGCCCAAGAAAAAGCAAGAAGTACTATAATAACATTCAAAAGCAAAGACTAATATTTATTAAAATCTAATATCTAAAATCAAAGACTAATATTAAAATCAATATGCAGAAGAGTAAGGTATTGTTCAACAGCCTCGGGAAGGAACAGCAGTTTACATTAGGTAGCGAAGTACTGGAAGTAGTAGGCGAATATGTCTACTTAGGACAGGTAGTAACCGCAGATCCGGACCATGAAAAGGAAATAACAAGAAGAATAAGATTGGGATGGAGCGCATTTGGCAAGCACTCGCAGATTATGTCTAGCAGCTTACCGGTATCGCTAAAGAGGAAAGTATATAACAGTTGCATCTTACCTGTACTCACCTATGGCGCTGAAACGTGGAGGCTAACCAAGAGAGTTCTACTTAAGTTGAGGACAACCCAGAGGGCTATGGAACGAAAAATGGTAGGGGTAACATTAAGAGATAGGAAGCGGGCAGAGTGGGTCAGAGAAATAACTCAAGTTACTGACATTCTAGTGGAAATTAAGAAGAAGAAATGAACACGGGCAGGACATGTAGTGCGAAGAGAGGATAACCGATGGTCGCTTAGGGTAACAAACTGGATTCCAAGGGAAGGAAAGCGTAGCAGGGGGCGGCAGAAAGTTAGGTGGGCGGATGAGATTAAGAAGTGCGCAGGGGTCAAGTGGATACAGCTAGCACAGAACCGGGTTAAGTGGAGAAATATGGGAGAGGCCTTTGCCCTGCAGTGGGTATAGTCAGGCTGATGATGATGATGATGATGATGATGATGATGATGATGAATATTTATTAAGAACTCCGAGTACAGCCCTCAAGTGCAGGAACATCAGATCGGGCTAGTCATAACCATTTGGGAATAGAAGTGACAGCGCCGTGCGTAGGGCGTTATCGCAAGGGGGAACCATTAAAATCTTCACCTTCATAGAACATCTTTAAACGTCACGAGCTGCAGTGTATCGGAAAACACGCTCTGTATGTGGTAGTATGCATGCCAACAGGTTACCATCAGAGGCGCAGCGACAGAAAATATATCAGAAAAAAAAAAAACAAGAAAACAGCGTAACCCTATTTATTACGAATTGTTGCGGGAGGTCATCGAGGAAACCAGTTGAATGCTTCATTAGGAGAGACTGCCGAATTTTAGAGATCTACAATTCGCTCATCGTGTATTTATGGCCGTGCAGTGCTCAGCATTACGACAGATGCTCATTTGCACTACAACGGCGAAGCCGTTGCACAAAGCCGTTGCACGAATACGAAGCCGTTGCACGTAGTACAGTCATGGTCAGATGAAACACGACAGAAGAAATTGCAATGGGAGAGGCAAAAATAAAGTAATTTTGTAGAAGGAGACTGGATTTAACGCCTTTATTTTTACTTCGATAGTGCGAAGAACACCGCGTGTCAGGGATAAGGAACCCATCTCCATTTCCACTCTAGAACGTATTATTCTTGTATTCGTCTGTTCGCAGCTCTGTTTTTTTTTTCGTTTTATTTCTCGCTTCAGAACACGCTCATTGCATTCCTGAACGCCACGTTAATCATTGCAAAGTAACCAAATGTTTATTTAGCATAATATGGGCTTCAGTGATTCTCATTCAAATATGACAGTACGGTAGCGAAAAAATCAGGTCCGGATCATGAAAGTGGTTTTTCTCTAAACCTTTTCGCCACTATTTCGCGCCGTTCAATTCCTACGTCTAAAAGGTGCCGCAAGCTTAGCGCAAGGCGCCGTAATACTTAGGGCTGTTCTTACGTTTACGTGGCTTTTATTTAACCCGATAGTGTTAACAATCACGATCAGCGGCAAATATGTCTGCGTCATTGCTGTTTCGACAAAACATGGATCAGTCAAGGAGGTCATGACGTCAGATAGAATCGAAATTGAATAAAACATCAGAAAAAGTACGAATATAAGGTTGCGACAAAACGCCAAATGTCATTATGTTGTATAAATGTGTAAATTAAATTAATTTCGCTGAAATAATATTGCGGTATTTGAATTGAAATCGAACCTGTGATCGTTGGATCAAGGGCCTCACACAGAATTCCTATGCTATCGAAGCAGGTCTGCTGGACTCTACTGGCAAATGAACAACAACAAAAGTGTCATTAAAGGGGCCGATTGACGTTTCCGCATGCCCGCAAAACTTCTTTTGTAGTGTCCCCGAATGTTCAATAACTGAACGCGTGATTTAGTACGCCTTCTGCAGCTTCCACCGATCGCTGTGTAGAACTTCGTGTATACTCATCTAGATTAAACTTGATTTACTCAGAATAAAAAAGAAGAACCGAACAAGGGTAAATAGGTACGCCTCAGGTCGCAGATGAGCCAACGTTTCGACAAGTGGACTTGTCTTCGTCTTCGTCATGCCCAGACGAAGACAAGTCCACTTGTCGAAACGTTGGCTCATCTGCGACCTGAGGCGTACCCTATTTACCCTTGTTCGGTTCTTCTTTTTTATACCGTGCAAACCATCTTCTTCCTTTCGTTCTACCTTGATTTACTCAGAGTTAGTCACTGACTTCTAGATTATTTTATATATGATTTCACAACCGAGGACCTGTGCACTTTAGCCACTTTCCAGCACTCCTACAGACGTGTGTCCTAATAGCACCGCACCTATTCGAAAAGGTGTGCACGTTTTCCCTAGTTGTTTTCAATTTAGCAGAATATATCTATTTCAACATGAGCCTGACTCCATTTCCAGCAGATCATTTTCATTAATAAAATCTTAAACTATGCTTCGGAGCAGACCAGGGTGCCACCATCCTGTGGCCATCAGCATCACTTACTGTCACTCAGTAAGCTCATGAACACTGAACAGGCATGGGGAGAAGTGGCACATGAAGTGCACTGGCAGTTAGAAACAGTTTCTTTACATTTTTACGTCTTTGTCTAGGGCTAATTTACTACGTCCTTACAAAGGATGTTTTTTTTTTTTTGTATATACAATGAAAGGTTCAAATACAGCAGATGTTGCCAAAATCATGATTTGGTATTTCAGGTTTTATTAAAACATGCCGGAAAACACGGAAATAAAGTTATTAACAGTTTGTTTCCTGTTATTCTTAAAAACATGTCATCATAGAAATTTCCATGCAACACTCTTTATGCTTTCTTAAATTTATGTATTGTTCGTGGTGCTTTAATACCAGATGAAGTGCTCTGTTGTATTAATTAAAAATGTACTTCGGCGGACTTCATGAACGCCGAGAAAGAATACTACATGGAGTGAAATAGCAAACGTTAAATTAGGTATTTTTAATGCTGTTTCTGTTGTACTTGGCAGAACACTTACACGCTTATGTATATATGGCAAAATCAGTTCTACATATGGTGAGTCTCTCAGAATCCACAGTGTTCTAAAAAAAAAAAAGTGTAGACCCTATCCTGAACTACAACTGCACGCTCACCAGAGCACATACGCTGCAGCGCTGCTGTTCCCGCTTCATCGCACGACACCCTTTGTCAATGATGCGACGAGGTGCACTGGCCCTGATAAGAGACGCAGATGGAACATCTTCACAAATCACAATAAAAGCGCTCACGCCTGTATTCTGCATGTGACGCTTGAGGAGTTCGTGTTCAATGACCGAGGGTGGTGCTAATAGTAAGCGACCACGACCCCTTGGAATGTTTGTCATTCCATTACAGTTTTCAAAAATATTGATGACACAAACAGCTTTGTGCGAGCGTTCTGCTCGTCATCATCGTTTAACCATCAACAAAATGCCGTGACGAATACCGTAAAATACAAATAGCCTTTATGGCCATAGAAAACAAAGAACGTTGAGTCATTGGGGTCAGCCGCCTGTCAAGCGTGCCATCTGGCCTGGAGCAGAAAACACAGCGTAGGCTGTGACGCGACTTTGGCAATTTTGTCTCTGAGTAAGTACGAACGCAAGGTGCAGCGTCCTCGCTACATGACTAGCCACACATATGCGCCTCCCTGGTGGGCGCACAGGGTATTGTATTTGCGTTGGTGGACATCGGCATGCGACCGCACGCGTTCCTGCCTTGAGTGTTTCACTGGTGCTCTTAAGGCTTGGAGGTCAGTCCGCTTTCCTCTCCCCGCCGCCTGCGACACACTCGCCTAAATATCCGCGTCGGGGTGCGCGCTGCGCAACTGACGTGTTACGGTCATCTCGAAACGGCTTCTATCTCCTTTCGTCCTTGGAGTGAGAAAAGCCGATTACCGACAGCCCCTCGCACGCGCCAAAACGAGGCAGTGGGTTGCCGTAGCGTACTCTTTCAACAACTGCATTTGGAAACCGAGGCGTTCACGTCTTCCTTTCGCTGCGGCCAAGAAGAAAAGCTAGTCAGCATGTTGTACTTCCCTGATTATTGCGATTGTGGACGCAAGGTCTTAGAGTATTACTTCTAGCTCCTGAGGTGCTGTTGAAGGAAGCAGGGGTTACCTCGCAGCAGCTACAGCTATTTTAGTAAAAAGATATTGCAACAGGTTCGAATGCGCCGAAGCCCCGAAGGGTCAGTTTACAGCTGTCGGTCGCTCGTTGAGAAAGTTGTAGCTGCTCATAAGATGCGTTAATGTAAGATCGCAACAGTAATTTAAGAATAAAGGGGACACTTAAGTTCCACTTTGAGATGTTTATGCGGCAGCGGCCTATAGTACGAATAACGCAGATACTCATTAATATGCATTCGTAACATACTATATGCGAAAGGACATACAAACTTCCGCTTGTTTACCAGGCCAAAAGTGTACCTTGCATGACGTGTTTTTTAAAATGAACAGTTCATCAAAGGCGCCAATGCAGCCGGGAGGGTCTGGCAATATACAGTAAACACATTAATGAGCGTTGGGCACGGAATTCTGAACGTGGTTATCTATTGTACTTCCATTGTACTTTTCCAAGCAGGCAATAAAGAAAAAAAAAGTGCCTTTCAAGGCGTAATTGGCAGCGTGTTTGGCTCGCAATCCAAAGGTCGTAAGTTCGAATACTACTCGAAATTCTCCTAACTTTTAAGTAAAATAAATTTATGTATAAAGTTAAATCTGTTGAGACACGCGAGGACTTGTATCTGGCATTGCGTGTCATATTTCAATCCTTTTCATTCCATTTGTGACGTCACGTCTATAGTGAGCGTTGTTGGGTGCTTAAATTCCCGTGCTATGTCATGTGGTTGTGACGTAGCGACCCTGTCGACCAGTCACGATTTTTAACCACTTCCAATGTTGCCGAAAACCCCGGAGTTTCACTGACACGGGGCCCTTGAGGCTGTTACCAAAACGGATTCGTTACCATGTAAAGTTCAAGAATAGAGGATTGGTTTTGAGCGAGCAGTTACAATGTTGCCAAAACACATAGTGATTGAATAGAGCGGAAATTTACATGGCGAGCAGTACAAAAATTTCGATTATAGTACTAGGGCAGTTGTGGGAAACTTCCATAGAAGTCATTGTCCCCCGTTTAAGACGCTAGTGCCAGTTTCATGTCGGCCGGACGAAAGCCGGTTAAAGCGTTGTAAAAAAACTTTGTCGTCTTGCACGATTCGAACAACCACTGGCGAAAAAAAAATGCAATTTCCGACGTCGGTGACTTAAACAACTCGGCAACCGCCGTATTTTATCGCGCCGCATAGGTTCACAGAAAGTCATTCTTTTATAAACATCAGTTTCATGCAGTCGCCAGGTGCGCTGAAGTATTTAAAACCGAAGCTAGCGAGAATTCCCTGTCCCTGGCTAGAGCCCGTGAAAAAGGGCGCTTCCCCTCCTTGGAGTTCTTGGTTACGCTCGGAGACCGACATGTCTTAGCGGAATTCGTAGGATGACATGATCAAAAAATTGAATGACTTGTGGTGACCCGTTTTCCCAATGTGCGAAGTAAGCAACCAGGATTCTGAGGTTGCGTCATAGAAGTCGCTACGGAGACTCTGTCATGTTTACCATCTATCGTCCTGTATTTTTTTAACAGGTATATAATATGCGCTTGCTCACTCCGACGAGTAGTCATTTGGAATTGCGGCTCCGTGCTCGTATGCAAAGTTTCTCGAATTCATAGTCTTTCTACGCTTCCACGCAATCACCGCGGATTTCCACAAGCCCAGCTGAGCCCTCTCACAAAGTGAGAGTAGCAGAGGTGCTTGCATGGTAGCTCGGTCCGTAATGGTTTTTCGTTCTAGGGAAAGCGAATTTCTTGCTGTGCAAATTAGCGGGGTAGATTTATTTACATTTCTACCTACGCTGTTGTATCGCTCAAGAAAATAACAAATCGGAGAGTCTCTCTTTAGGACACACAATTACATTGTGTACGTGCTTTCATAGAGATTTCTACTTTCGGTCTAAGCTCCAATTAACTTTGCAATTTGGCGTGGTGTGAAGTGCGAACAAGAGTCCCTATTGTTTCTTGCGTGGGGCATGCCGAAAATTGAAATCTTTCTTGCAATGGTGGGCAGGCTTGTAATTCATCCACCGGAATCTAATGATTATGCTCGTGTGTTTAGAAATGAATGAGTTTGCTTGGCTTTTCCACAGCGCAGTAGATTATACCACCTCGTGATTGGCGAAATGAAAGTAAAGTATTTAGAAGTAGCCACGGGCTGGCTTTATCCTTCGAAGTGCGCTCCAAATTTATTTGTGCTTTATTGATGCATTATTTTGCTGAACTTTCTATGTATCTTTCATTGTATTTCCTCGAATCAAGTTCAGTCTTTTGTTCTAAACTTTGGGCATCGCTTCTGTTCATTCTGCCTTGTGGGCTGCAGTTTATTCAATAACGGTATCTGAACAAGTTGGTCCCACAATATCACGACAACTGGCTGCGCTTTTTTTACAAGGAATGCACTTGGAGAATGGTGGCGGAAGCAAATTCGTGAAATTGATCTATTTCATAAGAACAATTGATTAAAATGTTTTTATTATTGAAGTGCTTGTTAGCTAATTCTTCAAGTTACACGAACCTCCCCAAGTTAGTGTAAATTAACGAAAATCGCATCGGCGAACATCCTGTACTTTGGAAAAGTCAGCCGGGTCCTCCTTGATTTTATACGTCTATGGGCCTTGATTTCTGACCAAGCACTCACCCTGAAACCGAGCTACTTGAGAACTTTGTCTCCCTTTTCGCCATAGCGCAGAGTTGCATCGCTCCATGTAGACAGTCCTTGAAATACCTGCATTTTTGTTGAAAAAATCCTCGTAGGCCCTCCTAACATTAAGTGTGTACGAACCGTAATGACGACCTTTACGTGGCGTTCTTCACGAACCCTTTCCTTTTCGCGTTTATCTAAAAATGGGAATTGTGCGGCATGCGTTTTTCTAGTGTAATGACGATTAAGCCTTCAGGACGGAAGTGGATGACAGTGCTATTAATAATCTCTCTATGCTGACAAAGCTAGAAAAACGACTAAGGACAAAAGAAAGGCACGCGTGGGGAGACAAGACAGTTGCAGTTATTAGTCTAGGCTTCTTGAGAAAGTTGAAACTTGGCACCGCAGTCGACCACAGCGCCAGAAGAAAAAATGTGTCTGTCATACCCTACATTCATGTTGTCTCGCATAATTTTAAAAGAATTGGAAAGAGAACCAGAGTCGATGTGTTTTCAGCTCCTGTGAAACTGAGAAGATTGTGCGCGCGTGTAAATGGCTCCGGAAAGTCAACTGAAGCTGAATCCGTCTGTACAAAAAACCATGAGGTTAAATTTGTGGAGTGCGCAGAAAATCTTTTGTATTCGATCCCTTTGAGTTGTGGTGGTTCTTATGTTGGTCAAACTGGTCGTTGTTTGAATGACAGGTTGAATGAGCACAAAAACGATGTCAAGAATGCCGCACGCCACATCAGAGTTCACTGCAGTGATTGTTCTTGCCAACCATTGGACAACAAAAGCAGGTTTTAAATAAACACAAAGATAAACTGACTAGAGAAGTTATCGAAGCGTCTGAGATAATAAAGTTGGGTCAGAGATGTGTAGGCACCGCTTCTGTGGCCATCTTGCAGAAAGAACATGAATTTTTGCATACCTAGTTAATCTTATGGTATCAAAAAATGTGCCCGGTAGGAAGGATATATATCATGGTTCTTTGTATTTATCGGTTCATTCAGTGTTGCTGGCGCCTTTATAAGCAATGGCTTCCTGAATAAACCTTTGTTGTTAGCCAGCGCTGTGTCTAGTCCCTTCCTGTACTCTGGCCTCGTGCCGTTGCGCTGTTGCACTCGAAAACTATGTCTGACCGAAGTGCCCATCAGTTATTGTTCTAGGCTTAGTGTGAGTGCTTCCCCGTTTTATCTCTTACCTTCTCGGAGACGTATCAAGTGTTTCAGATTTTGACTCTGCTGCATCATTAAGACAGCTGCAATACAAAAGTACAGAACGCAACAACGAGTCTCGAGATCTGCACAAGCTGAGAGGAATAACCTCGTTATTCCAATTTTCCGCGCCTGTAGTGCATGACGTTCTGATCATTAATGCTGCCAAATAGGAAACATAACAAGGTCATTCGAAGAGACCTTACCTATTTTAATTTTACTGCAACTTTCTCTTCTCAACAAACGTGGCTATGGTCACGTATAAACTATTAGAATGACTCTAAATCAATAAAACATTGATAAAGCCTGACCTACAAAGAGAAAACATCGCTCTCACAGTCAGCCATCACGAATAGTTTAGGCTCTGCGTAACAAGAGGACAATGGTGTTGAGCTTTCCGTTGCGCAAGTGGGCGCAGGGAAGCGAGACACCATTGTCGTATACTGCGCACGTGTGACTCTGTCGTAGGCGACAGTCTGGTGCCCTCGTCCTTCGACACCGCAATTAACGGTGGCCGCGTGGATGGCCAGCTTCTTTCCTGGATTGTCCCGGTACCTGGTTTTCCACATAGCGTGCGTGTCTCGTACGGCATTTCCTGCGAAGTCAAAATCGCCGAAATTAGCGTCCTCATCAGTGGGCGGAGCATATGTGCACACACACACACGCATCTTGCGTGCCGCGATAAACGAGCCAGCTTTACGTGGCGAGTGCAAATGACTCACGGGGGAAATATAAACATACCCTTCGGGGTTGCACGAAACGCCAGAGAGGCCAAGGTGTGCCGGAGGACTGAAGGCAATTAGTCCTCTCTTTAACGTTTTTTTTTTCTCCTGATATCCACGCCTTTTGCGACTGACTTTTGTCGTGATTGCACAACAGAAAGTTGCATTTTGAGTGCGGCGCATCTTCTTTTCGCCAGTCCGGCAGCGGCTGAAGTGTGGGCATGTCTTGAGCTGCCAGCTCTGCGCATGCGTGTGTATTTCTCTAGGAAGCGCTTAATTGCCGATTACAGGCAGTCCGGAGCAAGAGTCTCACTCACTAAGTGTCTCGTGACCATTCAAGTGAATCTGACGCAAATGCCGCGCTAGTGCAACTATTCCCCCCTCTCTCTTGTCTCCCACCGTTGATTCTCCCGTTAAGTGAACCGTTTTCAGCGTAGCTTTTCTCCTATAAGGAAAGCACAAGTATGAGGTCATATAAAGGCGATGCGAATAAGAAGCAGGTGAATGTTTTAAGAATTGATCGGTTTTAATTCATTGCCTACAATGGTCTGAATTTGTTTATGCAGTTTTGCTTACTTTTTCCATATATGAAACCTGCGCTCTTTAGCCTCCGATAATTCATCTATTAAATCATGCCCTGTTTCGCATAGACTATGCTACTGCAGCTAAAACTTATTTATATGTTCGATTAATATAGTGGTCTTTGGCACACATGACAATATTGTAGAAAATCGTATCTGGTTACTTTCAGCTGTTTCCTTTTTACCACTGTTCAGTTTTGTAGCTTTCCGTGCTGTCGTGCTTGTAATTTCGTTGCATTCAACAAAGCGTGGTGAGCGAAATCTCTTACGGCACACTCTTCATAAAGTATTGTCATTATTGTCGTGTCGGAGGCTTAATCGAGAGTCTACTACGGCTGCCTTTTGGCCAAAACTGCTGTCATCGAGTTATTAAATTTTTTATTCAATGTAGGACTGCTTCCATTACGTGAAACGCTTGATGTGACCTTCCCTACATGCCAGTTCTCAAGCCTGCATGACAGCCTTATAGCCCATGTTATTAGCTGCTCACAGGGGCTGACATCAACAATCAACGTAAGCGCCCCGTCACTGAGCAGGATTGAGCGCGGACGACAGCATTATCACCCGAACTTATCGCAACATGTAAAAACATCAATGGAAAAAAAGGCGACTCTACATAGCGTCCTTCGCCACCCACTTCGTCTATATCCTTCGAGACCTTGATCGACTCGGCGTTATACTCACATCAGCGGTGTTGTACGCACACGCAGAGCCTCGCCTCCGAAGACGCATTTATTCCCAACGATTCGAGGCTTTCACCGATAAATGCCTAAACCATTGCAGGCTTCTACAATTCGTGTTCGCTGTATACCAATGTGGGTTGACCTTAAAGCTACCACCCGGTCGTGCCAGGAGCCCTATTTCTGAGTGGCCGCCACTCCTGCGCCGTCGTGCACAGTAGTGATTGCACAGGAGGCTGGACTGCGCTCGGGTCTGCATATACCGTATTTCTACGAATAAAGCAGCGTGCTTGTTTGCCGGAAAGGCATACAGGAAACTTTTTTTTTTCTTTTAACGCAAGCTTGCCATAAGGCATAATATAAAAACCTATGTAAATTATTTTCAGTTAGAAACCGGAGAAGGCTCCTGTTCCTGTCGGTGAGCCATTTGGAGAAGTCATCTTCCCTTGTTGCGGTTAGTCCCACTTCCTGCAGAATCTTTATCCTTGATGCCCTTGTCCCTGCACATGTCTACAGCAGGTGGCGAACATCCACTTCTGCAGCTGGTGTGGAACACTTCTGGCATGTGGTGGGTCCGATGTCTTCTTCAGATTCCCATCGGCATGTTACCGACGGTGTAAGGGCCACTCCAGCTCTTATCTTTCCAAGCGAAACCTTCTCCAATCTCGTTAAGTTATGAGGGAGGGGGAAAATACACGGGGGAATGAGAGCACGTGTGCGCTTCCTTAAAGAGGGATGCTAGAAGGTGCACTGTGGATATATAAGCAAATGGAGCACGCTTCGTCGTTCTCAATATAATCAAGCCTTTCATTTAAAAAATGAAGGAACATTAGTATACGTAAGAAAAAACACTAACATATACAAGCCTGCACCTACCATAGTAGCAGTTTCAATGAGACAACGCTGTAAAAGTCTTACAAAACAATATACGTTCCGTTTACTTTTATATGAACACATACATGTGCTTGTCGATGCCAGAACTATGAAAGAAAAAAGAACTGTGCTTAATCAATTTTTCTGTGACCGCAACTGCAGCACTCATTTCTTGGCCTTTCAGGCTAGGGACCCGAGAGCAGACTCGAAGCAAACATCTTCGACATGACACTGCCGCCCCAAAACAGCCTAGGAACATATATATATATATATATATATATATATATATATATATATATATATATATATATATATATATATATATATATATATATATATATATATATATATATATATATATATATATATATATATATATTAATTCTGCATTTATTCTTCTCATAGTGAGGCTTTATATATAGGTAATCAGGCTTGTTTTCCTCGATCCTTCCTGTCTTAACAACATACCTACTATGTCTGTTTTTGTTTCTTTGTTCCTTGAATTGCGTTTTTGTGAACGAGAAACATGTATTTTGGTTTCTGGTGCTCGATTGCCGCATTCAGAAACTATTAGGACTTCTTATTCTGAGAGAGATTTAAAATAAGGCAGCTGAAAAATTCAACACGTTTTCGCTCGTTTTATATTCCATGTCTACAGTAACTTTTGCGTCCGAAGTAGATAACAATTAAGTTCCTGTACTGAGACGAATGCACACAGGCCCGTTATAGCTGCGTGAATGCGATATTTGCTTTCAAAATGTGCATCTTGGTGCGTTTTGTAGGTGCAGGCTTATTAGAGCGTAGAATTCATCCTAATCGATTGCCTCCGCAATGAGCGCCGATAATGCGGGTCGATATTGACAAGCCGGTCGATTACGCGGGTGTGGTCTCCTTCAGACTGAGAGGTGCGCTCTGACCGAGGTGCAAATAATGAAAACTGCGGAAGCGCATGTTAGCAGCGGGCAGGAGTGCCAAATGTTTGATCAGCGCTCCCAATCTTGACTCTTCATTATGTTTAAGGATTGCGCAATTAAGCGACTGGGTGATGAGGTTTAACGAGGTCAGTAAGCGACTTCAAATGCACGTCTTACTCCTGCAAGGATCGAACATTCGATAAAATGTTGAAGCGACGCTTGCCGGTCTTAAACGCTTTCGGTATCTATTGTCACGACTTCAGCTCGACTATTGTCAATTTCTCATCATGCTTGTTCATTACTGCTGGTGAGCAAGATTGCCTTGATTGAGAATTAAGGCGTATCATGTCAAGGTTACCTATATACGAACCCGCCTGCCTCAGGCAGTGCTACGAGTTTTGTATCATTGTGCGTGCCCCAATATTTGAACGCTAACATCTATCCTCCGCATAAATTATTAAAAAATACTTGCTACACTACTTTGCCACGGATGTCTTATCATTTCTCTTGGTAGTATAGGAGAAGGAGTTTCACGACTTTTCCCTTAATATTGAGGTTACCAGTATTCGTATGAAAGGAATCCGTTATCTCTGTATTAAATGCCTCTATCTTGTTCTTGGGAAATATAGCAGAAAAGAACATACAAAGGCAGCGAGAAACAAAAGAGAAATGCATGAAATTAGACTTGACTGTCTATTAAAGTGTATTTATTGGCCACCTTAAATAAATAATGCATTTGCTACAAAGGCCGGTTACACGGGAAGAACAGAGTCCTCAGCCGTTGAAGCATTTGCAATCAAAATTAGCTAAGATAGAGATGAGAGTTTACATTCTTACTTCTGGGAATAGTCTAAACAAATGGCTACCGGTAATTTCTCGCATTTTCTTGGCATGCACCCCATGATATCATACAGAAGCGGACTCGCCAACTAATGTTTTCATCGCCGCATATATGAATTAAAAGCGAAGGAATCATTGGCATCGAAGTGGCGTTGACTAATCATCATTGCCCCTTTTCTGATCTTCTTACCACACCACGTCACGACCCGACAATTTCGTTGCCAGGTTAAACCCGGCGCAGTTACGCGCTAACGGAGCTAGTCATAATGCAAGCTATCCATAATGACCCTTTCGATACAGGGTGGCGATTAGCTGAAGCGAGCCTCGAGATGCCACCGATAATGGCTCAACTCTGTAGTCGGAGTTACTTTCTAAGCTTGCGAAACCCGCGGACCAACAGCCCGTTGCTATCGGACTACGTCTCTTGACGTATCTAGGGCCTGGGACGAGAGAAACGAAAAAGGAGGGAGAGGCGCCAATCAAGCGCACTGATTGGTTGTTGCAGCGCAGGAAAGGAAAAGCCGTACCGTTTCGGATAATAACCCCGGCGTTTCCCCAGGCTTTTCTTTGTCAGTGTTTTCCTTGAACCATAACCATGCCTGTGGAAATCAAAACACAAAAATAAAAAGGGAGAAAGTTGGAATGAAAGGAGGGTAAACTGAACTCGCGCGGACGCTTGTGTGTTTGTGTCTGTACGTGCGTGTACGTGCGTGTACGTGCGTGTAAAACGTGCGTTCGTGTGGGTATGCCGGTGCATTGGTCTTTTCTGTGCACAGCGCTGGTATAAAGGCTAGAAGGGCGGCCTTGCGGCTAGCGAACCGCGCTTGGCGAAAGGCGAGGAGTCAGGTCTCGGTCTTCGCTCGGGGCAGCGCCAAACGAAGCTGAGGGAAAAACAGAGACAGTGAGGCGAAACAGACAAAATCCGACAAAAGCAAAAATCAACAAAATAAAAGACGCAGATAGAGGCGCGCGCGAGGCGACGAAGCTTTCGTGCCGTAGCCGCGCCCCCCCTCGAGCGTGGAGTCACCCGCTGTACACCTTATAAATATCGCGAGACGGGGCTCGTCCGGGGGAAAATTGGTTGATACTTCTTTTCTTCTTCCGACACTCGTGTACAAAGTGGCTGAGCGAGGAGCACGCGGCGCTAAGCGCTGCCACCAGCATCGCCTCCGGTTTCGTGGCTGACGACAGTTGGCGAAGAGTCTCGTTCGTCTCGTGTTACGTACGTCGCTACTCGTCTTACGGGACATCTTCAGCTGCCATGGACAAGGTAAGATGTGCTCTCTCTCCCTGGCGGCGTCGGGTGGAAGCCGCACCCTTGTGCGTAGCGGCCCATGATGTCTTGGTGCTAGCGCTGTTGTTGGCTTTGGTGATGGCACTAGGAAACATTAATCCGAACTGCGACTTGAGCCGCAGTTCCGCCTATGTGTAGAAAACCTGAATGTTTAATCGGGATTTGAGCTTTTGGATCCTATCTACACTGCGCGAACCTTTACTTGGAGCTAGTGCCCGTTCCTATATTACTTCTTTACTGTACAGAAGCGTACGAACACCGGAGGCTGAATGTAATCCTAAATTTCTCGTGGCATTTGTATTCCGCGCGTACTTTGTCCAAAGAAGGGGGATTTGCCCGCAATTCAGCAGTTTTTGTTAAATAATTTCTGCTTTTCGAATACGAATCTCTGATTCCTGTTATACTTAGGCGGAGCTATAGTTCATTGAGGTGTCTCGTTCTTCATGACTATACAATGACATAATCCCGACAGCACTAGAGAACAGAATACCAAACATAAAGAATCATGTTCATTAAGATAGAATAGGCGGTTTATAGACGTCTTCGAAGCTCGTAACGCATTAAAATGTGGTGCTTAGGGAATGTGAGCAACAAGCGAGTGTTTTAGATCTTTTCACAGATTACATAACCTTACGCTGAAAAGTTTTCTTCCAGTTACTCGTGGTGTGTTCGGCATAGCAGGTTTTGTTTGATACCTGTGGCGTGCAAGGGGTAAATGCTGCTGCAGTAGAACGAGAACATAGCCTATGAGAAACAGTGCTTTTTATTAACTCAATTTCAACTTCGAGAGTGCTGTTTATTCTAGCATTTTCATTTCTTTTTTGTTTTTGTGCATTTAAAATGAATCGATGCATGTCCTGAAGATTGCCAGTCAATAACAGCAAAAGATAGACATGTTTTTTTTATATTGATAGCTTCTTAGAGTTAGAGTTGTACAATCAGCATATGCTCTTTGCTTTGACACGATTACTATTGTAGATAAATTTAGAATGAATAATTATTTCGTGCAGTAACAGATCTTCATTATGTTATCTTGGCCGAGCCGTCTTAAGTACCACAACTATTGCTCTGGCGTATCACATTCTCCCAGATATTCATAATGAATTCATTTGAGATAGACGGGACTACGCGCTCGATTATGTGATGCTGGTATCTAGATTGTGCTCGTTTACTTGCATGCCTCTAAGAAATTGCTGCCTAGTATGAAAGCCGCACAAAATGTATTGCACAATTGTTTTAGTGGAAATAATTTTAGTGGTTTGTGTAAATAAAAATACGCAGATGTAAATCAATACATATATGTGTGTAGCAAATATATCAGAACACCACATTAATCTCGCATTTACTATACCAAAGCGAAGTAGTACCTGTCATGCCCAAAACAGGGGGAACAGCAGCGGAGTCATGGTCTGAAAAAGAAACTGCGTAATTTCCCGAAAAAGCATTGTTTATTTGATGACTTCACCTTATAAGAGGAACTACAGAAACATTTTCTACGCTCTTACGCCATAAGTTCGATGAATGCTAATAACAAACCCTACGTTTCCATTCAATCCATATCCCACTGTAGAAACGACTGGTGCAATGATGAATTTTACCAAGATCACTTTTTTTGGACACCACTTTAAATTGCGATAAATCTGAGAAATTATATATATCACTGTCATGAAATATAAAAGGGAAGAATCTAACATCTTAATGCACAATAAATTTTTTTTTTAATTTGTCTTTCACTCTCATAGAGTTGTCAGAACTGCTATAATAACCACTGACGACCTTTTTTATGACAGATAAAACGCAATATAAGAAACAACGAGCCTTTCAAAGAGAGATCTGCGGATATATTGGTTGTTATACAAGTGTTTTCCTATATGCGAAGAAAATCTTTCATAGACAGCTTCTCAACGGAGATGGCCTAGCCCAGAACATTTCAATATGGTAGAAAAGAATTTAGTAGAGATTGAGCACTCGGGTTGAAAGAAAGCTCCTGGTATTTGTACGAAACATGTTAACAGCTAATGTCATGTCGAATACGTTCAAGTGTTAATATTTTCTGCATATTTTAATTTTGATGTCAATGCTAATTTGGCTCTGATTTGAAAGACTACGCATCTCCAACATAAGTATAAAAAAAAAGAGGAGGTCCTGCTTATTGATCATGTGCATGAACAAAGGTGGCGCCAGTGAACACCCTCAAGGTTAGGCCACATGTAGCATAACGCTTCCGAAAGTAGAAGACTGAGCAGCCGTCGATGTAGCTCAGTCGTTAGATCACACTCCTCGAAATTCAGAGGTCGTAAGTCGAGATCCCGCTTTTGGGAGGTACATATTTGTTGCTTTTGGCTACTTTGTATACCTCACCCATGAAATGGGTACACTATTAATTTCTCCATGAACATCAGAAAAGCAGAAAAGAAGGAAAATGAAATATCTACCTATGCTTCCCTTGTCTCATTTGTTGGCTTCCTTCGTATATATGTCATAACAAACGTATTTCCATACACTTGTTATTTCAGGTGCATTTGCTTTTCTTTATTGCGCTGCCGTACAATATAGGCTACCAAGTCTTGCTTAATTTTGCTTTCTCGCTAACAAGAATTGCTTACGCACTTGACAGGAAGCACTCAGGATTCACTCAATAAAATTTCTTTGTGAGCTTATCGAGGTGTTCGACTTTGTCAATGTAAACGTAAATAGATACTTTTTAATCAAACTAAGAGTTGTTCTTCTAAGCTAAAATTTATTGTCTTTTTTTTTTCAGACCGTAGCAGCAGTCTTGTTGGCCGCGCTATCGGCGGCACAAGGATACGTCATACAGCACCTGGACCCTTACCATCCAGGGGTACCTGGCAAAGTGTTCGTTCCTTATCCATCCTACGTTGGTCACATACCTTTTGGACATCACCCTCACGTCGTACAGACACCGGTATTCGTTATAGCGCATACGCCGCCTCATGCCGGGAAACCCGTGGTCCCAGGTTCGATTCCTGGCCATCACCCTAACAATTTACCTGGTTACCCACCCCATTTTCCTGGGGTTCCCGGTGTATTCCCTGATGGTGGACCGGGCATCAGCATCCCACTTCCACCTCAGCCTAAACCAGATGGGGTTCCACTACCGGGTGGCGTGCCGAGACCCCCTGGTCCCGAATGCAGACTCTGTGGAGGTGGGGGCGGCGAAGTGCCACCTGTGCCGGACGAAGGTGGTCGAGGGGACGAGGAGCCGACTCCAGAAGAGACGCCCAGAGCTGGTGAACCTCCCCAGGAAGGCGGCAACCCGAAGCCTGAAGAGCCCGCGCCTGAGGAGCCTAAGCCAGAAGAACCGAAGCCGGAAGAGCCAAAGCCGGAAGAACCGGCACCAGAGGAGCCAAAGCCGGAAGAGCCGGCACCAGAGGAGCCAAAGCCGGAAGAACCAGCGCCAGAGGAGCCTAAACCGGAAGAACCGGCACCAGAAGAGCCTAAGCCGGAAGAGCCGGAGCCAGAGGAACCAAAGCCTGAAGAAGAAAAGCCAGCAGAAGAGCCAGAGAGAGAGGAGCCAAAGCCTGAGGAAGAGAAGTCGAGCGAGGAAGAAGACGCAGCCCAAACAACCGAAGGAGCGACTACTAGCGGCCTTACGGAAGAACCTCCTTCTGCGCGTCTACAGCTGCCGAAAAAAGGTGGTACCTCCGTTAGCTAGCTGAGAACGTAGCGTGTCACATACTACGGGCAGCGCACACGGCGTGCGTACGGACTTTTTTTTTTTATTTGTGCAGAGCACGCATCGCTCAGACAGTAAGGGCATCTTGTAAGCTAGGAAAACATCGAGGTTTGGCCAAGGAGCGGGTATGTATGTACCTGAAATAATGAACGCTATCGAAGTGATATTTTGGTCTAGAACTGCGTTGGGCATTAAAGGTATGACGGTAGAATAAAAACGGAGTTCAAGCTTGTCATTTGTGCTTTCTACGTGCGTACGAATTAAATGTGCCTCTGATTTTCTCATCCTTACATCCCATTCCCTTACCCCGAACTATATGTCTAGATTGATGATCATGCCCCCAGCCCCCTCTTCTTCCCTTTTCAGTGGTAATGCAAGCTGGATATATCAGTTATCTAAGTATGTGAAGAGTCTATGTGATGCACGCTCGTTCTAGAGACGGCTACTCCTTTTTATGGCGTAAATTAGTTAAGGGATGACCGTATGGAACTACCCTCATCGATAGCTTTAATTTTGGGTTACTAGAAGGAAGAATATGCTTGCGAGATTACTGGAAGCAGCTATACTGCTCTCGCGAAGAAATAAACTAGTAGCGCGTTCCATTGACCCGATCATTACGCTGCTTACGGCGACATAGGGCACTGTAACAAGGAATGTTTGGACGAAGTGTGCGAGCCTTTCAGTACGAACTGCTGCCTACGACATTATCTCAGTGACAGAAAATAATATAACCTCTTTTCTCAGTATTTGGAACAATCAGCTCGGCTCTAAAATTGCGACTGAGAAAAAAATTGAAGAAAATAATTGTTCCATAATGTTAACGTGTCCTGTGATTCAAACAGTTTTACACAACTGAGGGTTTTTATGAATAACAACAGAGAAGCAGTTATAGGGCAGACAGATTATGCACATTAGGTAAAATTAACACTACTTTACAAAGATGCTACGTCATTGAAATGACTAGATCTGGTATTTTATTATAGCAGCTAGGTATTCAGGAACAGAGTAGAATTAGTGTGACAATGTATAGGGGACCAACAATGTAGCTAATTGGATTTCCTGTCGAAAAAGAGGAGTGTTAGTAAATTGCTAGCAAAACGTACATACTGCTGTATCTTAAACGTAGTTGCCTTACCGCATTACTCGTTTGCTCTGCGGCCTTTGCCAAAGAACAAGCGGTAGGCTGAATCCCCAGGAGCTGTAGACGATTAGGCTGCAGCATGGGTGTTAAGTTAGTGAACAACATTGCAGTAAAATCTCGAAGACCTCATGACGTGCCAAAAATTTCTCATGACCTTTCTTTTTTTTTTGTGTGTGTGTGTCTACGGAGAAAAACCTCACTTAATTTAAGCGCAAACATTTCACTAATGCGGAATGAACAACCGACTTCCGTCGCTTGGAAGGCTCTGCATTAGCAAACATGCGACATGAGTGCGCAGAATTTGGACCCATCACGACATTTGTGCTATAGCACTGTTCGCGGTAATCTCGGTGCTGAGTCCTCGCATGCGAAGAACGCAATAAAATGCATAGTGCAACTCGTGCGATCGGATTCGTACTCTAATATGGTGGTGAGAAAAGAAAGGACGTTGCCCCGTTACATGACTCAACTCCCTTAATGCGCGCCTTGGCCTCTCATATATACGTGTACGAAAGAAGCACTAGGAAGGATGTTAACTGCATTAGTCCGCGAAAAAAAAAAAAAGACTGGGTGGCCTAAGAGCGCCATCGTGTACACTGCAAACATGCTGTAGCAAATGTTAATTTTTGCCCCTCGAAGCCTTATAAAAATGTGCCCTCAGTTTGAAAGGTTGCACATATAATCTGGAATATTAGCCAAGGAACCCCGTGTGAAATATAACAATTTCGCCATTAATTTCTTGAGCCAGCATCCCCCGACTGTCGCAATTTTCTATGTTCATGAACTTCAAACATTTTGAATGTGCATGTCACGAATTATCAGTTCGGCAAGACACATCAAACAATCAGTGCTGAAACTGCGCAGTCAGACACCTTCATAAGCATCGCTAAATTTCAGTGAAGATATATTTCGAGAGCTAAATTCTATACAAATGAAGCAGCCATTTGGCAGAAGAATAAATTTTTTTGCATGTCGGAAAATATTTTCTGACATTGTTTCTTATCTATATCTCTGGAGTTGAAGCTTAATATGTGCTTGTACATTTATCGGTAGGCTCATGATTTCAGTACAAGTAGTAAGGAAGGGTCGCCTTTAGCAGATGTTAAAACAAGTACAGGGGGTAAAAAAAAAAATCCATTTGGTGCACAACGAAAGTGGAAATTTAGTTCATCGCTGAGATCAGCTTCAAATTACTTTGAAGACATTCATGAGGTTCAATGCAAGAACCATTCACAAAATTGATGCTCGTAACGGATTTAAAAGTTTATTGCTAGTAACTTTCGGTCAACTACTCTAAGAGCAAAATATTAAAGCGCCCATTTCGAGAAAAGATATTACTTTTCAAGATAATAAACCAGTACAAGCACAGTGAACGTTGTCAATGCAATCAGTTAACATCCCGAAATTAAATTTGCTGTTAAGCTGGTGAGAGAAGCAAAATCTAAATATGAATACGGCATCGAAGGACCGCTATTCTCTCAGTTACCTGTATGGGATCATCTAAGGATGTTTGGAATCACTGATATATTGTCAGTTCTTGTTGGGTAATTGCAATATCAATTTAGAAAGTTCATGGAATGTGTCTTATGTGCTCATATAGGTATGCTAAGGTCTTAGCATACTCGCAGGCCTAATTGGGAACTTCCATCTTTGTTAAAGTGCTGTTATGTAGAAGATTCCGTACTCAACAGAAAATCTAACCTTGGTAAAAAAGCGCTGATAAGACCGCAAGCCAGACTGCATGGATTACAAGAAGACAAGCGTAGCAGGGATTGGCAGAAAGTGAAGTGGGCAGTTGAGATTGGGAAGCCTGCGGATATTATATGGATGCAGGATAGCACCGAAGTGTAAGACGAAATATCTACTTAGAACAGGAGTAACTAAAGATCCGGACCACGAAAGGGAAATGACTAGGAAAATCAGAATGGAGTGGATCGCATTTGGCAAGTGCTCGCAAATTATGACTAGCAGGATACCGGTATCGCTAAAGAGGAAAGCGTATAATTTTATCTTACCGGTGCTCAATTATCAGGCTGAAACGTGGAGGCTAACGAAAAGGGTTCTACTTAGGTTCAGGACAACACGAAGAGCTATGGCACGGAAAATAGTAAGTGTAACGCTAACACATAGGAAGCGTACAGAATGAGCCAGAGAAATCCGTAGAGTTAATGACATTCTAGTGGAAATCAAGAAGAAATGGCTATAAGAAGGACATGTAATGCGAAGAGAGGACTACAGATGGTGGCTAAGGGTAACAAGTTGGATTCCAAGGGAAGCAGAGAGTAGCAGGGGGCGGCAAAATTTAGATGGGCGGATGAGGTTAGGAAGATTACGGCGATAAAGTGGATGCTCTAGCACACGACTGGGTTAATTGCAGGAGCATGAAAGAGGCGTTCACCCGGGAGTGGTTATAGTCCGGCTGAAGATGACGGGGTGGCAGAGGGCGGTTAATGTGAGGGATATGAACAAGGCATTTGCCCTGCAGCGGGCATAGCTAGTCTGAAGATGGTGCTGATTATGATGATTATTCACGGCAAAGTGAAGATTAAATGACCACGATAGTGATGAGAGTAGTTCCATCATACTGGAATACTCATTGTGGTGTAATGCAGATTGTCATTTATAAACGCCATGGCGTTTTACGGTATTGCATTTCCACTGCAACGTGTACGCGAAATTTGCAATAAAGCTGTGTACACAGGAGACCGATGGTTTCAGAGCATGCGTCCCGGAAGTGGCTGTAGAACACCCCGTTTTCTTTTCGAAGCGAAGTGCAACGGGTGCTTGTCCCCGTTGGCTCTTGCAGCGCCATCTCTCGGGAAACATCGGAGAGTTGTCGGCTCTGCACAGGCAACAGCTGCTCGCAAGAAGTCCGGAGCCTTTCCGCGTCCGTTACGTGTCGTGCCTGTGCTCAACTTCCACCGCGGACTTCCGTACATCCAGCCCGTGCTGGCCTCTCCCGCGCACTTCGAGAATCGTAAGCTCACCCGAATGCAGAACGAAGGTCGCTACTCTGTGGGCTACCTCGTGCCTGCCTACGGACCGTTTGTTCCGTTTCCCGCGGGAATCATCCGAACGCCAGTGCGTGCGCTCGTCAGGCTACACGGATGAGTAATAAAACACCCATGTGCGTGGTTTCTTATCAGTGTTTCTTGACGTCACCTGGCTGGAGTGAAGCGAAAATAAAGCTGAGGAGAAGTAGGATGAACTTGCGCCGTTACTCGCAAACACTAAGGCATAAACAGCACAAGTACTTCTAAACGACGTGAGCAACCTTAATGAGTGAATTTTACTTAACGAAAGATGATTTTTGTCCACGACAAATGTAAACTATTTTCAAATGGTGGAGGGGGGAGGTTAGACGAAAATCGCATTGGAAGAGTAACATTACGATAATGCATTAGACTGAGCTTGAAGTGCCTATGTGACGTCCATAATTTTTAGCTTGCTAATTTTTTTTTATCTCTCTGAAGAAGAGAGAAACGGATTGACTAACCAAAAATATATTTTGCATGTTAGCTCTGTCTCTGTTGCTCTGACGCTGCCCTGTATAGTATTGTAGCTATGTTGGCTAGTTGGTAATGCGTATATTCAAGTACACACCCTGAAAGAGACAGGGTGTAAAGAAGAAATGAAGAATAAGGCTACTATCTCCCTTCATCATTCTCTTACAATCTCGCTGCAAAGCTACAGCGCTGTGAACGAGCCCTACAATCCTTTACGATAGCGAACGAGTGTTATGGGTCCGTGACCTGTAGTTCTTTGAGGTGCGAAAACAAGCAGTTAGTTTGCATATAAATCCTGAAAAATATTTTATGTGAAACCCACTTTTAATCTGCTTGTTTTCATTGCTATATTTAACCAATTTACTGAGAATTACAGTTTCGCTTCTGGTTTTACTCATCGTTATTTTTCCTCATTCAGTATGTCCGCCCCCAGGTTTCACCTTGATAACACCAGTTCACGAAACACCCTTTACCGTTGTAGACCGAACTCATAGAAAAAAGACAGACTGCATTTCGGGTTGCACCCAGCACGGTAACCGGAGGAAAGCTGATTTTACGGGCGGAAGAGCGCGGACAGTGGAAATTTCTCTGCTTCTTTTTTTTTTTTTTTTTTAAGAGAAATATTACGGCACTTTTTTTGCGGTAATATAAGCCAAAAAGCGCGTCAAGTAACTTGGCAAACGTTCAAGTAAAAACTGAGATGTGGTCAGACAAAGTATGTCTCAAGATCTTCATGTCAAAGCAAAGGATGAGGGGAAGTAGAAGGAGTAGAATGAAAAGAAGTATGCGAGCAGAGTTTTCGCTTAAGTTCGAAAAAAATATAAAAAAGAAGCCATTAGGAACAACTGTCACTCCGTCATTCATAATCGTGACCCTTTGAAGGCTAACCGATATGAGAGGTTACTCATCACGGTGTTTGTATGTAGAAGCAGAGCCAAACACAGACAACAATCTGTCACCGATATAGATCAAGCTGAAAAAAAAAAAAAAAGGGAGGGAGGCGCTTTAGCAGGGAGTTGTGTCTGCTTCCGCGTGTGATGTAAACCCCGTGAACATGAAAGGATTGACGTATGCTCCAGTTTGTTTCTGACTTTAAGCTAGAAGAAAATAAAAGCTTTCATTTTTTGGAGAAGAAAAATGATGAAAAATTAAGGAAAAGACGCACTCTTAGTACGAAACGATCGTATTTAATCTTGAATATTGATGGCAATGCCCAATGACGCCGTTCAGCTTGAGATCACGTCTATCGAAGCTTTCCTGTGTGCGCCAGACACATGAAGCTACAATAAAGAAGCGGTAGAGCCTGCAAGATTGAGCGATCCCTGGCTGTCCTTGCGGGAAGGGGGTCGCACATGTGTTTGCGCTTGCCAGTTTGGCATGTCACAGACGACTACTATGACAACCTCTTTACGCATACAGGGTAGCTTTCACATGCTTATTGGAAGTAAATTATCATGCGTAATTTACCCCACCCGGTTCAAGGACACTTTCTTAAAAAGTGATGACAAAAAATCCCAAGTAAATTAGTACTAGCTTTTTTTAGGCAAGACTGTGCTAAGTGCATATACAGCGTACCGATTTAACGTCGCAAACTCTGTTTATTTGCAGTGGTATCATACGATAGAACCGGTAATCAGTCAGTAATTTACAAATGAGACACTCTTTAAGCACATGGAAACTGAAGCTCACTTCAAAATAAAATGCTGCTCCCCTCAACTTGATGGGCTTCAGTACTCGGTTTTCAATTTTGGTCTGCAAAGTTCAGCTCGAAATTTTCAACATATGTTTGCATTGCAACCCTCCAATATAGAACACAGCACCTAAGCTGAGAAATTAAGAGCTGAGATGCAGGCGCCTGCTAAACATGCCTACTCACAAGGGTTTTGGCTTAAAGTGCCCTTTGTAGGAGATCAACCTTTTTTGATACTAAAGCTTTTAAGGCAGTCATCGACTTGTGTACTAGATGAAAAGCGACATCCGCCTGAACTTTAGGGCCATCACCACAGTCCCATATTGTGTTGTCTATTTTACCGCAAAAAAAAAAAAAAAAAAAAAAACAAGTAGCTGGCCTCCCCCGAATATGTCCACAAGCTATATATAACCTACCTTCTAATAGAGATCTGCTGTGAAGACATACGGTCCTAAAACATTTTTCCGACAAGCCGAATTCGGCACTGTATGTATACGTCTTTGCTAACTTACGCAGGTCACGTCCGATAAGCCATTATTATAAAAAAAGAGCCGGACTTCTCACAATAGCCGTGTTGGTTCTCTCAGGCCCTTTGTGAGCAAGGCTTTGTAGCGTACAGCGTAGCTTACTTGAGAAGTTAGCACTTAGCTCATAAGACGTTTATCCGCCGGTTTTGCAGCCAAATATGGGTACCGCCTCGATGTGATGTTTCGAATGCCTCCGCGTGCTGCACCTGCAGAAGGCTCGTACGATGCACCCTGGAAAGTTTTGCGTTAAGACGACGCGTGTGAGCGGCTGTGCCTCTCCTACGTCCTTGAAGAGGCGTATACCTCTATGGACACGCGTAAGTGCCCGGCGCATTAAAGCGATCTCACCATGGATAAGCCGCGAAGCTTAGGGATTACCTCAGATGTGAAAATTTATTTCTTCCCGCTTTTCGCGGCGGCTTCTTGCTCAGAAAGGCGGTGCGCGCGGCGATTACGCTGTGCTGACCCTCCCTGGGAGTCTTGGACCACTTTCAATTAATGTTTGGCCGCCTGCGTTTTTTTATAAAGCTTTTTCTTGCCATTTTCACCGTCCTCTGCACATTACTCTTTGGGCATATCAGTGCCTATTTCTCTGTTTCGTCCTTGAGTTTGATGTGAACTGCGCGGCCATGATTGCTTATCGCAAAATTTCATCGGCGGTATCCTGCTCTGAGGTAGGCATAATCCGTTCTTAAGTGTCCGCTCATTAGAGAATATATTCAACCCAGCTGCTTAGACAAACAGCGTATTTTTCGTCGCCGCTCCGTTCAGATTTTTCTTCATCTGTCGACGTCCGAGATGGTCAGATACTGAAAGGGGTTAGTCGCCACAGTTCAAGCACCTGGCTACGTGATGTGGTGCTGCTATCGTGACCAATATATCATTCTGAAAGGAGGGTGCAACACTGTTCCAGGTAGCAATGGTATTTAATACCAGCGCCACATGTACGGCTATTATTCTCCCTCGAGAAAGCTCATTGTTGCCTAGAAATGAACTTGCATTGTAGTTTCGAGTACTAACGAGTATAGTTTAGCTTTGAGATTACTGGCACTCTGCTGCGCCTACAACAGCGAAGGTGGTTGCGCGAACTGCCAAAAGCATCGCATTATTTACCTACCCTAACAAGCAATATGAAAGGGTTAAAATGGCGATGACAGCTACAAGTCAATTCATTTTTATTATCCGCTGCCTAAACACGAAACCTCTAATTGGTGCCCCGCTCTCAGCTTCATTAATTGTTAACTTTCCTCGCATTCATGAAATATCTCATGCCTTGCTTTGACGTTTTCATCACAAAAAGGATTGGCTCGTTACATATTAATAATTATATGTTATCATAAGTAAGAATAAAAGAAACTGAAACTCGAAGTAAATGCACAGAAGACAGTCTCAAATGCTATATGGCAAATTGTAAGGTAATTATTTGAATACAAAGAAATTGCAGGGACTTCTCTTGAAAATGTCAGGGTTTTTAATAGATTGTGCCACACTGATAAAGAGGTAAATTTATAGGGAATTTTTGAATGGCGAAGTTAGAGATCCGAGAAAATTGAAGATGCTTTTATTTTCTGCATCGAAGATCCCCAAATTTGAATGTTTTGACAGAAATGTGGCCCAGTTATTTCCCGCGTGACAAACAATTAAGATTTTAGTCCTTCTCGATCGTGAGGTGCAACATTCCCCATCAAGGGGGCCCAGTAGGCCAGGCCGAGAACCTTAATGTATTCCTCTCAGTTCATCACCAACAAAGGTTCTCACCAAAGAAGAGAGAAAGTCAGTTTAAGAATAACACCAACAATGTTTTTATTTCGATTTTACAGCAACGAGCAAACCCGCCAACACACTTCGCATTACATTAAAATCTCTTCTTCTCTATATTTAAGTTAAACAATAAACTTTGCATCAACAACTTCAGCTTGTAGTCAACAAAGAGTACAAATTGTGGTGGACAAAAAAAAAAAAAGAAAGAAAAACACGAAGGCTCATGACGACAAAGTTTACAGGTACCTTTTCTCCCAACGGTACTCATGTTATGTGCTTTTAAAGTGCGTGTTCCTTTCCAGAGAGATGAGATCGACTTTAATCTCACAAGCCTCTTTCCATTCTAGCCATACACTACCCGACCCTGTACTGGGATTACCCCGGTCGGGTGAGAATAAATGACTGGTGCATAGGGATGGTGATGGTGGTAGTGAAACGTTGTCGGCACCACCACCTTGGGAGCTGTGACAGGGAGTTTTGGAACAGTCGCAGCGACTGGAACCGCTGGCACGGTTTGCACAGGCACCGGACGGGCTGGGCTTTGTACCTTGGCTGGCTGGTACGTCACTGTCTTTGGGGCTTCGTAAGCGGGTGCCTGGTACGATCCCTGGGGCAGTTGGAACAGTGCGTCCGCTGGTGACGATGGCTGCGTTCCGGGCTCGTTGGTGGACACGCTCACGCGAAATCCGCCTTCGTCAGCGATGTAGCTGACAATGCGAACTCGTCCGTCGGTGTCCTTAAGTCCGTAGGATCCCTGCTTGCGGCCTTCGACATCTCCTGACTCTCGTTGAAAGGCGCCTTCGCCTTCCGGGAAGGTCCAGTCGTACCCATACTGGTAGCCACCTTGTCCCTGCAAAGAAAAAGAAAAAAAGAAAAAGATTGAATCATCAGGATTATGCACGAATTCTGTACTTATTTACTTACGTCGCTGACCGTCAGCCATTTTATATCAACGGTGATATTATGAAGAAAGTGGTCCTAGTCTTGCTGAAGCAATTCCTCCGTTGCATTATACACCTCACTGTGTAGGAAAATTGCCGCAGCATATTTAACGGAACGTCATTGCCTTAAAGACGTTTGAGAATAGCGGAAAGGTCAGATCTCTGAATTCGCGTGACAATTATAGATACTACTTTCCCGCAGCCGGTGAAATCAACAAACAACGCGAGGTTTCAACGTGTGGCTAACCACAATCAATCGTATTCTACCAAGCGGTTCTAGAGTCCAGGTTTCGCTTCTTGAAAGCGCTCATTGCACATCTATTTTCCTGTACAAACTGCTGTCCTTCCTGGCTCTGTGCGTAAAGTGTAAAAAAGCTTAAAGCGCTGGGCTGAGGTCTCCAATTTAACGTTGGGAAAGCTGCAGGTTTGAGTAATTGCCCCTTCACCGATCTCAGTTACTGTTTCGTGACAGCGCTGACTGATAACATTGTAAGGATAAAACCAACGAGGCCTTTATTAAGGGCACCATTCCCTTCCCTTGACCTTCCGCAGGTGCGCTGTTTTCGGCCTTATTCTGTTAACTGAGCTCCGCCTGCTCATTCTTTCAGAATATATTCTTAACTGTTCCTTTACTGGGACTGTACGAGCCAAGTAACTTCATAATTCATCAATGGAGGCCAATATCAGCTACCTGGCATTTCCCTGCATCAATTGTAAGCCGCGCATATTGTAGCGACGCTTTTGTAGAGTCCGTTTTGCGCGCAACGTGGGCGGTCGAAGCGGCCTAAAGGCTAATGGTATGTGTGAAATGTGATTTCTGGATGGTAAGAGCACAAGGTGACGGGTTAGTCTCGTTGCGTGCCTGAATGGGCGTACCGATTAGATACTTACATCACCATTGAAGAATCGGTTTGTTGCGGCCCTCGCTGGGACAGCTGGTATGGCCCACACCGCGGCCGGAAGCAGCACGGCTGCCAGGAACAAGGCTGAACACTGGAATGAATAACGACGCACAAGAGCACACCGCGTGAGTGCCTAACAATCACACAGGGAGGCAGAGTATGTATGTATGTATGTATGTATGTATGTATGTATGTATGTATGTATGTATGTATGTATGTATGTATGTATGTATGTATGTATGTATGTATGTATGTATGTATGTATGTATGTATGTATGTATGTATGTATGTATGTATGTATGTATGTATGTATGTATGTATGTATGTATGTATGTATGTATGTATGTATGTATGTATGTATGTATGTATGTATGTATGTATGTATGTATGTATGTATGTATGTATGTATGTATGTATGTATGTATGTATGTATGTATGTATGTATGTATGTATGTATGTATGTATGTAGAGTGTCCCAGCTAAATGTAACCAAGATTCTAAAAACACCCTGCGCCCTAGCGCCGTGAAAACTACTGAAAGCTGTTGAAAGTCGGTTATCCTTATATACACGATTTGTTTCGTTTGCTAACATTAGTTATTATTGAAGAACAATTATCTAACTTTTTATTTATTGGCTTGAGGAAGAAAGTGTCAATGCAAAATTTGCAGATCGCCTCGAAAAAGCATCTAGCTGCGTTCTTTCCATCAAGTTGCAAATTACGTAAATTTGTTTATTGACCTTTGAAGAAAATCTGCGAAATACAAGAAAAAAATAACACGGATAGGGCAGGAATTTCTGCGCTTCTAGCCGATCCGTCAAGTAACGAAGTCAACCTTTCTCTGGAACGCTGTTATGAACGGGGTTTGGCGGTTATATATGCATATACATACATAATTCTTCAATGGGATAAAGTTGCGCATAACTTATCTAGGAAGTAGGTGCGTCGGAGCTCAAAAGACCACCAATAATAAAAGCTTATGAGCGGGACAATTCCCTTATCTTATACCTACAAAGGAAAACAATACTCCGCTGAACGTGTACAGAGTTCGTTTTGCGTGCGTATATCCACATGCGTGTGCGAACTTCTGGGTCATAATGCACGTGTGAATGAAAATTCGGGAAATGAATTTACTCAAGCCGTGGTGTAATCGCGGCTTTGCGTGCTTGCTTATGCGGGCTGAAATCCATCATCGCGGCACAAAGAAGAAGTGCTGAAGATAAAAACTACTGATATTTTTGCGCTCCCCTAATCTGATGAAATTGTCAGTTGATTCGAGCAGCTAAAAAAAAAAAGTGCAGTTATTATAAACACGTTTCGACTCCTATTGACTCTCGCCAGTCGAACAATGTTCGTAATTCAAATAGTGAATTTCTGTTTACATTTTCTTTGAAGTTACTAGTAGAATGAAAAAGAAAACAAAATTTTACGGAAGCTTGGAGTACCTTGCCGGTGCTCTTGTATTCGCCGTTTAGACGTGGTTACTCATCTTGGCATTTCTTTATGCACCAAACAACGTATATATGAAGGTGCCAGTGCTGAGGATTAGGCCCCCATTTTCTTGCCATTCCGATATTAATGACGTTTTGCATTAGTTTCTCCAGCACAATCACATTTTGCATTGTGTATTATTAAAAAAAAATATTGGACACTTAATCTACGCCTTTAAGGGCATGACGCAACCGCGTTAGTGGCTCACATCTGCAGCTTTCGTTGTGGGGATCTTCGTTAAGATATCTCGATTATTCGATATTCTTTTCATATCTGCCTCGATAATCTCACATGTACTTATTTAGTAGCCTGCAGTCGCTATTTGCCACAATATGTGATAGACTACGTGGCATCAAATAAAGATTTCAAAGGTTCACGGCAATATAAAGCAATATAAAGCCGTGTTCTAACCTAGCTATCCAAATGTGGGAGTAGACTGTTTCATTTCGAACCCAAGGGTTCCGGTGGGATTGACCTTCACCTCACCCTCCCTTTTCAAATGAGATATCCTGCCCACTCGACATCATGTAATCTCGTGACGTCACACAACCCGTCGAGCATTCATTGCCCGGCCGTGCCACCTGTCACCTGCCAGAGGTATACGCTCGGGATTCTTCGCTGCGTACGCCGTTAAGGCCGACGCCAAGGATTATCTGGAAACCTGGCCATTAACTCTAACGCATTAAGAGTTCCTACCACAGTAAACTTGAAGGGCATCTGGAAGGATTCACTGGTGTTCCACAATTTCAAAGTGGTTTGGTTGCTCGACTGCTGCGTCCAAGGATGCGGGATCACATCCCGGCCTCGGCGACCGCTTTTCCTTGGAGCCAGAAAGCATGCAAATCGCCCGTGTGCTGTGCGATGTCAGTGCACGTTTAAAGAACCCCTGAGTCGCTTTTGGATGCTAACCTTCGTAAACCATAACAAACCGATTACAAAGTATTTGCAAACACTCTATAAACACAAGTACAAAGCAAATGTATCATACTGCATATTCTGTTCTCGTGCTCGTATGCAGAGGAATAGCTAATTCTTTGGCAGCCTCTTCGGGCTGCAAGTGTGCAACATCTAGGAAGGCGCAGTTTCGTAATGCGAATTCCAGTCCCCGAGCTCCAATTGGAGAATTACGAGGTGCTTGCTCAATTGAGGTAAAAACAAAATTACACGAAGCTCACCTATGGTGAAGTAGTACATTTATGACATTGCTTAAAAGGATTTCTCTATGCCGGCGTTCAAAATTGATTGAGCAGAAGTTAAAAAAAAAATTTAAGGGTCTCTTAAGATATCTCTTAAGAGTTGAACGGCGAAAGCCTACTCTTCTTCCTCTTATCATTCGCCTCTTTCTCTTGCCTCTTCTAATTTTCCTATTCCTCTTTCCTTCTTCCCTTGGCCTCTCAGTTTAGTCATTGCTAAGCATCTTTAGTAATTTCTAATCAGTTGTAGCCGTTACAAGTCTTCATTAGACATACTGGTCATTTGTAGTCATTTAGTCATTACTGCTCATTACCAAGCATTTTTATTAATACCTAATCAATTGTAGTCGTCACAACTAGTCGTTAGACAATGGTTATTTGTAGTCATTAAAAGTCATTACTAGTCTGTACTAAGCATTTTTAGTCATTTCTAATCAATTGTAGCCAGACATACCTACAAAAAAAAGTGGTATCAAATGCGATACAAGCGGGCACTCTACATCTAACATTGTTAGAATCGAATAATGAAGACTTTCCTATTTACCATGTGCAGTTGACGTAGAAGACCTCAGTGTAAAAGACGGCTTCATAAATTCACTTAGGAACTCGCAAGTTTCAAACTAACCATTTGCTGCTGTATCTGGACAAACGCGAATAAAGGTTTAATATTCTAAGGGGCCTGCTGCCAAGAAAGAATATTTATGCTTCTATGCAGTGAACTAAAAGAGAGAATATAGATTTAATGACCATGGTGTAGAATGTTTAATGCAAACATAGCGCAGTCACAATGACTTCCTTACTGAAAAACTAGACAGTCATCAAATGTTTAGATTTTTAATCCATCGCTTGATGACTGGAGGGCGTATATAAAGGGAGCTTTTAAGCAAATGGAAACCAGCTCATCACATCACACACAAAGAGTAGCTAAGAAAGGCGTGTTCAGCATCCAGTGCACTAAAGGCATCGAAGTTACAATCTGTTCCTCACCATAATTAATTTCGCTATTTTATCTCAAATCTTGCTAGCTAATTTTCCATAAGTGCTAACAACGTCCTGCCTGAACCTTTTATGCAATAAAACCTTGGTCGAAGGTTACCGGAGATAATTTTCTTTTTGGTGTGTGTGTCGAGAAAGAATCAACGCAATACGATGTTGTAATTATCGTTGTTCAGTGCAGCAGCGTGAATATTCTGCGAACGGATCCTGCGGAGGTGTCAGTTGTAGCAAAAACTAACACAACTATATCTGACAACAAAAGTTGTTCCCCACTTCACTTATTTGCTTCTTTTTCATGGATATTTATCGCTTGCAACTCTACAGGGAATAACTAACTGCTGACATTATTTGCCACTTCAGGTATCAAATATGGGTTTGACGGCTGGCTAAGAGAAATGATATACTGGAAAAATAACGCCGCAACTCATTGCCCCCAGAAACACCTTATTACAAGCAGATAACATTCTCGAGCAGCATGAAAAACAGGGCGACTAAGCTTCACACTGTGTGCAAACTATTTCTTCTTCGCTCGACCTCCATAACATATGCCTTACCTTCATTCTGCAAGAACGTGTAATCCGCAGCGGTCTCGGGAAAGCAGATCCAAACAGCGCGCTCTTCAAGCTCCCGCCTCCGCTTTTATACGGCGACTCAGTACAGGATTCAAAGAGAACCGGCGTGCGCACCTTGTACACGCGTCATGTGACTCACAAACCGACTTTAGCGCCGAGTTTACTTACATAAATAAATCTCGAAAAAGAAAGAACTCCTCAGAGGCGGTCAGTGCTCAAGCATCTGCTAGGCTTTTAAAGAAGACACCTAAAAGTATCACACACTCTGTTCACGTACGCTGTTCGTCGTGCCGGGCGTTCAAGGCTAAAAAGAGCAGCAAACGAGTGGTAGCTACGGGGGCGGGTGCTTGAGACTTTACGTTTTATGCACCTTTTTAAATTTATCGAATTCCTCTCCCTCTTCCTTCCTCTCTGGTCTTTATTCATTTCAAGTAAGCGACCAGTAAGAGAGGGAGCTGTCTTGGGGAGGCGGACACAGCCAGCAACAATGCGGGTCGGACGTGGTACGGAATGTTGAATGTCGTGGGGCCGCCACTGAAGACGTCATCGGGCCCATCCCCCTGTGTTTCCCTCCTCCCAACCTCCGTGTCTTAAGCCTTCAAGGTGCGGGCGCTGAGCACACATACGCACTCGCCAAGTACACAAACTTGAGTCCGAGCCCGAGAAAGGGGGAATGCACTTTTATTTAGAGTCTCTTTCAATGCTAGAACGATAACTTGGAGAAGATTACATCGGCGGCTACTGATACAGGTAGGGCACGGTGAGAACTCTCACGCGAGTTTCATTTCCACCCCCGGCATTGAAGGCTATTCGGCTCGTCTTAACCTGCTGCCCTTTTATCTTCACTCTCTCGATGTCTCTATATTTCCACTGATTTTGGCCGCGTCTTCTTTTGGTGCACAGTGTTATTTTGATATTCCGCGACAAGCCGGGATATTGAACCGTACCGAAATAGCAGAGTGCTTAGCAGAGGAATTCATTTTCTCCTTTTCTGTCCACCTCTAGGCCAAAGGCCCCGTAATTTTAACGGCAACATATATTTGTGCGTCTGTTTGCGTTCACCATCACTTTCAGTCTTCTACTTGTCGGCGCTTCTCTTTGTCTCTATATTTAATAGACGTTATCTGAATCTTACGTTCTGTATTTTTCTTCTCACCTCCTCTACCCCATCACTGCTTACGCACCTCCACCCCTCTAGACATTTCCATCCTTTCTAAAAATTTTAAGGACGTTCCTTATTTCTTTATTATTTCAATCTGACGAGGATTCCTCCTAGGGTGTGATTTGAACGCGTGTGTGGCCTCTTGCTTTTTATCCGTTTTTATGCTGGCTGTATTTCGTGTTGATACTTACCGATCAAGTTCAAGGCTACACGCTCTCCTCTGACTGATCGCGTCTTCACATATCTGCTTACGCATGCGATGTACGTCGCTGCGGTGCCCAATGGTGGCGCCGCCCTGAGCTGGCGGCGCTCAGTCTGTGAACGGCAGAAGCACTGAATGTAGGATGGAACACCATTTAGGTCCTGCCATAGCGCTCCCGAAGACTTTTTAATGATTTACTTTTATTTTCTTTTTCACCATAGACTACGCCGTGTTCCTCTCTTGTCAAGGTTGATGAATGAGGGCGTCGTCGGGCGTTTAATGCGGAGGTTCGCATCGTAGGTGGACTGTGAAAATTTTTTTGAGACGCTGGTGTGGGTGTAGCGAAGCATAAACAAGTGACATACCACGTTTTTGACGCCAACATGCATGTCTACAGTTTGTTTCCTTCGCATGACATTCTAGGCTCGGGCGAACCTGAAAGCGAAGCTTTTCCTCGCGACACTGGTAGAACAACCTCAATATCAGGGAAGCAATGTCCAGTTTTCTCATGCAGTTGTTGAACCCATCTTTTCTGGGAAAAATTTATGTGGAATTGGTTTTTCTTAGGAACTAGCTGTGCAAAGGTAGAGAGATAAACAGGAAGCTCAAACTTGTTCGACTCTCTGAGCTGCACACTGTACGCAAAGAACACTTGCTGACATTTTTCAGCTATATAGACTATCATGATTATGACTGGATATTTGCAGTAGGACCAGATGCACAGCCAAAACTTTTGTGCGTTTTTCAGGGAATGGCGCTGAGCTCACGATATATGAATACTTTTAGGTTACGGACGCAAATAAATGGAACATAATATTAACCTTCTCTGGCTCACGAAATGGCAACATTAGTCAGTATTTCAATGCTATTTGCAATACGCCCTGGATATAGAGCAGTGCGGTTCACATGCTATGCGGCTCCGATAAAGCTAAATTAGTTTGCGCACTTTTTACCGATTATGTGCACACCTATGCTTAAAGAGAATCTTAAACAAACATCGGTTACGACAGTTCGCCGCATAGTAAAAAGCAAAGTACTAATTTATACATGTGGCACTCGTTGCATCTTACGAACATTATGAGAAGGAAAAACTAGAGCTTATTGAATGTTGACTTTTTCTTAGGATCTTTCTTGGATAAAATACTGAGTGTGAAACATCAGCGATCAGAGGTGTTTCTGCGTCATCATCTCGCTCACGTTAAATAAGCTCTCTCCTTCCAAAAGAATTTCTTCCAGTTTACAAAAAATAAAACTTTATTATCTTTAGTGCATGTTTGCTATGTTTAAACAGGGAAGCAATTATTATTAGATTGCATCGAAGCGCTGCCATACTGACATGCGGCGATACAAAGGAAAGTTATAGAGCTTCCATGCAAGCTTTCAATTGTCGACTAGGGTGTGCGTTTCACTGACCACCGCCTGCTCGGGGCAGTGGCTCTACCAACTGAGCTAACCAGGACCCTAAGCGGATCACGCGGCAAGGCGAGGGTGAACTGATGAATAAGATTACAAACCTTATGCAGCATCCGCAGTAAAGCGGCCACAAGGGGAACACGCTGCTTCACTGCCTGCGGAAGGTTCCCACGTTTCGCCACGCACGCTTACAGTGCCCCTTTCGACACCGAGCCCTCACCAGTTAGACCCACGGTGGCGTGTTTTGATGCAGTCTCTTTTCTTTAATGATCGCCGCTCATAGGCATTATGTAGGGAGTGATGCATGCATATACGAAGGGGATGCACAGTGGGCCCCTAGTGTTACGAGGACGCGGAGAACGTCGTGCACACAGCCCGCGCGCTCATAGGTTACGCAGTTTGACCCTGCTTGGCGGAATGCTTTTCTACGAAGCGACCTTAGCGCAATGTGCCTACGTGTGGTTTGACGGGTACTCGTCGGGTCAAAGCCGTATAAAACACGCCGAATGTTAACGCTCTTTAGAGGGGCAGAGGACTGTTTGTTTTGCGTTCCCATTGTTTTTCTTTTCCGTCGGACTGTGTTTTGCAAGCTCCGCACTGACTGGTTGTAAAGTGGATCCGATAGCCAGCAATCTTCACTCATGGCCTACAGTACTACTGCGGCTGCAGTTTCAAACGAGAATGATTTAACGAGGCCGTCACTTTGTATTCACAGCAGCCCCCCCTCCTCTGAAGGCTTGTACGTGCGCAAAAGCTGGCGAAACACTAGCTTTTGAAGCTTTATTGGATAGGCGGGGCGTCGGAAAGTGAAATTCTTTAGTGTTTCAGATATTAAACTCGAAAACCTTCAGTCCCGCCCATGAGGCGACCTGCACTTGTAGGGCATAGCATTTTGGGCGTGTCGCGAAAATAAAAGAGTTGCTATCTTAAGACTACATTCCTACAGCTTTTTCAATATTGAAACAATGCTCCAAAGTGTGTCCCTACCCGAGTAAACTAAAACCTGAAGTACGCATGACGAACTTCATATTCACCGCTATATTTAAAAATATACTGTATTTTGTCCCAATTTTCAGTTTGTCAATTTTCCAAAATCGCTAAAGTACCATCATTTTAAAGTGCGAAATACGACTCAACCCTTTTCATACATTAAGGGCTCTTTAAATGCTGGTTTTGAAACGCCGCGTAATGTGACGTCTTCAGAAACCATGTAATCCTTTCCATTTATTTTGACGCGGACTAAATTTATACATCGATCAATCCTTTGATTTGGCCACCTTACTTAAAGTGAGTTTCCGGCGTATACATAAATGTACAAAAGCAATTGATAACGTTTATGCTAAACTCGTATTTCATTACTAATTCGAGCTGTGTTATACAGTTGCCAATCTATGTCCTCCACTGCTCTGAATTTTATTTCTCAACAGCCAATATGCGGAGTTTAGCAATCTTGAAACCTCGTTATTGTTTTTGTTTTTTTTATTAAATTTCACTCTTAGCTCATCCCCGCGCGGCCTGTGTCTCTGTGGAGGAGCTTGTCAAGTTAGGGCCTTCACTCCTGTAAATATATAGAAGGAGCTGGTCAAGTATTCGTAAAGCCCACCTCGGTGAGATTAAACCCAATTCAGGCAATGCGCCACTTCCTGAAGCGTGCAAATGGTGCGTTCCAGCCGTCTGGCCTTACCCAAAGCATGCAAAATCAACAACGAACAACAGTGGCTTTATTCGACTCCATGGTGAAAATTACAATGAAACCACGGAGCAAGGAGCGTGAAGGCAACACGAACACAGATACAAGTTCAAGCTGAATCAAGCAACGTTCTAAGGGACAAAAGGTTGGGGGACGAAAACAGTATCGCAGCAAATAATAGCATCACTTATTCGTAGCTCATATACTGATCATAAATAACTTAACAGAACTCACTACGGTTATCAGAGAGGGTCAGAAAAAAGCATGTGCAGCTATGAACGCTTACGTTCCCGCATTTCATCCTTCAGCCGCCTACTTGTGCTTGCCATAACCGTATCCTACGATGTCACCAATAGACCGTCCATAAATATTAGCTGCGAACCTCGCCGGAGCGGCAGGGAAGGCAGCCAGGAACTTGGCGGCAGTGACTGCAGGAGCAGCAGGGAAGACAGGAGCGACAGCACCGTACGTCACGGCGGGGGCGGCCGCAATGGTGGGAATGCGAGCAGGAGCCAAGGCAACGGACGCAGGAGCGACGACGGGGCCATGGGCTGCAACAGCAAGGGGTGCAGGAGCTGTTACGTGAAACGGAGCAGCTACAGCTACGGGTGCGGTGCCAGCAGCAGCGAGTCCAGCTCCTGCACCATCATCGTTTCTTCCGATAGGAGGTCCTATGGGTCCCGGAGGGGCATTGATGCCTACGCCTGCTGGACTGGAGGCGGCGGTGCCCGGCTCGTTGGTTGCCACCGAGGCGCGGAAACCGTGTGCGTCGGCCACGTAGTTGACGATGCGCACGCGGCCATCAGCGTCGGTCAGGCCGTATGAACCGATGGTGTTACCGGCTGCGTCCCCGGATTCTTTGCGCCAGGATCCGCCGCTGGTGTGCTTCTCGTCGTAGGCGAAATGGTAGTTTCCCCAAACCTGCGCGTGGGAGCACATTACGATTGAAGTTTAATACGACAGATTGCAATATTAGACGAGAATGGCAGAAGAAAAAAAGCCCAAGATATTGAGGTTAATATAAAAGATTTTTGGCTTGTCGCCATAGGGCAGAGGTAAAAGGAATAGAAAGTGGTTGAAAGGTAACACACTGAAAAATAGAAGACATGTTTGTGCATTTCAAAGCTCAAACACTCTTCGGTGTACCGCAATTTTGAAAGCCGCTGATGCCCGATGAAAAATTAACACGGCGCAAATCATTTTATGGCAAGTATGCTTTAGCTTCACAGCTGTATTGAGAAATGATTTTTTTTTTGTATTGCAAGTGAATTTTCCTCTGTCCGGTTTTCTTTTTGTGTTACATAGGCTGCCATGTGCTGCGGTCTTTTGGCACAGACAGTCCTGGAAGTAGGGTATCAAGAACTTGTGCCGAGTTAAGCTGTCGAAGACCTTTATTAAAGTATAACTAAAGTTTGGGTCTTTTGTTTAGTTTTTTAATTCAGATGTATTTTTTGTTTATTTGAGGATGCATTTGTGTTTTAGGCTAGTATTACTTTGAACGAATATGCTGCTGACCTCTTTCGGTGGTTTTTACAACAATTCTATGTGAACAAAACTAAAGTATCATATGTATTGCCTTTTTTTTTTTTTTTTGTTCATTTCGCTCAGTTTTTTCAACTTTGAAGCTGGCTAGAATAGCAGCTTGGGCATGTTGGTTATGCATCTTAAGGTAACAGCGTGGAACGTAGACGGGAGCACAAGATTAGAAGACGACACAAGCGGGGTTTAGGTGGGTTTGCTGGTTAAATTAAATTCCTGGTGGAAAAACACCAAAGTGTCTAGATCTAGATTGACGTATTACAGTATGATTGGAGCCCTTAATTAAGGTGGAACGGTACTGGTGGAACGGTATTGAACGGTATGAAACGGTATGGAACTTTATGGAACGGTTGCTACCCAATCCAGTACAAATACCAATACATGTGGTATTCTTGCTTATTTTACAACCTGAGGCGGCTGGATGGGCATGCTTTTAGCATAAGAAAGATCTTTAGAAAGTGTAAGGCCGCCGATGAAGGTACTATGCAATGTACATTTGTTGCTCTTGCTGAGTTTGTTATAAATAAATATATGATGCGCTGAATGCGCTGAACACTGCACAACAGCATGTTCTATTGGCCTCAGCGCAGATAATTGGTGCTAATTCGGAAGTTCAGTGTGTTCTAAACTAGGGGCCGCGAAGGTTGTGATGCTTACATCTTGCATACGATGCATGGTGGAGACGCCAGATTCAAGAACAGACTGCCCTGCTATGCCAGCCCGAGCCGCAGTCGCCAGGGCCAGCACAATGAGGGCCTGAAGGAAGTCGGCAGAAGAAAACAATTAGCACAGAGTGCTACAGAAGAGGCATCCAGGGTGTCTGAAGTCTGACTTTTTAAAGAAATTTATCCTGAATACGAGTGCATATCAAAGGGGATTGCTTTTTCTAAAGTTCATTTGTGCGACTTTTAGTAGACGTCCACGACAATTTTCGATTTCTTTTGTCCCGGTCCTGCTTTCTTTGCCATGTGGCAAAATTTATTTTCTGTACCAAATCTTTTTTCGGTTTTTAAAGTATTCGTGCGGCGTTTTGAGCTTCGTTTAATTGCCGCGTTTTCAGAATCAGCTTTCTCTGCACTTGACACAAAGACATGGCCAAGGAAAGAATCTGAGCTTTAGGAGCAGTTTGAACAGCTCTCCGCACCGTATGCTGCATAGTATATCCAAAGCTAAGGCGTCACAATGCTTGAAAATATAAACAGCAAAATCCATAAACTTTAAAAATATCTAGAAAATTTTCAAGCTGAGATCATTTCTGTGGGTTTCCTATGAATAAATATTTCTTACACAGCCAGAAATGGATCGATACAATAATTACAAAATATGGCCAGAGGGAGTGATTCAAAACTCGCAGTTCAAATTCAATGAAGACACTGCTGCAGGAGAAGCTAGTATAAACTGAACTGCAATAGGAAAACACGCAACGGCTCTCGTGTCTAGTGAGATAATTTACTTCTAAGGAAATAAAATATTGAACCGTATCATTTTCTTGTCACAAAACCACAACTCACTTTCGATGGAGTCTCGCGAATATCTCCGAAATCTATTCAGCTTTATGATATATAAGGCAGTTCTCTATGAGATAAAGCATTGCTGCTTCCTGTCGCTAACGGAGTAAGGAACTTAGTTTGCCAACAAAAGAGATACAACCCTTCATGCATTCCTTGGGAATAAAAATGGTTATCGGGAGCATTCTAACCTAAAACAAGAGCATAAGGCCTAAATTATAAAGCAGCGATCAAGTACTGAGCTGTGCTCAAATCTCGAACATTAGACCTAAGCCTCCAGATCGCTGAGTGGCAACTGTTGGTATCTCTGAATTAAAAAAAAGAAAGACATACTTTCTAAAATATTTGCTAAGTTGATAAAAGTTGCCTCTATTATCTATTTCCTTTATGAGCCCCCCCCCCCCCCCCCTTACCATAGCAGCCAAAATAAAATAGAGCATTTGATTTCCTGCACCAGTACAAATAAAATTTCCAGTGGATACTAGAAGACGAAGTCATTTTCTTCGCGACGCTCTTCTGCGCAGGTATTTCACAATATAATCCAGTGGCCCGCAGGTTTCCTCCAAGATCATCAAATAAAGGTGCCTTTAAGCAGGCATAGATACTTTGAGCTTTTTCTCACCTTCATGTTGCTCCTCTCAACGTGGCCGTTTATCCAATTGCAGCGCCGTCACGGTTTCCAGTGTGCGGCGGTGACCACTGTCCCTTCTTATAGTGCAGAATCACAGTGACGTCACAATATACTCTTTCAGTACCTTGGTCAAGGTAGGAAAGAAGACCAAGGTTGATGAGGGCGAAAACGGGTGCTGGGGGGACGCGGGGGGGACCGGGATGGGGGTGTCGAAGGAAGAGGCCAGAGGCCGACGCGTTTCACTGTTTCTGTTCTGCTGTCTTTGCTAAAGTCATGCCATTTTGAGTTTCTCTAAACACTGTGGCCCGTTCAAACTGCATTCGCGACCACCACACACATAATGCTACGCCGCGGCCCCAAGCAGTCTGTTCCGTGCCGGTCATCGGGGGAAAGAGGTGAAGCCGGAAAGGAGCCGTGTACCGGAGAGGCAGGCCGTGCATCGCTACAAACTATAAACACAGCAATCACCACGAGCGCAGCGCTGCCTTATACTAGCGTGAAGGGGGAGGACACGAGGAGGATCACACAAAGCGATGGGGACTTACGCAACCGCCGTCTGCTCACCGAAACTTAGTGGCACCGGAAGCAAAGATCGAGGTCGAGGACTTGCTTATTAAGGACATCGCTGTGACCGTGGCAGAGCCCTGGTGAGGCCAGGCCTCCCCAGTTTGGCTTGGTCAAGTGCAAATGCATAGTGTGGATTCTGATTATAGTTCCTTCCTGGTCACGTATTTATACATAAAACAAAAAGGAGTAATGAGATAAGCTCACTGCTTGGCCTAAACGCTCCGTCAAAACGGTGTGGTTTTAGGCCAGTCATGAGCGATCTTGCCGGTGGAGTCCCAGATGATACGAACGCGCATAACGTGCACCTGCTGATTATTTCCGCCTTGCGAAATTTAATTCTATCCCTTTCGACAAAGTGTCGACGTATGATACAAAAGAGTGTGTAATGCAGTCTAACTCAACGTACATACATTGCTTTGTTCTATAAGTGAGGACTCATGGTGAGCACTTATATGAGAAGCTTACTCATGAAGACATTCTACTGGAACAGAAATCGTCCCGATCAGTTTGACTAATGTTATATTTTTGGGAGCAACTTTAGTGCCATCAGCCAGGTGAGGTTACTTGTAATCACTTAAAACGTGTGTCTATGGCTGACGACAGCAAATGCCACATTTCTGTCCAAATAGGCGCATACTCCAGTAGCAAATTTTTATAATATAAATATTATACCGTATCGGCCACCTTGAAAAGAAAACTGCATAAAATAAATACTTGTAGCATCGGTGAAGAATACTAAAGAGAGGCAAAGTGTTTCAATCTTCTCATTTCGCTCAAGAACCAGTACGGGGAAGTGCCATTTTTTCAAACTTTTAACTTTTTAATATAGGTTGTAATTCAAGTTGCAATAAATTCAGCAAACGGTTTTTCTTTCTACACATATGTTTCCTAAAAACATTATAACTTTGTTTATAAACATAAGTAATCAATGTTGAAACCGTCACACCTAGCTTTTGATCGCAATTAGTTCAGCACAGTAGAAGATGCGATAATTGCTTCAAAAGAAAGACGGCTGACGCCAACGCTTGTCCGCACTCATCAAGTGTGCCAGGCAGCTCAGTCAGTGCTGTTTTTAAGACAAAGATCAAACAGGGCACATTTGATGACAGCGAGCAATGTTTTTGGTTCAAGCTGCGCAAAGGTAACTATTTAAAGCAACTGATTAGGCTTTCCTGGAACACAGCATTTCTCCAAACTAATCGTCCGGTGGTCCACTCTAAGCCTGCAAAACGTGAACCACTCACGATATGTGGAATGCATTTTCTATATTCAATGCGACCATATGCCTTCCTGGTGCCTTCCTGGTGCAATACAGGGGAAACGACACTAAATGTTAACAAATGTAAATTTTTACGAGTGTCAAGGTCGGCTGGCTACTTACCTGTATGTCATCTTAACAACGTTGCTCTCGAATCAGTAACGTCATACAAGTAACTAGACATTCACATCACATCTAACCTTAGCTGGAAAACTCACGTCGAATTTATTGTCAACAAAGCTAACCGCCTGTTAGGCTACTTAAAATGGAACTTTCACTCAGCCCCTGCTAACACTAAGCTTCTTTTCTACAAAACCATTGTTCGTTCGCAACTCGAATACACATCGTCAGTTTGGGATCCGTACACTAATGATCTTATCAACTAGCTAGAAATGACTCAGAACAACGCATCTTTTCTTACTATCACCGCAGTGCCAGCGTATCCACGATGAAATCTAATCTCCACCTGTTAACTCTCGTAACTCATCGAAAGCTCGCACGCATATGCCTCTTTCATAAGATGCCATATTTTATCATAATGACCTACGCAATAAACTGCTCATTCCGCCTTCTTATATATCATCTCGCATAGACCACATTCACAAAGTGGGCATAACTGCATGGAATGCTAGAAGTTTCCTTGACTCATACCCCGCACATCGAAAGACTGGAATCGCCTTCCCACTCCTACTGCAACCATCGCTAATTTTTCATTATTCCAGTCTGCCGTGCGCAATGTCGACCATGCAAATTTTCGTTAGTACTGTATAACTTTTGCTTTAAATTTTCTGTGTTCATCTCAGAGTACCGTTCATTTAAACATTTCCGCGAAAATACTCTTTACATATTGTTTAATGATATCTTCTAATACATTTTTTGAGTCCGAAATAATACTTGTGCAATATTACGCAATTCTTAACTATGCTGACATCTTTTTTTACTTGTATACTTTTTTATGTTGTGCATTTTTTGTATTCTTGTACTGCACCCACTCTCCTCTGTAATGTTCTTACCCTGAGGGTAACAATAAATAAAGTTCCTGAGGTCAAACTTAGGTGAAGAAGGAGAAAAAAACAATTTACAGGTTAAAAGTTTTTGACACAGTGTCAATATATTTCCGCCCAAACACTATCCATGGCATCTGGTTAATTTTTCGGATCGATGTCAATATTTCAGAAAGGCCTTTAAGAACTCTTTTACCCTAAATTCGTTCGCAGGCAGCATAGTGTCTATCTTGATACATTCTCAGTCGCGTCCCGAAGTAATATTTTCGCTAGATGTCTCCATGTAGGCAAATTTATGCCCTGCAGTAAACGTCTCAATCTAAAGGCACTACTATATTTTTCGTAACATCAGCGAGCATCCTCTCATAGAAAAGCTGAGGTCGCCAGGTGGCGCTTAAATTGTTCACTGAACCCCTAAAAGCTTCTGCCGGGTGCCGCTTGAGACACTGAGAATACGTAATCTGAATCTCATGTTCCAGAAGATCGTATTTTGCTCATAATGGTTCGTGTCAAGATTTGGAACATAGCCAAGTTAGCTATTGCAGGCCACTGGTAGCTTCGACAGAACATAGATACCCATTTTGATAAGCGAAGAAAGATGCCATTAAAAAGGACTACGGTTGACAAAATTTCCATGGTATTCTCCAATGTTTGAGTTCGGTGCAGCAACCTAACATGCATTCGACAAGCCGAAATTTATTGTATATTCTCAGTGACTTTTAGTCCTCTTGAGATCAGTGACGAGAGTTCTTTCTTATTGTTTCGCTAATTTGCACACAAGGTATTTTGTATGAAATCATGCAGACAATTTTCTTATACAGCAACCAGAGAAGGCTCCTGCCCTTATTCTTGTCGGTCCAGTGACGAGAAGACGCAGTTTTACCACCGACGATACTAACCAAGGGACAAAGCAGCCCATATGCCCATATACATATTTCACGGACTGAATGTTTAACCCACGCCCGCAAGGGAACGAACCAAGAGCTTAGCACTGATGTGTCATCCACTTTGATGGTATTATTCCTTGTTACGAAACTGCGGCCTTTTGTAACCGCAGTGCGCGATAGCATACAGCTAACAAAAATAATGAGACAAGGTCATTCAGGAGCAAGGAGCATTCAGGACTGTCGCTGTCCGTACAGAAGCCCCAACTGCTTCTTTAGAAAAGGCTTATAGCTGCAGCCCAGCGATGGGAACATGAGAATGTGGCGATATGTGTGACGTTTTTTGAGCCGCACATGCGAGTTCCTCGTTCATACCTGGCGGAATATGTATACGCTGTTTTCTTTAGTGACCGCCGTTGCGGATGTGCGAGGCCTTTATGGCAAGCAAGGTGATACAGCTCCTGTCTTCGTCAAATGTACGGTACCTCAACGACGACCGGGCACATCATATTATTTTTTTATACTCACCGCCACACAGTATGAAATCATGCACAACATTTAGAAACAATGTGAAATCGCATATATACTTTATGTTTAGCAAGCAACTCGCATGTGCGGCTCGAAAAGCTTCACACATATCGCCGCATTATAATAATAATAATTATTATTATTATTAATATTATTAATATTATTATTATTATTATAATGTGGCGATATGTGTGACGCATGGCATAAAAGTGCGTATTTCTGAATAAAATAATTTCTTTGTGAAAAGCGCTTTTGTCGTCTTCTTTTCTTTTTGTGGCCGTCTAGACCATGCTTTCCTTTTGGGGCTTTAAAAAGGGGTAAACAAAAGCTCGCTCACTCACTCACTCACTCACTCACTCACTCACTCACTCACTCACTCACTCACTCACTCACTCACTCACTCACTCACTCACTCACTCACTCACTCACTCACTCACTCACTCACTCACTCACTCACTCACTCACTCACTCACTCACTCACTCACTCACTTCCTCACTCACTCACTCACTCACTCACTCACTCACTCACTCACTCACTCACTCACTCACTCACTCACTCACTCACTCACCCACTCACTCACTCACTCACTCACCTCCTACTTCTTGCTTGCTTACTTCTTACTTTTTACTTACTTACCAGCCATACCCGTCACAAGAAATAAGTAACCATTTACAACTATAATTACATTATTTAAAATTTGACTGATTGCAATGGTCAAATGCAGCGCAAAAAAAGTAACTGAACGGTTACAAACAGTAATCGACTACAATTGCTTTACATTTATTTGAACTTCATTGTCACTATATAAGCTCCCTCAAACTGCATTAAACAAGTGGGGTTGCCTAATTTTTTTTGGCGCGTTATCAATATTCTACAGGAGTTATTTTTTAAAGTTGACATTGCTGTCTTTGCAACGTTTCCATGTGAACGCATCGGTCGCTACACTGAACACTCTCTACTTGTTAACGCAAAAGGGTAGGGCGGTGTTATACCGTACGAGCAACTTGGGCACCCTCTTGTAGTTACGGAATGCTTTCATGCCGGTTTCTAAGTCCTCTATAAAGCGCTTCGCTGTCGGCGCTGTGAAAGGTCGCTGCAGGTAAGGCCGCTGAAAACCTAAAAAATTTTGTCTAGTACTTTCCTTGGGAACATCAGATGCCGTTTCGGGTGTGGGACTATAAGAAGGCTGGTTCAATTCTTCGGCAGCTGGGCAGGGAGACTCTGAGCCTCGTTTCTCTATGATTACCGGTCATTTTAAAGTACTTCCCGGAATTGTTCTCAAGCTCACATAAAACCACCCAACTATTATGGCTAAATTATAGGAGATCAAAGCAGGCCTCTTATTATGTGCGGCGTAATATATAGTCCTCACGTGCAGTTACTATTTCCGTGTAAAATATACATTTTGAATATTCGTAATTTCGGGTATATCTTTAACGCATCTGCCAGTGCTGAAAATTTAAAATTAGCAAATATTTTTCTATTACAACGACTTAGCTAGGCTCGACTTATTTTAAGGAGCATCCATAACCCCACCACCAGCTGCACCAAGAACGAAGAAAGCAGAGAGCGTAACATGCCAGGCAGACAAGTGCACCGGCGTGCGCCTGAGCAGCATGATAAAATCACATCGCTGCGAATTCTCCGCCCTCGTAGTCTTTATTAAAAGAAGTAATTGATGAATTAAAGAAATATTCGAATTATCCAAAAGGTTACTGTTTGAAAAGAGTAATCAATTAATTACAAAATTATTCGGAAATGTAATTAGTCACAAATAAGTAATTATGTACAACTCTGTTACTTAATTGTAAACTTAATGCACAATTCATCAACTCACCATCTTGCTGTATCCGCTACTAATTTCTATGTGGCCTCGTTGTGCTGACTGTTTCCAAATGTGACCGCAAGGAGTCTTCAAGTAGCGTAACACGACGTTCTTAAATAACGTCTCATCCTAGGTGCGTACAGTATTTTACGGGCGAAATAAAATCAGTTGATCATTTTACTTCATTTTTACTTTTTACATTTTTACTTAATTTTTACTTCATTCAAATTCAATCCACATGAAAATGGGGATCAGTCACAGGGCAAGCGCTACGTAAGCAGAGCATGTCCAGCAGCAAGCAACATTTGCGTTGTCTTACTTGCGAACTTTATCACGCCCAGTATACACTTGTATTTTGGCAAACAATTTTTGACCGATATCAGAATGTGATGGTTGTGGCTTTGTCGATTGCTTCGTTTATGCAATAGCACGCATAATATTTCAGCGAAATTGCATAAAAATAAGAAGCAACTTTAAAGCGAGAAATTTTAAGAATGGAGGCACGGACCATGTTCTTTCTTATTTAGATTGTTTTAAATGAAATAATGACCTTAAACAAAACCTTAAGCAGTGCTAAAAAATCTGTCGACTCAAATTATAATAAGACAATCAACTATTTCATGGGATGATTTTACGATAGAATCTTGATTTACCTTTGATGATACTTAATGTTGGCTGATGCGTGTGGATGGCATAATTACAGACAGGTATTGTTATTTTCGAATTATGACTCTTGTACTGTTTACACAGTAAAAAAAATTTACGGGCGCCTAGCGAGCTACTGGATACCAACACAACTGTCAACAAAACATGAAATGCGTGCAAAGACAAATATCAGAAATTAAAAGATCTAAAAAAAAAAAACGTATTTATTACAAAGAACTGAAAGCAATAGCATACACTCGAAGCGTTAAAAGTGTAATTTTCTTGCTCGCTCAAGAAATGCGCCCACGTGCGCCCCGGGGAACATTCTGTGCATCATTTTGTCGATACCTAACATGGGAACGTATGGATGGAAAGATCTTGCTTCGCCAGGAATTTCACAAGTAGCAACAGCTTCAAAGGGCGAAGTCCATCAAGGTCCATTTATTCCACTTCACTATGGAGCAGCACATATGACGCTTTGGGCATGCGACGTCAAAGCACAACACGAACAAGATTCCAGAATTTGAATGTACAAAGCAACGTAGATATGCGCGGGCGTGCGCGCGCGCGTTTGTGTGTGTGTGTGTGTGTGTGTGTGTGTGTGTGTGTGTGTGTGTGTGTGTGTGTGTGTGTGTGTGTGTGTGTGTGTGTGTGTGTGTGTGTGTGTGTGTGTGTGTGTGTGTGTGTGTGTGTGTGTGTGTGTGTGTGTGTGTGTGTGTGTGTGTGTGTGTGTGTGTGTGTGTGTGTGTGTGTGTGTGTGTGTGTGTGTGTGTGTGTGTGTGTGTGTGTGTGTGTGTGTGTGTGTGTGTGTGTGTGTGTGTGTGCGTGCGTGCGTGCGTGCGTGCGTGCGTGCGTGCGTGCGTGCGTGCGTGCGTGCGTGCGTGCGCAAAAATGTAGTGCAAAGATTTTGGTATTCAGTTTATTCTTTTTCCTGTTTCCTCGGCTCATCGCCTATTTGCACCTTCTGTTACTGCATTTATATAAACACTATTAAGTCCACAGATATCAGTGTCGGCGGCAGCAGCCAAATATTTGTTGGCTCAGACTCCGCTAGAAGCGGCGTAACGGGGAGCCGCCGGAGCAGTATTGGGGTCTTTCGCAAATTTGGCGTCACGGACTACAAGAGAAAAGCCGTAAGCACGAGCCGCAGCCGCCGAAGCGGCGGAGTCCGCGATATCGGAGACACGCTGCTCGGGAGTAGCACCAAAGATGGAAGCCACGCGAGAAACGGCAGCTTTATCCTTGAATTTGACTTCCTCGGCTAGACGAACAAAGCCGTAAGCGCGAGCCGCCGCTGCAGTAGTTGCGTCGTCCGTGGCATTTGTGGCACTGGCAGTACTGTCAGCTGGAGAAGCTCCGGGTGCACCTTCCAAACCAGTAGCACGGGATGCCCGAGCAGCGCCGTAAGAGGAACCAGCAGGGGCAGCCGGTGGGGCATCCGAGTATATGGTGGGACGGGCTGGAGGCCGAGATGCACCTCCGTATGCAGGAGCCGGCGAAGCAGCAGGCCTGGCCGCCGCATATTCGTCAGTAGGAGCGGCAAAAGCAGAAGCGGGGATAGCATAGTTTATGGAGGGGGCAGGACCGGTGTTGCCGAAGCTAGCAGCAGCAGCCCCGTGTGGAACAGCGGAAACACCTGCCACGCCTGGAGCTGCAACTACTCTGGCCGCGGGTGCAGTGAAATGTGGTGCTTGAAGGGGAACCGCCACTGGAGATGGGACAGCAAACGGTGAAGGAGCAGTTGCAACGGCGGCACCTCCTCCGATATAAGCCCCGGTGGGTCCAGAAAGGGCCCTGATGTCTACGCCGGCCGGGCCAAAAGCGGCAACACCCGGTTCGCCAGAGGCCCCGTAGTTGAGGATAGGGACGCGGCCGTCAGAGCCAGCAAGGCCATACGGGACAACAGCGTTACCAGCTGCACCGGACTCCCTGCGCCAGGAATTGCTGGTCCTGGGCTTCTCATTGAAGGCGAAGTTGTAGTAAACCTAGGTGTAGATGTACGATGAGATTAGGTTTAGCGCCACTCATTACAATAGTTTGGATTGAGGTACCAAGCCCAACTCATTTAGCTGCCGAAATGCTGAAAACGGGGAAACATGACACCATTTTGATTGCTGAAGGCATCTGCCAACTGTGACTGCTGGACTATCCTAATATCTCTCTTAAATGTGTTCCACATAATCTCCAGTTAAAAATGGAGCGTAATTTAAACTTTGAAAACAAAAATGTATTTATAACTAGAACTTGTGTGGAAACAGATTAAGAGTTACTTTGACACATACTATATAGCTTGATCTGTAAAGACACTAGTTGGTAGATAATATCACTGCCAGACGGCCAGTTTCAACGTCATTTAAGGAAGTGGTCAAGGGAGAAAAGCCAATGCCGCGTGGCAGTTAGCTCAACAAGAATAGCTAATCTAAAATAAAGTTCGCAGAGAGGTAGCTCAATTTTAGGATCAGCATCCCACCCAGTAAATAATAAATAACATATCTTAAATCTTCCAAGGCACTTATATATAAATTTGTGGTTCAATTCAAATTTTAAACCTGGTAAGCCGCTAATCATATAAGTTTTATGCCATCATCAAAAACGACCACCTCGCATAATGTAAAATGTAAATAATGTTATGCTATAAATGCTTTGTTCCGAGTCGTGACAGCGATTCCCTCGTTTTCCCGTCTAATAATATTTTACGACTATAAGGAACTAATACAGCATTAGTGATGCGACGACTGTACCTTGGAACACGACAAAGACTGTGATTGGTCTGTGGGAGCTATTGACAGAATGGTAATTAGTAACACCCTTTGTAGGGTGGGGACAACTATTACTACAGTAAATTCCTTTGGATTAAATACCAATTTTCTTCTTTCTAATCACGTCCCAGCTCTTCTACCGCCGTTGTTCACAAATTCTCAGAACGCTTCCTACTCACTTCTACCCTATTGAAGCTCTTTACTACGGGCCCGGGCTCTTCCTAAAGCAAAATTCACCTCCGTTATCTTTGTGGTCTCATGAATCCGATGGAAAGGCAGTAAATATAAACAAAATGCAACAAAGAAAGATACTAGTTTTATTGTTTCTCTATAGTAACAACATATATAGTCTGCACGATTATATTTCTGCCAGTAGCACTCGGTCCTCAAGCACACCGCCCTATTCACGGCAAGTAATGCGGTTAATTTGTATTGTCAACAAAGTTCTTCCATTTAAGTTTTGTTTTAGCCGTGGCATGGAAGTATCAGAGTCGGCTGGTTAAGCATTTTCTTTCTCCAGTGAGTATACTTTCTGAGGTTGGTACTTTCTGTTTAATGATTAGCACAATAATATTTAAGGCGAACGCCTTTCTATGATCAAGGTGAAGATCTCGCGCTCGCGAGATTCGGCGAGATGTGTCCGCGAGACGTCGCAGTAGGTTCTGACGTCGACATTAATTTTCCCGGCCAAGGCGTTGCAATAAATTCTGACGTCGACATAGTTTCCCCTTTCGGGTATAGTGAGGCCTATTCTTGCATGTCGAGCAGATAATTCGATACTGATTTTGTTGGCGATAAAGCCAAGGAAAAGAAAGAAATGAAATTATAACAAGTAGGGAAACACACAAGATAGAGGTAGAAGAGAAGATGTAGACAAAAGGGGAAAAGTGAAGAAGAGGGAAAGGCTCTTGGCCATAAAGATCTTAAGCGAAGCCAAGTGCAATGTTGTAATTTTTCTTGTCTCTGACATTGCTATTTATTAGCAAGGTATTGAACTCTCCTCTATATAGCTTCGATATAACAGAGATATGATTATTGGAAACTTTAACTGCCTACAGCCTCCTTTTGCATCAAGCGTGCTTCGTTGCATACTTATTTGGGCTGTACCTACAGTTAAGAATGGCGTGCGCGAGCATGGAGCTCTCGCTTGGATGCTAGGACTACATATATGTAGGCCTTCCTATTTGTAACAAATGTTACGAATGTGAGATGGATGAGGGTTTGATATTTACGTCCTGTTCATGACGCTGGGTGGAGGCGCCGGCTTCAGGAACAGACTGCAGAAAGACACCAGCACGAGCCGAAGCAACCAGGGCCAGCACGACGAGCTCCTGGGGGAAGTTAACAGCAGAAAACAGTAAGCACAGATATCAGTAAAAAATGAAATTCTAATGCACTGTAAGCTCTAGTCGCTTTATGTCTTTCTACGCTCAACAAGTGTATTGTTTAATCAGGTGGGTACTCATGGTTTAGTGCGAAGCATTATGTCTCTGCAACCTTTCGTCGCAGATTTCCGCGGTATCACCCTTATTGTTTCTTAAATATATGTTGTTCCATCGTTATGTATATAAATACAAAATAAAAACTTTCTAGGTTTTGCATTGCTTATAACGTTGCATACGTAACGCTAAATCTCACAAAGAAAATAGGATAATGAAAGCGGGAAGGTGCGAGTGAATATAAGCGAGTGCACGACCTTTGAGGGAGCCCGAAAACGATATCGCTCAAATAGAAACAGTTATAAAATAACCTGCTATCCCCACTTCCATCCTCAACTCCTATGCTAACCCGTACCCGAGAACGTGATTGACACCTGATTATCAATAGCTATGACAGTGCGATATAGCATAAGAACCTTGTGGTGAGCTATTTTGGGCGACCACAAATACCGTATACATACCACGCATTTCATGCATTATGCCACACAGAAACCATGAGCGAACATATAACAATGCATCACCCCAAGCATATTTTAAATCGATTAAAATTTTTTGTCTTCTCATGTTGGTCACATCTCGGTCCCTGCCTTCTCTCCTCTAAAAGAGGAAAGGGAGATTAAATAGACTCGCCTTCCCACCTGCCGACAGCAGCAGGCGGCTCTTGCTCTCTGCCAGATGGTAGGTAGAAAGTGTGTGACACCTCCGCATGCCGCGTTGTCGCAGCGATGAGACCTTTATAATATCGCATAAATACATCTGTCCGCCCTCGCACATGTTAATTTATATCCGTTTTAGTTTCAGCAGTAGTGCTATTGACCTAGAAAGCATTGTCTTTTGAAAACACGGCAATCTTAAAAGGCCTGTTTCACAAGAACACCGGCGTTGCCTTTGGAGGCTTTTTCAGCGTTCACGTTTTGAGCCAAAAATTATGGTCATTTCTCTATTTCTGGTCTAAAAGCTGGTAGGCGATATATCCTGCCACTGATTGGTCGCCGAGAGTCCTGACGTCATAGACCAGATGACATGTTAGAATTGCAACTCCTTGAGTTTTGAGGATAGAACCCGCGACCTTTCGATCCTGAGTCAGAGCTAGACGCCACTCCTTAGGACACATTCGCCTTCGTGTGTGGTTTGATTAAAGCGGTGCTTTTTTACGGGGGGGGGGGGGGGGGGGGGGCATTTCACATAGCACCGTTCCTTACGACAGCAGGCGAACGAGTACGTGCGAGTTAAGGGAGATGCAAATCAAGAGATAAAGACAACGCGAGGAGAAAACTTAATCTACAGCGCCACACAATTTGAAAGCAATGACTTCAGGGCTAACATACTAAGATTAAACTGCTAAACCATGCTACGTTTCGCAAGTATCCAACAACGAATGCATTGGATTAGCTAGCAGAAAGATTCCTCTGTCTTACCCCGTCATGTTTGTTGCAGGCTAAGCGACCGTCAGCCAGGAAAAATTTCTTGGCCTGTGCCGCCGGAAACGAATGTGATAACCTTCAAATTCCTCCAGACTGCATACACCAACGAGGAATCGTAAGAAAAGCCACAGACGGAGCCCACTAACGCTGCGTCGTCGTACCATTATAGGTGGAGCTTGAGTCGCCCCAAATTTAAAAAATATTTTTCAAGTTTTCCTAAAACAACGAATTCTCTATCAATAGCTCGACATAGTTTTCCAAAGGGTTCTAGACCTGAACGCAAGGATAGGCGTTGGTTTGCTGTAGTTTCGGTAGTCATAAAACCTAAGCCGGAACTCGAAACGTTGCAGGCACACAACTATTAAATTTGCGATATTCATCACAGATCCTACAAATTTTAATCTTTTTCTGCTGCGGTTCCATGTGAAGTGAATAAAACTGCGTCATATTAACGGAAGGGCATAAGCTATGTCCTACGTTTCCCGGGTAACATGCAGTCATTCGGCCATGATGATCAAAATATGTCAGCGTTAATTCATGCCAGCTTCAAAACCTGCGTGCTTGGAACTACGATGTGGTTAATTTTTAGGTTATAGTACACGTTACGTTATGTGAAGTTTAACGTCTCGGAGCCACTCAGGTCATGAGGGACGCCGCAGCGTAAGCCTCCAGTTTAGTTTCGACCACGCGATGATCTTTAACGTAAACTGACATTGCGCAGTACATGGACTCCTTTTGTGTTTTTTTTTTATCAAACGCAGCCTTAATTATTGAGTTAGAGTTGTCCTGTATACATTAATCTTTCTCGTTCTGTACAGCAAAAAATACTTTTGTTTTAAATACGTTTCTTAACAGAACTGTAAATAGAAACAGTTTGACTGTAGCGACAACTTTACATTTTAATAAGAGTATAGTGAAGCATCAAAGCGAATTGTAAATGAAACAACCATGCCACCTGGCATAACGCACAAACAGGTCAAAGTATGCGAAAACAACTTTCGCCTGTCGCTACCTTTCATTATATAAGAACACAGTTATACGTCCACATTAACCTCTTGACAGGCTTCACTTCCTGGTTGCAAGCCAATAATTCATTGCACTCTAGCGCTCAAAGTGCTCAAGTTGCCCGAATTTCTCGTCTACAAAAGCCAAAACGTAGGCAGTTTGCCAAAAAGCTTCACGGACACTGCCACTTCCTCACCTTCATGTTCCACCTTGCGGTCAGGCCGATTTCTCCCAGTGCAGTCCGGTCGCCGTTTCCACTTTCCAGTTGTAACAGCTGCCTCGCCTACTGAGGGACGACAGTGATGTCACGGGCTACCCTTTCGACATTCCATCAAGATAAGGAGGAAGACTCGAGGATAGTTAGTAACTGTGCAACGCTTCCGTTCTTCTGCCGGTGTTCGCGTTATGCTGAGATACAGATATGCGAACACAACAAGGAGCCCAGACTGAAATGGCCGCCCCCAACACAGGCGCCAGTGCGACGACACTGTCCGGTATGGTTTCCGGTTGCCAGTCATCAAGGCGAAAGAGAGAGCGGCGCAAAGAAAGAGCCGAGTTTCTCGCTCTCAAGCCAGGAATCAGACCATTCCGTAATGGCTACATTCACTGGAGGCGCTGCGTAAGAACGTGAAGGGGAAGGAAACGGGGAGAGTAAAAGTATGGTGGGGCCCGAAGCAACGGGCGCCACCGCCCTGAAACCTAATGGCACTTGGCGTGAGATCGAGGGCACCGCCCGGCTTTGTAAGGACATCGCCGGAAGAGAAACAGTGACCGTGTCCGTGCAGCTGTTCTCCTTTTCTATTCAGTCAAGCTCCGATATATATGGACTCTGGACACTTGTTTGTTTTATTAGTGCTCAGATGCGCGTGTAATTGTATACAGGATGGAAAAATGCAGTCAGAAAGAGCCGCGTGCTGATGGAAGCTGTGGAGTCCGTTTTTATTCTGACTAACCTCCTGTCATCATCATCCCTACTCTTATCTTAAACTTTTACTCGTGATTAAGTGAGTGCTCAACGGAGTCATATATGGGTACAATTTTCCATGAAAAAAAAATGCAAATGTGAGAAAGCAGCCATGACTAAATACAAAAAGAAACGTTTAACGGATGGCTTAACGTTATGCTGGATCATTTTCGGTAAATACCAGGCAGTGATGGCTATCTGAGGGCCTTTTCGCGGTAATTGCTTTTGCAAGCAAGTGAGAGTGCCTACGGGTGTAATGTTGAAAACTGCCTCAATTTGTTCCGGGAACGAGGATTATGAGCATGAGACCAAAACACGTAGTACTACACCGACCCAGTGCTGCCAACGTCGACGCTATGATTTCGTAAAGCAGTGTTAGTAAGCATTTTCATGTCCAGCCGCTAGGCAAACTAACCGTGCTTAATGTTTAAGACGAAAGCCTTTAATGGCTCATACTGTCCTCGACAAAAGCTGTCCGCGCGAGCGGCGCACCTGATTGGTCGACAGAGAAGTGACCTCACCAGCCTCCAAATCCGAAGCGACCAACCAAAAGTCTCATCCTATCTAGCGTTCCTGCAATCTGAAATCCCACACTTAAACGCGCGCCAAGGAACGCCACGCGACAGGAGCGATGATGTACCGTCCAAACGCTCACTTGGAGAAAATGTGACAGATATTGCGCCTTTCCTTTCCTGTAAACCAATTATAACTATATGTAGCACTGCAACGAACGCCGACAAAAGGCAAACAATGAGAGGCAAATGATAGGAGAGAAAGGGTATACTTTCGTCCTTCTCCTCTTAAGAGACATCTGAGAGACCCTCTAATTTTTTGCTTACGCCCAACGGTGAGCTGCAGAACGTATTTTCTTCCCCCAAGTATGTGCAGAAATGCACTATACATGCGATTCAAAGGAATGCGATAATCTGTAGATTTCGCGTCATGGCACTGTAGCCGATTTTTTTTCGAGGCCGCTAGGACACACTTCGGCCTTAAATACAAGGTTTCTGACGATAACTACAGGGGCTCGTCAAGTCCCGCGTCGCAAAGCGTTTGTCCCACTTACCGTGTTGCAATCAACAGAACGATCGGCGACTATCAATGGTAAACCTTTCTATTGCCACGTGCCAGATGATAACGTAAAAGGTTTCTCGCGGATAAACACACTGATCGTAGGTTACTTAGCCTAACGCAGCGGATGACAACTATATGCAATAGAAATGTAGTCCTCGTTAGCGTTTATTATCGTGTCGCTCTGCATACCAGCTTAAAGCAGACCTTTTACAGAAGTGAGGCCTGGGTTCCTAAACGATGACCGGCCGCGTCTGTAAGTAAGGACACGGTATCTCGCCTAGATGTGAGTGGTGTTTATGATCTAATAGGTTTTTTATACATGTTTAATTCAAATGCCATCTCATTGGGAAATGCACTTCAAGAGGTCTTGTTTAAAGCCGTTTAGTTCATACGTTACTCGGGTTATGCCGGGAAAGTTAGAAGCCAAATCAACGGCTGAAAATTTGAACGGGAAAATGGTGGCACGCAATTGAGCATATGAACACTTATTGCCAGCATTACAAAGCTTTATGGAAATATATGAGCCTTAGAAAAACCTCGAAATTTGTTCAAAGGCTTCGGAGGATATAGCCATTTCAAGGATAGATTTTTTAAAGTTCCGCCATTGTGAATGTTTAAAGAAACTCCATTAGGCAGCAATGAGGACTTCCCTTTTTCACAGTGGCTTTCATGGGAACACTCATACACGGTAATTAAAAGGAATGTTACAGATACGAATAGTTAGCTGAAAGATTCGAAAAAAAAAATAAAAGAAACAACTGTCAACCCGCTTAATATAAAATGAATAACAGATGATCAGTGATAGCAATGAGCGTTAAGTTTCTACACCGTGGTAAATTTTTGATATCGTCTATGTGAAAAGACGTGAGAGATACATTAATGTCAATCGATGTTACTCATTTTTGTTTTCCGAGGCCGTCAGGCTTCAAATGGTTGAGGCCGCCGCTGTGCCGCCGACGTCGCCCAACAATTGCTTCCTACACAGGCTACAAACGCTCACGCTTTAGAAGGAAAAGGAAACAGCGAAAGGCTGACCGGTCCACTGCTCGACGAGGCATTCAATAATAGATCTTGTTTTTGTCACAAAAACTGACGAGGAAGTTAATTCTTAGCATTTCCTATATCACAAAAGTAAAAGTCGAACGAGATTCGAAGGAATCGTCTTATTATCAGGGACAGCGAAGCGTTGAAAGTAGAATGGGACAATATCTTCATCCTCCCTTTGATTATCCTTCTCAGAACCACCAATAAAGTCGCGTTTTTTTTGTTTTTTCATACATCGTAATAGACTCCACAGCACCATTTTGCTACTTGAAATGATAAGGTAATATTCATAAGGACACGATGTGGCAGAACGTTTCACTAAAATTTTCTTACAGATACTTTTTTCTTTTGCACAACTCTTCTTACCGTGAATTTTGTTCCTTGGTGTACGATTTTTTTTTTTTTTTTTTTTTGCCGTCTCAATGCTGCGTCTCGCCGCATTCTGCTTTCGGCACAAAAGCGGGTTGTTCTGCGATAAAAATGTTGCCATATGTAAGTACAATTGTGGTAAACTGAAACGAAACTCCATAAATTCAACTCATAGATGATTTTTCTTATGCTGAGGCTATCATTTATATCGAATTGGTAAGGAGAAAATAAACAAAATGCATGAACGTGCGTTAAAATAGTCTGGCCGCGGCAAATTGCGGACTGAGTGTGGTGTTTAAACGGCACCGATACAGGAGCATCGACCTTAAAATGAGATAGCTGCAAACTCATAATGAACTCCTGAAGAAAAAAAATTCCATGAGTTTACAAATGACCAGTTCGATAAAAATTATTTAAGTTAATTCGTGTTATATCGCCATCTTGTGTCGCAGTAAAGGTTACCGTGATGTCTACTCGTGTCTTTTCGTGTAACCATACTTGGCTGCACACGCAGATCAGTTCACAAATGTGTTTGGCCTTATCTAAATGTCATGCACGGGAGTTGCTTGGTCGAGACTGCCAGAGTACACCTCGTTATAACGCCTTCTGTTCGCAAGTTCCGGCGTCTGGATACAATTGGCGACGAATATCGGATGCGCGCTGGACTGCTAGGGTGACTAGGATTTCTGCAGCCTTCGGGAAACTACCGGAGTTCCAACCTAACAGCAGCGACTTCGCGGTGCACCTGGAACACTCCGTATTATTCGCTGCACCCAAATGCACGAATGATTACAAGAAGCTCCAAGTTTTCTTAAGGACTGCTTGAGGCGCGAAAGCTTGCTGCTGCCAACTTCACCTGACAACACTTTATTCATTGAAGTTTAAACTAAGCTGAAATAGCACTAAGCTTCCAAAAGGTTGCTCAGAATGCTCGCAGAAGCGTCAGCCTGTTAATTAGCCGTCGTTTTTCTCAATGAAACGCTGTGGGACCTGCTCGTCTAAGAATTGCAGGAGAACCTGCGTGCAGTGAGGCCTTAGCCATGGAAGCTACGGTCCTAGGCTCCAAGGACGTGCTGCAATCACACAGCGACAAACAGCATCTTCGGATGACACCGACGTCTACTGGATTTGGGAGGCCACAAAACTGTGCAAAAGTCATCATCATCATCATCATCATCATCATCATCATCATCATCATCATCATCATCATCATCATCATCAGCAGCAGCAGCAGCAGCAGCAGCAGCAGCAGCAGCAGCAGCAGCAGCAGCAGCAGCAGCAGCAGCAGCAGCAGCAGCAGCAGCAGCAGCAGCAGCAGCAGCAGCAGCAGCAGCAGCAGCAGCAGCAGCAGCAGCAGCAGCAGCAGCAGCAGCAGCAGCAGCAGCAGCAGCAGCAGCAGCAGCAGCAGCAGCAGCAGCAGCAGCAGCAGCAGCAGCAGCAGCAGCAGCAGCAGCAGCAGCAGCAGCAGCAGCAGCAGCAGCAGCAGCAGCAGCAGCAGCAGCAGCAGCAGCAGCAGCAGCAGCAGCAGCAGCAGCAGCAGCAGCAGCAGCAGCAGCAGCAGCAGCAGCAGCAGCAGCAGCAGCAGCAGCAGCAGCAGCAGCAGCAGCAGCAGCAGCAGCAGCAGCAGCAGCAGCAGCAGCAGCAGCAGCAGCAGCAGCAGCAGCAGCAGCAGCAGCAGCAGCAGCAGCAGCAGCAGCAGCAGCAGCAGCAGCAGCAGCAGCAGCAGCAGCAGCAGCAGCAGCAGCAGCAGCAGCAGCAGCAGCAGCAGCAGCAGCAGCAGCAGCAGCAGCAGCAGCAGCAGCAGCAGCAGCAGCAGCAGCAGCAGCAGCAGCAGCAGCAGCAGCAGCAGCAGCAGCAGCAGCAGCAGCAGCAGCAGCAGCAGCAGCAGCAGCAGCAGCAGCAGCAGCAGCAGCAGCAGCAGCAGCAGCAGCAGCAGCAGCAGCAGCAGCAGCAGCAGCAGCAGCAGCAGCAGCAGCAGCAGCAGCAGCAGCAGCAGCAGCAGCAGCAGCAGCAGCAGCAGCAGCAGCAGCAGCAGCAGCAGCAGCAGCAGCAGCAGCAGCAGCAGCAGCAGCAGCAGCAGCAGCAGCAGCAGCAGCAGCAGCAGCAGCAGCAGCAGCAGCAGCAGCAGCAGCAGCAGCAGCAGCAGCAGCAGCAGCAGCAGCAGCAGCAGCAGCAGCAGCAGCAGCAGCAGCAGCAGCAGCAGCAGCAGCAGCAGCAGCAGCAGCAGCAGCAGCAGCAGCAGCAGCAGCAGCAGCAGCAGCAGCAGCAGCAGCAGCAGCAGCAGCAGCAGCAGCAGCAGCAGCAGCAGCAGCAGCAGCAGCAGCAGCAGCAGCAGCAGCAGCAGCAGCAGCAGCAGCAGCAGCAGCAGCAGCAGCAGCAGCAGCAGCAGCAGCAGCAGCAGCAGCAGCAGCAGCAGCAGCAGCAGCAGCAGCAGCAGCAGCAGCAGCAGCAGCAGCAGCAGCAGCAGCAGCAGCAGCAGCAGCAGCAGCAGCAGCAGCAGCAGCAGCAGCAGCAGCAGCAGCAGCAGCAGCAGCAGCAGCAGCAGCAGCAGAGACTGTTAAATTTCTCTCCTGGCCTGATCCAGAACTTTGTGATCCCCCGATAGAAAGGGGAATGGCCGCATCAGCATCAGCATCATCATCATCAGCCTGACTATACCCACTGCAGGGCGAAGGCCTCTCCCATATTTCTCCACTTAACCCGGTTCTGTGCTAGCTGCATCCACTTGACCCCTGCGAACTTCTTAATCTCATCCGCCCACCTAACTTTCTGCCGCCCCCTGCAAAGCTCATACCAGGGCAACTCCTCTCAAGCGACGAGCAAGAATTGGCCTATTTAGAAGATATCACAAGGGACGAAAGTTTCGCGGTGTCATCTATGGGGAGGACAGCACCCGCCTGTGAATGCGCTTTTGCGAACATTCTCTGATAAAAGTGCATAAAGAATGGCCAGGTTGCAAAAAGGTGCAGAACTAAAGTAACGCACTGTATAGAGCCAGATTATAGGATTAAGGAACTTTTGAGAATGTGTTACAGAAATGAAAAGGCTGGTACACCTGCTATTGTCAGCTTAGGTACGATAAATGGAGAATGCTTCCCATAGAAATGGGTACAGGTGAAGACGTAATAACTTTGTTTGAAGTCGAATGGATGAAACACATTCCGAATGCTTTGCTTTAGACAAGTCAGTATGAAATTGTTAGCATACAATGACTCAGTGCTGTCTATTTCTGGAGTCTTGGAAGTATAAGTGCAGTATCGTGATCATAGGTTTGAGCTGCCTGTAGTTGCTACTAGAAAAAAAATGGAAGGGGTTGGAATGCCAAAGCCGAGTGTCAGATGAGGAAAAACTTTTATGGGGCTTAGCCCTTTATTCCTGAGTGGAGACCTAAGTAGAGGGCTCCATGTGCCACCCCTATCCTGCAGGCCCGCCAGAGCAACTGTCGCTGGGTTTGTGGGTTGGTGCTGGTAAGAGCTTCTCAGGAAAACATACAGTATAAGGATTTTCAGTCCAGAGTCCACTCGCCACCGCTATTTTTTCAGCCCGCTCGATCAGTCGGTGCTGGTTGGTCGGCTCCGTGCTGACCAAGTCATGTTTTCAAGAGGACGGAGTGGGGAGATTTATAGGTGGAATGCCGCCGGGTAGTATTGTGTTGGCCCAAATTGAATGAGTGGCAGAGCGTAGCTTCAAAACTTAAGATCAATTGGTACGAAATCGCGTTTGTACAGACCGTGTAAAAAGGCAAGCTCCTCGCAGAAAAATATTGGCATGTGTGTGACTCTGGTTTTGGGTTCAAAACTAGTATATTGTCTTAAAATGCACGCCCGATATTTAACAAAGAAAGGCCAGTTCCACACTCTTAGCATGAGAAAGTTGAGCAAAAATTGGCAAACCTAGAGGACGCCGGTGTCGTGCGCTAGGTCAGGCACAGTACCTGGGAAACGCCCGATCGCAGAACACAAGCAGAACAGATAGCATTTCCTATGCGGCGATTATTGGGTCACCATAAACCCAGTTACTGAGGCCGACCATTATCCCTGCTCGCTGCGTGAGGATAATTTTGCAACCTTGCAAGGTGTAACTGTGTTTGTTTCTGTTCTTGACTTCTCTAAGTCGTGTACTTACAACTTGAGCTAGAAAACCAAGCTCAAGAGCTGCTTACTATGAAACCTCACTCGGGCCTTTTTTAGGTATTTTGTTTGCTGTTGGTATAGCTTGTGCGCCGACAATGTTCCAAGCCGTCACGGGTCATATACTCCATAACGTGCCAGTTACGGTCTGTTACTTGGATACCGTTGTTATCGCAGGCGACAAATACAAGCAGCGCTACGAAAAACTTAGAAAACTTCTATGACGACTAGCAGAAAAAAGCATATGAGTGAATGCAGAAACAAAAACTGAGGAAATGTTGAACACGCCTAAACCTAAGTATACAAAGTGAAAGAGTATGACTCCTTCTTGGATGTCTGCGAACCTCAAGGACGCCACAGTCGGATCTAGACGACACGAAGGCGTCGAGGACATTTTGAAGGGAGAGGTCATGTGCAGTTATTAACCGCTCAGCGACATCGTTCAGAACTATAGCACTCCAGGCGGTAAGGCGGATACTTATAGTCATTGCTAACGCTGTATAGCGGAACTCATATTGGTTTCACCGCGCTAACACATTGAACGACAGAAAAGACAAACACCACGGAGCGCGAACTAACAACTGGTTTTAATGGATGAAACGGAAGTCATTTTATGCACAAAACGTGGTCGTCATCAAACAAACATAAGCAACGAGGAAACATGAGGAAACAATCATCGCAGGTAACAAAGGCATACAGCTAGACACACTCATCGCGATAATCTAAGCAAATCAACTTCTTTCGCAGACAACGACAGTGATACGTTGCTGATACACATATCGGCCCCGGCGGATTTTATTTCAAACGCTTCTGTGATCTCCATCCTGTGATCCATTCTGTGATCCATTAAAACCAGTTGTTAGTTCGCGCTCCGTGGTGTTTGTCTTTTCTGTCGTTCAATGTGTTAGCGCGGTGAAAGCAATATGAATAACCAACTAGGCCCAATTCTCGCCATTGTAGCGGAACTGTAGCCTTGAGTAAACTGCCCTTACAATCTAGACGAGAAGACGGTGTCGAGAAAATTTTGAAGGGGAAGTCTCAGAAGCGAGCCAGATGGGCAGTAGTAGCAGTGGAAGGGGAAACGATAGGCAGGGGACTGCAAGGATATGTGGCATTGGGTCAGACAATGTTGCATATTTGTGGAGATGTACCAATATATTGAAGTTTGTCAGGTGTGTGAAGAAGAAGAAGAAGAAGAAGAAGAAGAAGAAGAAGAAGAAGAAGAAGAAGAAGAAGAAGAAGAAGAAGAAGGAGGAGAAGAAGAAGAAGAAGAAGAAGAAGAAGAAGAAGAAGAAGAAGAAGAAGAAGAAGAAGAAGAAGAAGAAGGAGACGAGGAAGTAGAAGGAGAAGGGGGAAAAGAAGAAGTAGAAGAAGAAGAAGGAAAAGAAGAAGAAGAAGAAGAAGAAGAAGAAGAAGAAGAAGAAGAAGAAGAAGAAGAAGAAGAAGAAGAAGAAGAAGAAGAAGAAGAAGAAGAAGAAGAAGAAGAAGAAGAAGAAGAAGAAGAAGAAGAAGAAGAAGAAGAAGAAGAAGAAGAAGAAGAAGAAGAAGACGAGGAAGTAAGGAGAAGGGGGAAAAGAAGAAGAAGTAGAAGAAGAAGAAGAAGAAGAAGAAGAAGAAGAAAAAGGAAACGAGGAAGTAGAAGGAGAAGGGGGAAAAGAAGAAGAAGTAGAAGAAGAAGAAGGAAAAGAAGAAGAAGAAGAAGAAGAAAAAGGAGACGAGGAAGTAGAAGGAGAAGGGGGAAAAGAAGAAGAAGTAGAAGAAGAAGAAGAAGGAAAAGAAGAAAGAGAAGAAGAAGAAGCGAGCGCCGCCTCGCGCGCCGCGCGTTTAAAGAAGAAGCGGGTGGTGCGGAGGCCGGGCTGTGGTGCTCCAGAACTGTACCTGTGCGCCGCTAGACATATTCAAGGCCATATGAAACACAAGCCGACCAACCTACCGAAAGAAGGGCGTAGTAAAGCTATAGTTTGAAAATGTTAAGCTTTTGTAACAGTGCTTAACGTACTTGCAGCATTGCATGAATGGAGCCAGCAGGGACTGGCACCAAAGCAAGCATAGGGGATATATTATTGCTGATCAATGTGAGATAAAAATGTAATAACGCAGTTAATTTGATTACAAGGTTGGATAAAGAACAACCACATATGCCGCTGGTAGCGCCCAAAGTTATAATCTCCGGATTTCGCGCCCTGTGCCCTACAAACTGGGCTGCTGCGACGGCTGTTGAATCTTCGTCTTTCTGTGGTATTTACGTTTCGTGTAAATTATACTTGAGAGTGTTCTCCTTTGTCCCCTCGTCCATAAAGGGGACCTAGAACGTCTTTTATTCCCGCAAGAGTCGCGTGAAACGTGACATAGCCGGGAGGACGGGAGCTGTGCGGTGACCCTCGTAAGCCACCCAAGTGGGATCAAGGCTGCTAGAACCAAGGCCTTGGTAAGGCTAATCAACAACTATAGGAAAGTAACGAGGTATTATGATACAGAGAAAGACAGCGAACAGCCGCCTACACTGTGGCAAATGTAGGAGATTTTTCGTGTTCATCAATGTGAAATAATAATGCAATAAACAGATAATTGATTGCAAAGTAGACGAAAAAGTGGCTGACGATTATGGTACTCGGTAAGGAAAATAATTGAGTGCCACCTTCCAGGTATTTTATTTCCAATCTGCTGAGGTAGAGCATTTCAGAGGCCTATTTCTATAGATGTGCCGTTTCAAACCACTCTATATGGCCCCCGTAACTATCCTTCAAGTGGCACTCAACACTTTTCATGTTTTCTATTGTTATAGAGGAGGCACTTTCATGACATTTGGCGGGGGCGCCGCATTGTTCCGAGCTTACCTAACCCAGCGGGTGGGCGACAAAGGCAAGGATTTGTTTTTCTGAGTAAACATAATCTTTCGTAGATCATTTCAGCAATCCTTAAGCTCGACCATTAAAGGCATGATGCGACCGCGTTAATGCATGGCTCTCGTATCCGGCTCTGCTTTCCGATTTACGTTCCCGTTCAAGCACTTTGCTATTCGCTAAATCACTATTCATTTAGTTGTGCTTTTATTATGTCATACATCTCATTCATGCATTATTTGCGTGTTCCACCATAAGCACCACGTTTAAAGCCCTTAGCGATCGCACAAGCGTAATCACTAATAACGTGCACATTGTCCTAATGATTTAAATTGATACAAACCGCCATAGTGAGATGAACCACACTCGCCATGTGCGAAAATTTCTTTTCTGCACTGTTTGCACTTTTCCTGCGCTTAACTTGCCTCTTCTCTCGCCCTTTCGATTCATCAGGCAATAAAGTTAGCAGAAAAATGGCAGGGCTCATGTTACTTCGAGAAATGTTTATCGACGCGTCCTCATACCGAATGCTGCTCACATAACGTCGTTAAGAGATCCTTGCTTGCCAGGCTACGGAGTTTAAACTTAGAAACCATGAGTGATGTTCTTGACCTTTTGTTCGGCTTCGCTTATGTCTGATGCAGCTTCAAGCATTAAGCGAACTGCGTCAAGGTCGCCATTGGCGCTACAGCTCGTGGACTATGACTGACCGGGACCTGCGGTTCAAGGCGATGCGTGGAATGGGGCCAGATGCTTGGGGTCGATCCTAATCGTGGCACTAGCCCTACCGGTGGCTCGCTGTGGCTGGTTTCAATTAGAGGGGTAAAAGAAAGGCACTTAACCTAAGGGCAGGTTCCGTGGCGCATCGTGTCCTTGTCCCTGCAGCGTCTGCGTGACTTGTGAAAAATGCATTTTCTGGTAATTTCTTTGTTGATCGCTGGCTAACACTTTCGCAGCCGACGTAAAGCTACCTTAATATAAGCGGGGACAGAGCAAGCGTGTTAATACCTTAATGAAGCCCTGAAATTAGTTATTCCGTAATTATACACAACACCGCTAAAAGAAGGGAAAAATCAATCGAGAGAAAATCGCTCGAGTGGAGGGGGAGGGGATGGCATTAAACGTTAGAAAGGGGAAAACATGGGGCCTGTAACTTCCCGGCTTTTCTCTGAAGCCAGCAAGAAGCCAATATGCATGGCTCACAGACTGTGTAGATGATGCTAAGTTACAAAAAAGAACGCCAAAAGAACGCATAATGCAAAGGCAATGCAAACTTTAGGAATGCCCGCGCAAAGTGGCAGCAATATAGTTATGATTTCTATGAGCAGACCGGCACGAACAATTGCGGGCAAAGTTCGTATATGGATTTATCGACAACGTCTGTATTCGAGCACTCGAGTTTCTAGCAACTGTTTGCGTTTGTGGAATGTGCTTCAGTGCTATGAGATTCGTCTTCGAAGAAAATAAAACGTAGTACAAGGGCCATTTTGACAGAAAGCTGAGTATTTATTGAAACAAAAAGTATACTTGTACACAACAACACGACCAAAATATATATATTACATCCGCTTACCCTGAAACTAAAACGGACTAAACCCAACACCTATGCTTTCAAGTAAACTTATATGAACTAATATTAAATGCTTTACACGCACACACGAGGCTATCACAAATAACAGACATACAAAAAATAGCGACGTTTTACATGATATGCTGCTACTGCGATATTATTCAGCTGTCAAGAGCTGCACCGTCTGGAAACATTTTAGTGCTTCAAGTAAAAATGACTTCAAAAAACGTTTGAAAATGGCTAGTGGTAGCAAGTTGAACTCAAGAAAAAATTGCGTCTCTGCTGTGTTCCTTAGGGATTAGTGGACTATCTGATTGTTAAGAGCTGAATACATAACCTGCTTAAGTTAAACCTGGAAGCTAAACCTCTATTGCAAAGCAATGGTGACACCAATACCCCAATCAAAGCAACTGTTAGTACCTCTCTTTCGGCCCAACAGCTTGTTCCAAATCTCTCCTAATGAGATCGTGATACGCCGTCCCTAAAGTTGGTGTTAGCTCTGTTATACCAGCACAGTTACATACAGAAAAAGCAGTCGGGACAAAGGAATGTTGCAGTGAAGTCGACATTGCAGCGACAAAGTTCATTTTTGACAATCCTGTAATGCTCTAGGAACCCCAACGCAAACGTTGCGAAATGCGGAGATAATGCCAGAGCTGGCATTTCAGCGCTAGCATTGCTATTCAATTATATGAAGCATGTAGTATGATTAGTAAGAATTTCAATCAGCAACTTTGCATTGCGCACGCTTTGGCTCGTGTTTGTAGCACGACAATATCCCCGCAACCTCAACGAAGCTCATACAACCCACATGGAGCAATAAAAATGCGGCTCGTGTAGCGTAATAAGAATGTTGCAAAGCGTCAAGTACATAGCAAATTAATGAAATTTCCTTTTTAGCGCAGTGTTTGATATCTCATCTCTATTAACAACCAAATGGGCAGAGAAGCAGCGGTGTAGAACCTCATCCCTTATGCTGGTCTGTCCCGCGCTGCGACAGCTGCTGGGCTCAAAGCTGAACGCTCCAACAGTGTCCGTGCAACTGACCTGGCATTTGACTAAACCTACTTTCCATGAAAGGAGCTACGCTCGAATGCTTCCTAACTCACGAGAGTCTGCGTAGTCAAAGCTCCTATGTGTCATAGCATGTATTGGTCTCTCCCCAAGACGCGCTGATGAAGAGTTTTACTTCTCCCAACTCTTCGATATTAGACGTATAAATGAGGTAAACAAATTCGCGTTGTTGGCTGAAAAGTATGCAGTTGACGTCGTGTATCGTTCATTAGGCGAGGTGAGAACTCATGCAAGAACAGTCCTTCGGATTGCAAACTGTCACCAGTGCACTCAGAGGTGTGTCTGCAGCCCCGTTGTGTGGATAACAATAATATGTGGATTATATATATAGATGACATTTGTTTCCTGACGCCCAACAAATACAAGCGGCCACGAGACATGTGGAGAAAGTTGAGGCTCATTTAGGAACTTCTTGCTTCGCGGCTTACCACCTGTATAAGAGTGGCAGGTCCACAGCCATACTGTCATGCTATGATGAGCAAAATATACTATCGTGAGCATATACCATGAGTGCCCATATGACAACGAATTGCTATGCACGTTGACTACACATATCACATAAAAAGCACGAGCGTCATGCACATGGACTAAGCCTTTGATGCTTTAAATATACTTCGCTTGCAAGCGTTACACAACGAAGATATACAATAACTAGGATGCTGAACCTTCCGTTGTGTTTGACGCTTCCCGTTGTTTTTTTGTAAACTGGTGTCTTTCACCAGTGCCTCTCTTCTCGGCCGCCGTACTCCACTTCTAGACCAGGATGCACTGCTGCTTCCACATATGGCTTTCTCCCGTAGGCTGGCTTGAACGCTCCTAGCGCCGCTACGGGTGGAGCGGACTTGAAAACCGGCCCCACAATGGGTGGACCGTAGACGTGAGCAGCATTCACCGCAGGCACTGCGCTTGCCGAAGCGAGGACCACGGGTTCCGAGGGGACAGCAGACAGAGCGATGGGGGCGTTGATGCCGGCACCGGCTGGACTGGAGGCAGCAGTTCCCGGCTCGTTCGTTGAGATGTGCACGCGGAAGCCATTGGCGTCCGCCACGTACTTAACAAGTCGGACTCGACCGTCCGCGTCGGCAATACCGTATGAACCGATTTTGTGTCCCCATGGGTTCCCTGTCTCCTGGCGAAATGTAGATCCACCCGGGTGCCGCTCCTTGTAACCAAAGTCATAGTTACCAGCCACCTGAATATAGAAAAGAATCCTGGGTCATGTGTGCGCGGCACATACGTAGATTCTAAGAATGTCGAATCATCAAGGATGTAAATAGAAAGACCGTTTGCAAGAATTTGCTTCGTGAAATAAATTTAGAGACAATCTGTGCTTCTTTGGCTTCCATCCAAAAGGTTCATAGCAGAGTGGGAGAAGGAATCCGCATGGTCCAAGAGGATCTATTTTTATATAGACGCGTAGCCTTCAGCGCAGCCTTTTTATGCAATTTGATCGCCGCTAGACAGGACGAGCCACCAGAACTTTTAATACTCTTCTTGTTATCTAATGGCGCAAAAGTATTCATGCAGAAACCCCGAAGTGTCCGCCGTAATAAACTATTCTGTGCTCTAAAGTATATCCACACTTCACTAAGTGTGTATTGTACAACTTACTAGGCTGCCCCTTTATCGCCTTTATTGTAAAACTTTCAAGAGATCAGGAACAAACAAATTGAAGATAATAGGGGCAGATGCGGGCCCTGCGTAGAATTAGAAGATAGAATGAATAAGAATAGGGAGATTCGTTCCTTGACTAACACTCTATTCAGTCCTGAAAAATGCGGAACCTGATATGATCGCGGGGAACTGCCTGTCCTTGTACCGTTCAATCAACTTACTTGCGGGCGTGTCAGTAGCACGAGGCCGCTTAGACGGCGCAGCTCATCAACGTCGCTGAGCTTTCAGGGAAGAAATTAAAGGCAATGGTCCATTTATTTGTCACGCTATAGCGGCTTCAGAGCAGAGCTGCGGCTTACTCGGACAGCAATTTGTCCGCACTTAGAAGCGGTGGCGGGGCTCTCTATTCAGTCGAAATCGACCGATCATATCACTTGCAGCAGTTGCGGCACGTCTTAAACGGGCGCCACCCGCCAATAGTCAAAGCCATTAGCTACAACCTCAATCACGTGTGCCGGAACATGTGATGTGATGCGCGATTCCTTCTGCACGTATGACAAATGAGGACCAGAGCAGAAGCTTTTGGTTTGGTATTTTACTATTCAAAAACAACATAGGAAACACCAATTGCGGTTTTGGACGCGTGCATTCTGGCGCTCTTTGAAAAACACTTGAGAACACGAGACCAAGCCTGGGTTAATACGGTGGTGATTTTCTTGGCTAGTGGAACTTACGTCTTGTGAGTGGTGGCTCGTGGAAGACTCTGTCTCAATAAATGCTGTCACCGGCGCTACGTAGCCAGCATGAACCGCGGTCAGCAAGACGGCTAGGAAGATGCACTCCTGCGCACAGAAAAAAAAAATCATTTCACATATCTAGAAATAATGTGTGAGGAGACGCAAAATAGGTGGTATACGCAATGCAGTTGGCAAAGGAAACCTTGATGGAGGCTGTAACGGCCGTCACGTCTAGTGAGAAAACGCGCACAAATAGCAGCACTCTCGGAAGATTTGTTTTGACTTTTTGTGAGCGAACAGAATGGCTTGATACTTAAGGCATACAACTACAAGAGCATTCTGAAAATAAGCATTTGACACGAGCTTAATCCGGATATAATAATATGATATAGTCTTCAGTTTCTAACATGTATTGAAATTCGCCTACAAGCACGGCGAATTTGGACCCTTACATAACCTGAGCGAGTCACGGTCACTAGGGGTTGTAATCGCTAAAAAGTCTGGATGGCCTTTATTCGCCCTCCAGAAGAAAACAATCATAAAACTTAATGCCCCCTAAAAGGATTTGAAGTGCCGTATTACATTACAAAAGAAATCTCTCATATAGAAGCGAAGTATTAGGCGTGAAAATTCTCCTCTGGTTAAACACCCAAATCCCAAAATCCTAAATCCATGTTCGCAAATCAGGATATTATGGTCGTTGCTGGCTGGACAACGAGGCCGAATCATGTAAATTTGAACTATCGGCCCACCAGACGCCTCTAAGCCTCTAAGATGTTTTACACCCAACGAAATATTTGCACTGAATGAAAGAGTTCCTTTTAATTGATCCCAATCGTGCATGGAAGTCCAGAATATACTGGACTGCTTAGTTATGCCATGAACACGAAATCAGAAAAGCTAGGCTTTAATGCAGGGTTGTTCAGTGAATTTTTATAACAAACGCAATAATTCCTACGCACAGTAAGGAAACTTCGCTGTTTTGTGCGGGAGTTTTATGATACACAAGCAACTGAAGTCATCATGTGCCAACTTTCAAAGTGAGTTAACTTCTGCTCAATGGTTTAAGGAAAGTGGGCGCCTTTTGTAGGAATGATAGTGACGGTAGTTCAGAAGTGTTCGTACTCCAGTTGGTCAAAATTAAAAAAAAAAGGAGCTATCTTTCTTACTAAAACATACAGAGAAATTGTTTTCGACAGCAAAGGCATGGCTCTGCATTGTTTTCCATCATCTGCCTTGCTTCATCGCGGTATCCTAAATACCAACAAGTTTATAGATGTTAAACGATATTATCGTAGCTACTGCAACCGTCATTTCCAAGAAAAGTAGGTAAGTGTAACAAAAGGTAACGTTACAAAAGAATTTAACATTCACAGCTCACTTCAGAAAATAATGACAGCTTCACTACATTTTAAATATTTTTGTAACAGCTGATCAGCAGCAAATGAGTTCCCTGCTGACGGGTTCAGCTTCTTGCAAAAGCTGCTCTTGAAAAGACGGTGACGTTTATTCCACCCTAAATTAGTTTTCAGTAATATGAATATATGGCTCGTTATGCATATGTTGCCATTACACGTATGCGTATGTTGCTGTTGGAAAATGAATTTATTAAATTTCCCGCCACAATTGTCAAATTGATGCGACATCTCAAAAAAAAAAAAATTGGCAGTTGCTTAGCTCTGCTATGCCTGGACATACGTAGCGTAAAGCATGCGCAGTAGCGCGAGGCGCAACTGTCGTAAACAAGGCTTCGGCTAAAGGTCATGCGTCGGAGAGGAGCGCACGCCAGCGGCGGCGGCGGCGAGGAGCGCGCACCGGCTGTGGCGAGGAGGCGATGCACCTGCACCTCTCGTTACGTCACGCGGCTCTCACGCATGCGCGTAACTGGCGGCGCACGCACGCGAAACACGGCCCTGATCCGGGTGTGTAGCTTTACGCTGCAACAACCAATTTTTTTACCACAGTTTTGGAGTAACCGATGGTGCAGAGAAGCCTCTGATCTCCACGATTGCGCTTCCAAACACCGCAGTTTACTCATAAAATAGGGAAGTTGTCGCGACAACTGTATTTAAGTTTTCAAAGCCTCCTTTGCTTTCAACAGCTCCGTTTTCTGTAAAGGCAGTGTCATTGCCAGCCATTAGACTGCGGTGATGCGGCAATACAGACCGATTTCAAATTATGCGGTGTTTCTCTTTAAAGCACTTTGAAGGAAAGAATAATGCGGCCTTAAAAACGCGCTTCCATAATCTTGTCATCCTATTATATTGACCTTTATAGACTACAGCTGCAGACGAGTGATGGCTTGCGAAAATTAATTTCGGATATTTCCATGATGAGGCTGTTTGCCATCGTTTTGTGTTAGTAATATTGCTGCATCTTTGGTTGCCAACAAGATCAAATAATTTTAGGTTAATATTAACCCTTCTCGATCCTTATTTAGTTAAAAACTAGCATACATTTTATGATTACAGCACAGCCGCGGTGGGGCAGAGGTTAGTGTGTTCGAGCTGTAAGCAAGGATGCAAGATCGAATTCCGGCCTCGGGCAAGGCGCCCTTGTGATGTACGATGTCAGTGCACGTTAGAGAACCCTAGGGGGTCGAAGTTTCCAGAGCCCTATAATATTGGTTTTGCATAGCCTTAGTCGCTTTGGGATGTTAAACCTTATAAACGAAACCAAACTACGCGATTACCCTTTTATTTGCACTATCAGAAGAGAAAAAAAGAAAGGCTGTATAGATTCCAGAAATTTTTATCACCTTCAGGGTACGCTGTTGTCATGGCTTTAAACTGCTCTATAATGCAATGTCTCGAGATGACAAGTAGATTTTGAGAATTTCCACTTTTTTCATTTATGTCGAAAGCCGATTTTCTTCGCTTCATTAACAGAAATTCGTCCTTCCGCAGGGTGCTCGACGTTGCGGTTCGGATCTCACGCTGTTCGGCCCGTTCCTCACCGCGCGGAGAGCTCACCTTCATGGCGTAATCCTAAGAGGGTTGGCGGCTGTCGATGGCGAGTGATGACACGACGGCTTCGGATTTGGGAGCCGCGAGGCGGCCGCCTTTTATACTGGTGCTGGAGAGAAAGCGCGACCGACCTGACCTGACCCGCGGCTGACGCGATCGTCGCATCGTCGTTGGTGTCGCATGCGTTGCTCCTCTAATTGCGTGACCCACACACTACCGCAGGAACTAAGACCACGCCCCCTCCCCCCTCCCTCTGCTCTACCCAACACCCGGCGACATACGACCCGGTCCCATCACCTGCTCAGAAACATAGTCACTGTGAGTGCACTGATTCTTGCGTAAAGATTAGTGCAAAGAATACAACAAAGGGAAGGGGTGTCTCAAAAACAGAAATGTCACCAGTGCTCTCCATCCCAGCTATATGCCACGCACCTAGGCAGTCACAAAGGTCAGTCTCTGTATTCGGCCTCGTTTAGAATGCACTCCACCTTCGGCAGGCCACGAGCGCCGAGCAATTCACAGACTGCATCGTAGTGATCACTTTGTATGCGTCAGATCATGCGCAGTCAAATTTCAGAGTCACATAGTGACACACTTTACAGATAATGCTAAATTCCACTGGAATGAATACAGGCAACAGTACAAACACCTTCTCATTTGGAGAGAGAAATTCTTTTTAGGGCGCCAGCATTGAATGTGTCACTTGCTAAGAAGTGCCGTTAGTCTCAGATGAAACCTGTTATAAAACATCCTGCCACAATCAGTTAAATTAATAAAAGGAAGCTAAATGTAATCGAACCAAGTGTAAACCAACTACTACTTGCTGCAGGTTGCAGGTGACGCAGGGGAGACAATGAAATCCATCACATGACGGTCGAGCGGGCGCTTGGTCTGGTAGGTGGCCTTCTTGTTCTCTTGAATATCTCGACATTTCGTTGAAATCGTGGTTGCAAGCCAAATCCAAACAAAGCCAGGGCAAGATAAACAGGCCATAACCAGAAAAAGCAATGCTAAATCAGCGCAAAACGTGCTAGGACATCCAAGTTCCTTTCGTTCAACCCGGTTCAACCGTTCGTTTTCCTTTTTTTTTCCAACATCACTTGGCATCGCGATATATATTGCGGCATGACAGTTTCCTTTTCTCAATTTGAGAGCTTTCTTCTGAGTATTTTTTTCTTCCACGCAGAGAAAAGCTCCTGCCACTACATAAAATGTTACGTATACTTAGGACATATTATCGTAACGTAGTTTATTGCTTTTCTACCTTTCATGTCGTGGAACTGAACACGAGCTGAAAACGGAGTGCCGCTCAGGACAAGGTGCAGGTTTGAGAAATTTATGTAGCAGTAGCCATTCAACCGGGTCCGCTCTCGGCGAGCATAGCCAACGGTCAATAAAGGCAGGTCCGTATGTGCTCATCCAATGAAAGCACTCGCTTAACATACACACCCTACCCCCCTTCGGACGTACACTGTTTTAATTCTGTTCCCCATTATTTTGCCGCATAGTCCGCTACTAACGATAGAGAATGGTAGCAGGCGCCCTTTTTTGAGCGTCGCACTAGAAGAAAAAAGCACAAGCTTTTGAATTTTAAACCTACTAGACCTTAGCCTACGGTTCGAGAAGCTAGCAGTAATGTTTCGCGAGAAGCCCGAGAACAAACAGAAAATACGCCTTATCTCATAGAGTTCTACGCATGACTTCTCATATTAGGGACCGCATAATATGTCTAGCTTCAAGATCAATGCTACGATCCGTGCAAGTTCGAACTCAAGTTGTAATTTCCTTAGACAAAATTGTGAGTCAGTAGAAGGGTACAACTAACGGTTAAATATAGTGATAGTGGATGGAAAGCCTATACTGTAAAATGTTCATTGCGGTTTGTTTAAATCAGAACAAAATAAATATTCTGCCAGATATGTTTCTGTTCTCTTTTTACTGGATAAAAGTTTTTTGAATATTTAAACGATGTCGCGTCCTAGCCTCAAATGAAGGGCTTAATTATTCTCAAAATTTTATTCTTAGTTTTTTTTTTAATGCCTAGTGTTATTAATGCATAGTACTGGAATGCCTGTTCAAGCGAGAACTCAACGATGGCCGCCTGCCAGAGACTAATTTCCAAGAATGCAGAAAGATACTCGCTATAATCTTGCTGGTCTCAAGTCGCCATTAAAGACACGTGTAGACGAACAGATTATCGTCGCTTTCCGCTGCTTTAGACCACCTTTATCTCAATGTATAAAATTGCCAGCCTCTCATGCTGCTGCACTATTTGCCCCAGCTGCGCGAAGAGGGCATTCCAAATACTGGTTGGACGGACTACTTTGCGTGACTGTGCAAACATAGCGTCAAAGTCAATGCTCATATGAAATCTGAGCCCGTTAGCTAAAGCCTGGTACTTCCCATCGAATGGCCGTGAATTTTGTGACAAGCTATTGTTTTTTTACTCATTTTGTAATCACGTATTGCTGATATTTTGTTGGGTTTTATACATTAGTTCTTTTCTCCTCTGTATGGCCCTCGGTATCAATAAATTGGGATTAAAGTAGCTGGCGATGAGCTGAAGATTCAAACTTACAGTAAGAGTTCTATCGCACATTTAGGAGCCAAACAAAAAAGCAGTATCTTTGCCATAGCTGTTCTCTGCACATGGATTTGTGTGACAAGCGAAATCAGCGCTTAGGTATTATCAATATAAGCAATAATCGGTGACTTGTAGCAGTATTTATTCATCCTATTTCAAAATCGATGTCTCTCCTGTCATGCATAGTTCGACAGGACTTCTCTGTGTGAGCCATGTGTGATGAGAAAATACCTGCTTTGCTCAATTTTAACTTTCGTTTGTTTATACACAATAATGTTGACTGAGTAAAACAAGCAACATAGAGCGCAAAAGATAAGAGTGACAATTACGCCTGAGTGGCGGTTGTTTATGGCATTTCTAGTAAACGATAAGGCTGAAAATATTGATCCAACATATGAACATTTCGTATGTTACTATGTCGTCGATTGATATGCGTCTCACGCGTTTTCCTTTGAGCATTTCATGCGAGGAGAACCGCGAACTTTCTTGATCATAACCTATAGCTAAACGCAAAGCCGATGAGGGGCTCATGTGTTCTCATTCCTTTGTGCCGTTCGAAGACAAAGTGGCGGCTTCGGACGCCTCCGCACACTTCTCTCAGCCACGACCGTAAAATTGCAGCTTGTGGTGCACCGCGCATGACAGTTTGTTGGTGCAGTGAAGCAGAGTGAAGTCGGGTGTAATATTCTGGAAAAAAGAGAGAGATATTAAGAGAGCAGGAATGCATAAAAGCCTTATGACTTTCATTCGAAGGTAGAGGATGTGCGTATAGTGGCTCTCATTCTGAGGTAGAGGAAGGAGAGCGAAATGAGTGCAGCGATTGGTCAGCAAAGGCATAAATATTTCCGGAGGTCTAACAGAATCTGCGAGAACACTGGAACAAAGTTAGGAGACTCTTTTGCAAAGAATGTTTTTCATCATTAGCATTTGCATCACGTAATAAAAGAAAATGCTTAACATAGTTCGGGCTGGCTCCACTATACATTGGCGTAGGATTTACGCTAGCGCATATAAGCATTATGCGTTTTAGCATCAGTAGTATTTAGTATTAGTATTATGCTAATAGTTTGAATTAAGCTTGTGTGTAACTTCTGGCCGTAGCCTCATGCAAAACTGCAGTATTTGAAAATGAACAAGTATACAGGCAGTGGCTGTTTCAGTGATGAAATTTGAATCATTCGTTGTAACTTTCACACAGCAGCAGATGTGGAATAAAGCAAGCCCCGAAAGGCTGGAGCTTGACGTATAACATCCGCCGTCACACCAGCGCCGCTTCCAGTATTCCCCAATATACGTTTTTGAGTTAAATTGCTGGTTCAGTCTGGTTAGGCACGTGTATTAAATACATCAAGCAGCAGCTAAGGCTAACTCTGACAAGAGGTCGTTGGCTTGCTTTCCGATATCTCTAATGAATGCTGTTTTAACGATAAAATGTTCCCTGCGATATATGCCAGAAGAAAATTATCTACTGATTGCACAAGCTATATGCTTTATTTCTCCTGCTCCTACCTCGTACGAGCACTTGAGTGCTAAATTACTGATACTGTGCACTTCATTTTGCCACTTATCAATCGTTACCAGCTACTCTAGTTGAGACTTGAATTCATGGTTCCTTCATGAAATTTAACAAGGAAAGGCTGCCTTCGTGTGTAGTCAGCCCTGAGTATAGTTTTTTATTCGACAGATACATCGTACGGCACCAATAGTTTCCTCATAAGGAGCGTCCTGTTCGCAGATGGGTTGGTGGTGTTTACCTGTAAGGCAACCAATGAAGGACTCCAAATATGTGCTTATTGGTGTTTTATCTAGAGCGAGCACAGTTCCAAGAGCGACTGAGCCGTACTGCTGGTGCGATCCAATGAGACAGATTAGCAGCCAAGCTTAGACAGCAACATGACATTTTTTATTCAAACAAGGACAACACACACTACTTTGCCAACACATCGAAGCAAGTGCAAACAAAAGTGAGCAGCAGTGAGACAGAAAAAGATGCGCTTACAGGAAATGAGACTTTGCACAAAAGGAACAGGAGAACGAGGAGACCATCGAGCAGTGAGCAACAACTTCGACGAGGCACCAGTGCAACAAAACACTAACTAGGCGGGTGAAGCTACAATTTCTACTAATAATCTTTGCTACATAATTTAGTAATGCTTAACAACACCGTGGGCGCCGTGTCCGTGGAGTCCGTAGGCACCGCCGTAGCCGCCTCCGTAGCCGCCACCAAAACCAGCGCCGTAGCCGCCATAGAAGCCAGTACCGGCGATGGCGGGTCCGAAGACGTGAGCTGCCTTAGTGGCTCCAGCACCAATGCCTGCTCCGGCTCCGAGGTAAGCTCCGGCTCCGTACGCACCGCCGCCGAGGTAAGCGCCACCTCCGTAAGCTCCTGCGCCATAGCCTCCGTAGCCTCCTCCGTAGCCTCCTCCGTAAGCGCCTCCGTGGTGGGGTCCAGCGGGAACGGCAAGGATCGGAGCGTTGATACCGGCAGAGGCGGGAGAAGAGGGAGCGGTGCCGGGCTCGTTGGTGGACACAGCAGCGCGGAAACCGGCACCATCGGCGACGTACTTGACGGTACGCCAGCGGCCGTCAGCACCCCGCAGGCTGTAAGAGCCCTTTTTGTTGCCCACGCCATCCCCGGATTCCCAGCGCGAACTGCCGCCGGTCGCATGGTTCTCGTTGTAGCCGAAGCTGTAGGCGCCGGAGATCTGTTCAGCCACGGATAAGTTGAAGAAACAAAGGAAAACGGTGCTAAGTTGGTTTTAAGGACATAATGATGCCTTAACAATGGCAGTGATGCTCCCCGTATTCTTTTGATTCCTCTATGAGAACCTCATAATTACTAGTTTAGTTTTTCACCTTTGTCATTTTGATTAGATTAGGCTTTGGTTCATATATAATAGCGATAACAGGAGGAAACAAGACCTCGCTATTCTCTGGAGGAAGCCATAAAGATGCACGGCGGACTTATGGCCTACCTACAAGCTTAATGTATATGGTGCTTACATCCTGGGAGCGGTGCTGAGTCGATGTTCCTCCGTGGCCGCCACCGATGAAGCCGGCGTGAGCAGCGGCGCAAATAATGGCGAAAACGATGAACACCTGACGAAAGTAAGGAGACGAAAACATTCGCATCACACTTAATTTACTATGGTTAGACCTCCTTGAGTCATTAATGGTTTTGACACGAAAGTGCTGAAAAATGCGAGGAAATTAGCGACATAATATTTTCTTACTAGTGGAAAGAGCAGGTCCTCCTTTGCCAAAAATAATGACGAACAGTTATCACTAATATATGGCTGTCAGCAGCTCTACTCCTACTTTATGTCGTAAGAGAGAGAGAGAGGGCTTCATTATGCATTCATCGACATCGTTTCAGAAAATTATCTAGGTTGAGTTTTCATTGCACGTCATGGATCTTAGGTCGGGAAGTAATTTTCAACAACACAAGGATAATGACTCCATCGTCATTCGTTCTCGACGGCTCCCATTATATATCTACCAATAAAATTGTTAAAGGCTGATAGGACTACACGTGCACATAATCTGAATTGCGATTGAAATGTATCTTTCTAATCGTGATTATTCTCCCTTTATATAGATACCTCCCTCAGCTGCAGTAGATACGCAGTAGTTCATCAGTTATGCAGTGCGTCGAACTACTTTAGGTCCTAGGTTCAACTCGAAAGAACAGCGATCCTGAATCCAGGATATGAGCTAGAGTTCGCCTCGCCGCCGTATACTAGGGCCCTCCAACGGCCTGCCTGTGCCGCCGCGACGACGTTCTCACCTTCATGACTGCTGCTCGGTGGTGTGTGTATGCACGTACTCCACAGGACTTCGACTCAACTCCGAGATGGCTCAGTGAGCTGTGATGTCTCTGTCCGGGCGGCGGCCACCCTTATATACTGGCGGTTCCTGTGGCGAACGCGGACTGCCTCGTAAGAGGCCCAACCGGCTGTCAAGACCTGCGAGCCCCGCCAGAGAAGCGAACCACGTGACCGTTATCAGCAATCCGCAGTCATGTATGCATGCTAGCCTACCTTCCCCCCTCTTCTAACTTTGCCAACCATCTAGAGCAAGCAACGCTGACACACCGGTTCACTTTCTTTGTACGCGATTCCAGTCCGAGGAGCCGGCGGAAAGGAGCCATTCCGCTGCCACGAGCTCGCACTGCATGCGATCCAGTTCGCGCACGGGGCCAAGAGCAGATGACGAAGAATAGGACCCTCGTCTGTCTGGTTGCTCGGCTGATGACAGAGGCGGCAGCGGAATGCGCCGCTCGGGCTTCCTTTGTGTTCGTGAGGAGAGACCGCCCTCAAGGACAGCGCGGGCTGCCCGCTGCTCCAGAAGTCATCGGAAGCCGTCCAGTGCCGTTGTTCGCGGGTCGCCTTCCGCTCCTCGGCGGCTCCTTGATCGGTGTCCAGGTTAAACTAATAACGAGTTTTCTACAACTCTGGCTGGGAGCTGCCGCGCCTAAGAAAGCGTCCGGCGCCGCCGACTGCCTGGCGCCGCTGTCGCCGACGCACTTTCTCGGCTTCCGTCGCTTCCGTTCCTTCTGTGCTCTCTGTCGTCGCTGCTTGTTGGCAACTCCTTTTTCTTGTCTTTTGTTAGATTCTCCCCTTAGTTCACGGTGTCCGTGACTTTTGCTCGAGTGATTTCGTCCCAAATCACTGAATTCTTCTGGGCACCTTTTTATTTTTTGTTAGGCTGTTGAGTGGTGGTCGCCTTTTGCTGCTGTTGTCGGTACAACCCTGTGTCAGAGGTGCGCTAAAAACTGGACGTGAAAGTGCACAGCCGCGGCAGGGTCGGACCGTGGGACCCATTTGTGTCAACTGCAGAGGGCGGGAAATCTTGCGTGCTCTGTTTGGCCTCCTCGTGACAGATAATACCGGGTCAGGTTTCACAGGCAGTTCAATTTTTCTTTTTCTCGCTGGGTTGCGCGTTCCCACAGCTAGGCATTTCCGTGACGCAGCATCTGAGCGTAAAGTTAAGCGTTGCGTCACACCCCAGTCTGCATATAAAGTCCGAGGATTCTGGTCGCAAGAATTTCGGTTCGTTGTCATACGCTGGCAGAATGTATTGCCTGAATGGCATTCATTCTCGCTAATATTAAACGACTGCAAGTATAAGTATAATTCTATTCCAAAATTTTACCTCCCAGCGGCATAATCGATTCAATAAGAACTTACAAAATATCACATTAAATTTAAAACGTCCACCATAACAGTATTGTGTGACAAGATCATCCTTATACTTGGATCCTTTCGCACAAGTTAGTCAGCCATACATATTTAATTTCGTATAAAACCTCTTCAAGTTAAGAAGTTCAAAATCATCAGTAAAAAGACAGAATGTAAAGCTCTGAAAAATACCCTGTTGGCTTAAAGATTTCTGATTGTGCTCTGGAGAAAGCTCGTTCAGCCCGGCCTGTCAGCACTAGACGTCTCGGGGTTCCGAATGCTTCAGACATGAAACAATACTTCGACAAGAACGAACACAAAGAAACGATGAAGGGCAAACCGAAACTTTATCTAGCCTTATTCGCTGAGAAGCTGCATATGGACAAGTAACACTAGTCCTGCGCATAAAGACCATGCGCAGTCAATCAAACAGTTCAAGGGAAGAAATTTCGGCCTTAAAAAAAGTTGCATAGACATCGCTTACACAATTTTTTCCTCTACATGTTATACATGGAATGAAATGAAATAAATTGAAATCTTTTATTTGCCATGATATACAGATCGGATGATTGAGGAAAAAAAATGTCCTTGGACAGCTTGGCGGGTGCACAATCCATTATTTGGTTCCTCTCGTGCCAAAGTATTTCTGCTCTTGCCCGGAATCCTTGTCTCTCGAAATTGCGGTTAACGCTTTTTGCAGTGCAGGCCAATTTTCCTTTGAGAATGTTCTGCTGCTTTGTGACATGCATTGTTATGTTATTGATATGCGCCTCTTATTTCTTTTATTGACTGCGCGCGTATTGCTATCGCTCGTTTGCCCCACATAGGCCTTCCCGCAGATAAATGGCATCTCATATACATCCCCGGTCCAGCACTTCACGAATTAATTTTTCTGTTGATTTTTTTTTAACGCGATTGCTTTAAAGGCCCCGTTCACCAGAAAATCCGGCGTAGGCGATGCTGGCGTCACGTATTGCCATTCCCCGAAAACTACAGCAACGGAAGTGCCGGTTGCGTCACTAAAAACAAAACACAACAAAAACCAAGTGAATAAACCCATATGTTTTATTGAGTATACAATGGAGTACCTAAACTAAAATGCATACGCAATAAAATAGTTTGCTGGATTTAAATTGCTTGCAGTAATCCGCTGATCATGCCAGTTGCGTCCGTCGCGCCATCTTTAGCAAGTTGAATAAAAGAGAATAACACCATATTTAAAACCAGCAGTTGCCGTCGCTCCTGTGACGCAATGAATTAACACTACTTATCTCAGCATTAAAACATGTGTTCAAATCCTGTGACTCCAACTTTTTGAATTTTTAATTCACAATGTTCAGATATATTACTAACAAACTTCCTGGCGTGTGTTCGTCTTTAGGTTGCATAATGTGATAATTTTGATTCTTAATAGCCGAAAAACCAGCCGTGAACACAGCCAGGAGGTGACCGTATGACAAAGGTTACTCTATGCAATTTGGAATTACCTTCGCCGTAATCAATTATTGCCTGCAGTGAGTGTATGGTACCTTTAGGTTGCGTTCAGTGACACCTCATATAGAGGGTTAACGGTATGAATAAATAAAAAAAATCACTCTTTAACTTGCCGAGATACAACCAGTGAGGAGTAAGAAGTTGCGGGAACCTACTGTTGAGAAAACGGAATTACGCCACGCCGATATCCAAGTTTACTTATTCAAAGTAGCAAAGATGGCGCGACGGACGCAACCGATGTATTAAGCTTTCTACTGTAAGTAATTTTAATCCAGAAAAAATATTTTACTAATAGTGCATTTCACTTTGCGTACTACGCTATATAATCGAACAAACCATAATGCTTTATTGACTTGCTTTTTGTTGTGTTTTATTATTTTGTTAGCAATACTACTTCAGGTTTCGCTTCGTCGCGTAGCACGAGGCGAAACCTCGACCCACCTCCGCTTCACCGGCTGGCCTTGGGAACTTAGGACATTAGCTCTGCGCTGCAACTTCAGAGCCCCATCAGCACGTCATCGACGAGGTAAGGGCCGCCCCAGCCATAATCGTCGTAAGGGGCGCATCCTACGTTAGGTTATGAAATTGGACGGGGGAATAAGGGAACGTGCACTTTTTCTCACAACAGATGCCAAGATAGGGAAAGCGGAGCGAGGATCAAATGAGAGGCTTCTGGGTGAGACACTCGTGTTAGGGGCTTGGCGTGTAAGCGTGTCTGTTTATTCACCACCTTTTTTGAGATCTTGGGTTTTCCTGTGCACGTAAGAAATTACTTCCGTCTTTGCAGTAGGAATGCTGAATGTTGTGCCGCGGTTTTGTGTCACGCTCCGGTGTCCATGATAACAGTTTATCAGAAAGGACATATTTCTCACTCCTACCGCTTTTCCAGCTAATTCCTTGAGTGAAATTGCACTGCGTATTTTTATTTTTTCTTTACAGCTTATAGCCACTCACTTCTTCACATCGCTCAGTGGCAGATGTAAAAAAAAGAATGTTTTTGTTTACCCTTATATATATATATATATATATATATATATATATATATATATATATATATATATATATATATATATATATATATATATAGATATATATATATATATATATATATATATATATATATATATATATATATATATATATATATATATATATATATATATATATATATATATATATATATATATATATATATATATATATATATATATATATATATATATATATACTGTAAGAAAATTATTCGGCTCTGAAATGTTCAGCGCCTGATGCCGAAGAAATAGAACGACAACCATTTCAACGCCTGACGGTCAGGAAAGACAACGACGACAACGCTTATATCTCTCCGACGCTAGCGCATGTGCTGACTCAAGCTCTATCGGACTGATCGCCGAACGGTCCTTTGACTGTTAATGGCGTAGCCTGTGCAATGTCTTCAATTACAATATATATATATATATATATATATATATATATATATATATATATATATATATATATATATATATATATATATATATATATTGTAGTGTTGTAATCTTCATCGTTATTGCCACTGACATGCATCGCGTGCTGGCGCTCTCGAGGACGGATATATATATATATATATATATATATTAATTTGAACCAACATCTATTTCGTCAGATAGGTGTGGTTGCGATAAAATTTATACTCACGTAGTTGCTGGTATTACAGGGCGTCTTTCCGTCTTCACGAGCTTGCAGTTCTAGCTACCGACTGGTCATAAAAGCAGTATTTTTTTACGCAGCTTTAGAGAGCAAAGGTTGCATTGTATAACTTATTGACTTTAATATGGCTTCTTTTTTTCTCGGTCACTTCCTGAAGGAGATCGAGCAACCTCTATTACAGATTCCGACGGCGTTAACAGACAGCTCAAGCAAAACATCAGAGACGCCCCCGATCTCATTCACCTGGGTGAAAGATGTGGAAAGGTCGCTCCACCTAACAGCCTTCATAGCCATTACGGGCCGAGGTCAAAATATCGCTGCCTCTGGCTCCTTTGAGCAGCTCATTACGTGAAAGTACCCATAAAAAGCCTCTGGCTTCACCCACACCCAACGACACCCTGCGGTGCGCCCTCCCAACAGGTATTTTGACACCCATAACATAATTCAACACGCATATCGGCCTTGTTGCGTAATAAAAAAAAAATGTATGCAAAAGCCAAAAAGGTCGACAAGCTCGTCACTGTGAGAAAGGCCTGGCAGTTGAAAGAGAAGCACGAGAACGGTTACGTCCTCAGGGTCGCAGACATTGGCAGCATTTTGCCCCTCTTCTCCCGCTGTCTTAATCCATGCGTCAGGATCTCTCCTGCTCCAAATAACATCGCGCCTCGACGTCTATAGAGAGACATCTGATTCAATGCACCTCCGGACTTCACTCGAAATTGCTGCTCGAGTAGCTCGCTCAGACAGGTAGAGGCGTCGGTTATGGACCGCCGAGATCGGAGTCGGCAAGGTGTTCCATCACACTCTTCCACTGTTCACCTTGGATCTGGAATGCTAAACTTTTGGCCTGCCACAGGTGCGGTGGCTTTTCTGAATGACCGAACTCTTAGTGGCTTGGCGCGGCTTAAAAACGGATTCTTTTCACTGCCGCGTCAGACGCAGACAACTGATTCTTGAGAAGAACATGCTGCACTTCGCGTACTGTCAACCACCATTGGAAGGGTCTGAAAAATTCAAAGCTGTTAGGAAAAGTTGGCTCTGTTATTCTAGTCGTGCTGGTAGGGAAGTAAAAAAAAAAACAACATCTGGGCGCTCTTTAGAGGACTTTAAAAGAGTTAGGGTGCAGTTAAACGGGAAAACACTGAATCCGCGATGGATGGCTACTTAACCTATACCAGGGTTAAATCTCTTTAAGTACTTGCTCACGCAATGGACTCATTGCAGCGGCGTCAGATTAGTGATACGAGAGGAGAGTAAGTTATCTAAGTGGGCAAAGCTGCTCAACGTTTTGCCGTCAGATAATGCTGGTTATCATCACCCATAAGTCAGCTTCAAAGTTAACTCGCCTTGACTGACACTTTAGGCGTAACTTGTCTGTACCGGCACCAAGCTCCCAAACAACATTTAAAATGTATGCGGATATTCTTTCCTGTTTGCTTCAGGCCCACATTTCCTATGGCAGAATAGGCGAATGCACTTAATGTACCCAGAAAAAGTCCATCATACTTCACCCGCTTCCTCCAGTCCAGCAGCAGCTGGTCAGTACGCGAAGTTGTCTCACCACCTTGCGACATTCACTTGCGACATTCACCTTCCAAGATTGGTCCAAGAGGGAAAATACGCATGATGTTGAAACCTGAAGGCATCAAGATGCATAGCCTACAGAGAAGTGAAGTCTGTTTCAACTAAGTGAGTCTTAGCGCTGCTTTTCTGTGCTTTTGTGCAGCACTATACGCATTCAATCTGTCTACGCAGCATGGCTTCTGTAAACGGGAACTTCAAATATTTTCGGTGGACGAGAATGACGTGGAGCCTGTTTTTATGCTTCACGCCTTACAGCTAACAGTGTGGCTTCATGCCATGAAAATGAGCAATGAGAATTTCTCAACTGCACTCAGATATACCGCGCTGATGATACGGCTTCTCATAAGCGCACATAAAATTCCTCACTAGGCGCATTTTGGTCAACTGGTGGGAAGTTGTAAATGAGAGATTATTTCCAGACATACCATTTAGAGCTTGCAAGCTCTAAGTTGAAGCGTACTGTATTATTGGTTCTTCGTGACACCAAATTGTCAATGAACGAGATGAGATTACTATAATATTTCTGTGCCAAAATTGTAGCACTGTAGAAGGTTGCATTCTCCCGCGAGTGTGGCTCAGAAAAGTTTGAACGCTGGACACAATAGGTGGAGAGATGAAAAAAATAATAAAAATTCTAAGAGGTGGCATTTCATGTCCTTGAACATTTCCACAAACAAGGTTGCAGTTCTGGGTGCTTAAAGTGACGGTAACAGAACAACAAAGAGCTTCTTGACAGTGTTTCTTTTTTCCTTTGTTAACGTACCATAGTAATTATTGTTTAATGCTCTGTGCATCGATATTTTGTGATAATCTCTTTCAAACGTCACTATTTGTCTGCATAAAAAATAAATATATTTTGCCTATATAGTAATTTGAGGCCTTTAGGACGACAGTATGTTAATTTTTCAGTGCAAAATTCAGTTTAGTCGTTCAGTCGTGTCCGACTCTTCGTGACCCTATGGACCATGTCACGCCACGCTTTCCGGTCTCTCACTATCTTCCTAACATCACATAACTTCATCTGCAGTGCCTCGAGGATGCCATCTAACCATCGCGTTCGCTGCCTACCCCTTCTCCGGCGACCCTCAACCTTTCCCAACATCAAATCTTTCTCCAGGGACTCCTCTCTTCTCATCAGATGACCAAAGTAGCTGAGCTTTAACTTTAAAATTTGACCCTCCAATGAGCAGTCAGGGTTTATGGTCTGCAATATCGACTGATTTGATCTTCTGGCAGTCCAAGGAACTCTCAAGAGTCTTCGCCAGCACCACAATTCAAACACGTCAATTCTTCGGCGGTCAGCCTTTTTCACAGTCCGACTCTCGCATCCATACATCACAACTGGAAAGACCATAGCACGAGTTATACGGATCTTGGTTGCCAGACTAATGTCTCTGCTCTTTACTAGGCGGTCAAGGCTAACCATTGCTCTCTTTCCCAGAAGCAGGCGTCTCCTAATTTCATGGCTGCAGTCTCCTTCCGAGGTAATCTTGGAGCCCAAGAACAGAAAATCTGTCACTGCTTCCACTTCTTTTCCATTGATGCTCCAGGACTTGATAGGGCACGACGCCATGATCTTTGTCTTTTTAATGTTCAGTTTAAGCCCAAACTTCTCACTCTCTTCTTGTACGCGCACCAGAAGTCTCTTGAGTTCCACTTCACTTTCTGCCATTAAAGTGGTATCATCCGCTCAGTGCAAAATACCGGAGGTCATTTTGTTGAGGTTTTCTTTAGAAAGGGGGGGGGGGGGGGGGGGCGAACGATATTTCGTACAGCGTGATATGTAATGGAAATAACACCATTGAACTGCTGGGGACTGTGGAGAAAACGCATTGAAAGATCGTGGAAATTATTAAGCGATAGCGCATTGGGCTTATTGTATCTAAATGACGTCGCCTTGCCCTAGTTTGAGATGATGGTATCAGAAACGTGTTCGAAAAATTATAAAGGGAAGATCGAAGTCATGCCTTATGTGCACACGCTTTCACACAACATAAAGAAGGTCGCCAATCGTCAAGGTGTGCAACTAGTTTTTTCCGCTCCACGTAAATTGGCTAGTTTGTGCAGGAGAATTAGCAATAAATCAAAGTCCCAGTGCACGGTGAACCACGAGAAGAAGTTTGTACCCTGTGAAACTCAAGGTGTTTATTGCATTCCATTATCATGCGGGAATATGTACGTCGGACAGACAGGTCGGTGCTTAAATGCCCGACTTCGCGAGCATGAAAGATCCCCACTTTCCGACGAACGGGCCAATTTGCCGAAACATTGCCGGGAGCATAAATGCAGGCCGCTGCTGAAGGAAACAGTCACTCTGGGGCGGGGAAAAACAAAGAGCCAACGCGAAATTCTGGAGGCTTTTCATATTATTAAATATGATAAAACTTGTGTAAGCGAAACTTCTGTTACCTTGTACGATAAAGAATTTCAGTTTCTAAGCTCTTTACAGCGCACATAGATAGCGTGCTGTGAAGGTAATTTTCCCCGTGATTGTCTTTTGAGTATTTCTCTTGCCACGTGCGCATGTGTTGCTTCTTCGCTGAAGGGCATGTATGAATGTCTGTTTCTTAGCAATAAACTCAGTTGTTAGTCCAGCGTTGTGTTGTGTGCTTCTCTTTTTGTCTGCGTCTTTCCGCTGGTTTCAATCCTTACCAATATGTCCAGCTGGCCCAGCTCTCCACTGTATTGAGCTGCTATGGTGCATATGCCTCAGCGTCTAGGTTTTGTGCTTCAGTCAAGTTTACTGCTACCATTGCTATGCCAAGTTGAATGATGATTGGGGATGATTGATTGGGTGATTGGTAAACAAAAATGGGTTAATGGGTTATTTGTGACTATTGATTAGATCAAGTGGTTGGGAATTATACATAGGGCAATTCGAGATTAGTGATTAGTGACTGATGATTCTTGATATGTTGTGACTGATGATTCTTGATGTGTTATTGGGTTGGTTGTGTGATTGGTGATTAAACTGATTAGTGTTTTTGATTGGGGGACTGGGGTCTGGTTAATTCATACGACGCGCGTTATATAACGAAGTATTGTGCTGTTTACGTAGCATAAATGCATATGTCAATTAAATAATAGGCAAATAAGCGAATGTATCAAATTAGCAATAGGTGAGGCAAAGAGTATGTACACTATCGCGTCAACACTGTGGGTGAAGCCTAAGGGTTCCCTTAAGTTTTGGTTTATTATTTTGAAGGTACATGATATGCTTAAAATAGCGAAAAATATATTGATATGACAACTCAGGCAAAATTTCTCTGAATTGAAAATGTGAGATTACATGCTACCCATCACACTGATTGAGGAAATATTTACGGTTTTCGCAACATGGAACAAAAACAGTGTTTTTTTTTTTAAAGCATGAAGAACGCAAAGGTCACCTGAAACAACGAAGCCACTGCTACGTGCACTACACTCTCAGGAAAAGCTGTGAGTCCGTTTTTTTTTTGTGCTATTGATCAGACTGCATCACTCTGAGCCCATGCAGGACCTTCTTATTGAAGCATTTAGGTATAACACAAATGCATAAATAGACAAAAAAAAAGGAAGTAAATGTATATTCTTCCCTAGTTGCTAGATGATAAGCCCTTTGGATCGTTTTCAAAGGTTAGTGCTTGTTCCGCAAGTCATTATCACAAGCGAGAATTTTTTAGCATTCTGAAGGCGAACTCTATGCCAAATAAATTTAAAGTAGAGTGTTACTTTTCAAGCTTTCACCTCATGAGCCATGATAACGACATCCCAGTAATAAACCTTAAGACATCAATTTTCAATTTACGTAAACTTGAGCAAGTTCTACCTGCGTTTACATAAACCGTAAACGCTTCACTGTACACAGATATAAAAAAGCGCGATTTCATGCACTGTTTCTTGCCTTAGAGAACCATACGCTTAAACGTTCCTTAACTGTCCCGTATGTTTCGTAGTGTATCTAAATTCATCTTAGCTACTGTATGCTAAACCATGGTCCTAATTCGGTTCGGCGACCTTTCTGTTCTAAAATCATATTTTTGTTTTCATTCAAGTGTTTTATCGTCGGTGGAAAACCAATGCCCCCCCCCCCCCCCCCTTTCCTGTATGTCGCACGATAAACGCTCCTGATTTTCCCCTCATTTTTAGAACCAATTTCTTATATATGCAAAACCGTGTTGCGGACTTAAGCCAATATAGAGCGTTCCCGTGCAAATTCTCGTCGCTACCTACAGCGGTATATTGAGTGCCCACGTGCAGTCAGTGGGAGTACAGGAAGAAGCAATGAAAACCCCTTGACCGGAAACGAAGTCTACGTGTGAGAGTCCTAATATAAACGGTACGCAATGGCGTCCAAGCGATGTTACACTACAGCGAAAGGGGGATGGGCACTGCTATTCCCAGCGTCTGCCTCAGTACACGACTAAACAAAGCCATGCGCCATCAAGTTGGCTAACTCGGGCTCTGTTACGAGGTTCTTGATGAGCAGGCTATAGACTCTTTTTTTACTAGTGCCACTAGAGTGATTGGAAGACGCTATTTGCCCGCTGCTAACTGCCGTGTCATAATCTGGTTACGAGATATTCACAAGAAGCGATTAACGCGCCGAGAACTATTACGCAGACTCGAACGGCCACGCCGGTGCATCCCCGGTCCACGCCCAAACGTGCCCAGATTATACTAACTCTAACCGTTCGGCGCGAACAACGAAGCATTCGGGTAACAAGCGAGTATTCTGCCGTCCCGTCGCTTTGTTCAGACAAACGCATCGGCGCTCTCTTCTCACCTCGGTCACGTCCGAAGACGCGAGCGCCGATAAGTGGCACGGAGCATGCGGCCCCTTGGCTCGGGTCGCCAGGCCGGATAGGAGAGAGCGGATAGGCCGCCGCCGAGCGCCGCAGGAAGGGGTTGGCCCCCTGTTGGCGTGACCGTGAAGGCTGATTGATGAGGGCCTAGCATAATGGTTGCCAGTGGGTCAATTTCTTCTGCCCGCGTGCCGGAGCTGTGTTTGCTTCCTGGATTGTTCGTCGTCGCCGGTGTACTTCGTTGACTCCTGGACGTAGCGTGCCAGCCGGCTTCGCGGCGACCACTTCTTTCCCGCTGAATTTCGCTTTCTGGTGCGCCTCCGTCTGATTTTGTTTATTGCATATGCAGGAATCCCGCGTTATTGCCAGTCTCGCAGCAGTTTTCCGATGCATCATGTCTCCGAGTATTCGCCGCGTACGCCCGTTACGTGACGAGCGCTGCGCTCGCTCGCAGTCTCCTCGGTATTCCCTCAGCGCACAACTGGCGCGAGAAAACGAAGTTTTTCGCTCAAAGGCGGAGGTTCCTGGCTGTGCACGTGCCTTGGTATCAATGCGGTTGCGTAAGGCGCGGGGATTCGAGTGGGAATTCGTTTGGCTCTAAAAATCATCTGATAATGTTTTGAAAGACAACCATTCTTCAAGCCTGACTCATGTAAATGAGGAGGCCGAACAAAGAATGTTTGTTATACGTCGCCATGTTATATCAGAGGCCAGAAAGCGCTATACCAAGGTACGTTTTATATTGTGCGGCAGGCACTACTTACATCACACTTCACATTGGGTTAAAATTGTAACAAGTTTAAGAGACCCTAAAGGGGAATAGTAAGTGAAGAAGGCTGACCGCCAAAGAATTGACGCATTTGAATTGTGGTGCTGGCGAAGACTCTTGAGAGTTCCTTGGACTGCCAGAAGATCAAATCAGTCGATATTGTCGACCATAAACCCTGACTCTTTATTGGAGGGTCTAAAGTTAAAGCTCAGCTACTTTGGTCATCTGATGAGAAGACAGGAGTCGCTGGAGAAAGTTCCTGTATATTGTCTCGGCGAAACATGGATATATTCTAAAGAGTCCCTGCAAATTATTGGCTACGAGCACTGCTGAGGCGCTCGCAGAGAGCAAAACAGGGAGGTAGGAGTGGCCGTCTACCTGCGTAAGGGCCAGACTGCAGTATCCATCAGACTGTTTACTACTTCTGATGAAGTTAATAAACTGAGTATTGCAAACTTGGGCGCCAGTTTGGTGTAGTGGTTGTTGACTTCTCATCTATCACGTTTATCTAAACATAGTGGTCTTCCCGTGCCGTGCATTAAGCGCACATAGACCCGTATCAATGTTAGCAACGGCGGACTTCACTATAGATATAACGGCCAAAAAGAACTGCACACTAAGTATGACCGAAAAATTTATTTCCTCCCTCATAACTCTTCCCACTGCTGTGTGGACGCCACGAAACATTTGTACAGGCATCCTCGTGGAGCAGCAACCACTGGTTCAGCAAGTAGAATATACCTCCTTCAATTTCTCCCACAACAACCCTTCCTTCAGAATTATGAATTTGAAAAGTAGCGTATCTTGAAGAACGAGTATGTGCGAAGAATAAAGCGTGTCCTGCGATTAACATACCTACATGTCTTTCTAAAATTGTCGGCCACGATGTAAGACAAAATCAAAACACTTAAACCTGCGCTCATATCTCGCCTTACCGGTTATTGTAACGTCAGAATCGTGGTTTTTATTTCTGAAACACTTATGCAAGAACGCTAGCGTACATACGGTTGCTACCGACAAACATGTGGTATTGTTTTATTTTTGAAGAGGGCATTACAGTAAGTAAGCCTTGGTTCGATGGTAGATTGTTTAGACCCAAGCGAACATCAGCAGATGCCAAGATGCGGGCAAATAATCTGTACAGTGGCAGCAAGACATAGAAGGAAAACAACAAGTGAGTCAAGAACTTGCTCTGAGAAACAGTGGGTCATAAGGAATAAATATACATTGACAATCTACACACCATAATATTGTTTACCAAATGCGGAAAAGAGACCCTAGGAACGGCTTACTTCTCAACAATTTCTGACAATTCCTCACTTACTCCGGTAAAAATTTCTCACCTTTTGTTTTGTGCATTCAGTTCGAATAGGGCACAGACGCAGTTGGTGATTTCCTATCGTATACAAGTTACCTCTCGTGAAATGCCGTCGAATGTTCTATGCAAACACTAAAGTACGTCGCATGTGATACGGCGTCCTCACTTCAGTGGACAAACAAGCCGCAATTGACGCACGTCCTAGTTCGTTCCCGCCGCCAGCAGGGACCGCAAAGCGCGACCCGCATTGAGATGTCAACATGTTTTCGTACATTCGTCTTGCCAACCTTCGTCCAAGAACGTCCGCAGTAAGTTATGGCTGTCTGGCGTTCCCACGGCTCCACGTATTCTTTGAAATCGGAGAACTGTTGTTAGCCTCAGTGGAAGACTGTTATCGGTCAAGGCGCCACTTTTCAGAACGAGAACACAATGACGCAATGGAAGCGTTCAATTCACGTATTCCAGTTTCTTGTGTTTCTTTCCTTCTTTTCATCAATCTACCGTTACGTGTAGCATTCGAAGTTGGAGGTTGCAGCGTTTCCTCCACAAAGACATGTAGCACTAAACGACTCGAGAGTGGGCGAAGCTGGTGATCTTTCTCCTTTTTTTTTTTTTTTTGCACCACTTGTTCCATATTACAAAAGCACATACGAACGAAAGACTTCCGGCAGGTAAGTTATTAATATGTACTAAATATGAAGTGTGATACATTTCGCGATTGTTTAGGTACAGTCGTGCCTCGTCATTATGCGCACTTTGATTTGATTCTTGCCGTCATTGGCCGTAAAAGCGAGTCGCTTAAAATATATTATAAGATATAACAAATCTCGTAAAATATATTGTAATTAAAAAAAAAAGAGAACCTTTGTGCATAGTGGGGGCCAGCGAAGTTGAGATCAAAAACTGTACTGGGATCTACAAGCACATTAATTCCGGTTGTCATCAGTTATGCTTTTTATAGTACGGGGCAACTAGACATTCTCTTATTTATCATGCTCTTGATGGCGTTTCATAGATAAATCTACTACAACCATACGAATACCACAAACCGCTCGTGAATATATTAATAATCATTCCGCAGAAAGCTGCTGAGTGCGGCTCTCTATGTTGCACAATCAGCACAGCGACTTTTTTTTTTTTTTTTTTTCGCAGCTATTAATGGAGTAGCGAAAATAGAAAGGTGCATTGGCTGGCCAATTTTGCGCTATAGACCCTTAACCTACCAAAGAAAATAGTCGTCGTTGAGTCATTTGCGCTTTTTAATGACGTTTGCAATGTGTACTGCTCTTAAAATCAGGAAAATAAAGCACCTGGTTGTAGCAGCAGAGATTTTGTTACCGCGGCAATAGCACATCAGCCCCAATGGGCTCTGTGCATTTTTCTTTTGTTCATTGCCTGGAAAAGCGAATTTTCACATTAAGATCGGAAAAATTTGCTTCACGCAAAACCTTTCCCCAATTCGAGACATCCATAATAAATGGGCCAACATTAATGAGACTTTCGGTTCGTAGTATGAAACGTCACAACACCCACATCGTGTTTTATCAAAGATACAACCGAAATCGCTAGAAATTGGCCCGTATGCCTATTTCTTTATTTCGACAGGGACGTTACTATATCGCGTTTGTTGCCTGACGCACACTTCTATTTGATTTACCCTGATTTCTCTGGACATATGTTCTTAAGACGGTGGCTTCGAGTTCGCATATATAGTGTTGTACTTCAGTTAAGTATTGTTTAGGTTATGAAGGACATTTCAGTGTATCGTTGCACAACCAATGAGGCTACTCAAATCACTTTGTTATAGGCTAAGTACTTCTCGACGTATTAGGCTACTTATTTTTTGTTCGGAAGACGAATGCTAACGTTCAACATCATCGTAGTTCCGATAGCGCGTGTGCCCTCTGCATTCAAGACCTCACACTCTTCGGGTGCCACGTAATGACATCTGGTGGCAATATCAGTGAGTTCGGGGATGGATAGATAGATGAATTTATTGAAAGGAAAGGCAGAGCCTGTTGGCCGGAATGATTAAATTCTGGGGAAGGGGAAGAGAATCGTGATGGGTGATGATGTGGGAGAAGGCATATGAAAATATATACAGGCGAGGCAGCTTGCTTTACAAGCGCGATTCAAGTCCAGTGGCGCACAAAAAACGGCAAAGAGCCCGCACTGCTTCGACAGCCTTCCCCTTGTCCTGCCAAGCGCCCAGCAGCAGTTCCTCCTACAGAGGCCTCTTGTCCCAATGCTTCAAGGAAACGGCTAGCACTTTTATTTCACGAGTATACACTAGGCACAAAAATAATATATGGTTCACAGTCTCGGGGATGCCACAAGTGGAACATTCCGAGGAGTCCACCTGTCCAATTAAATGCAAGTACCTGTGCGTGAAAGCCACGTTTAAACGAAGTTTAAGTGAGTGCGGGGGAGTTTCTGCCACCAAGGGTGTTTTACGATGATTTAAGATTTTTCAAGAAGTCGTCGGCGTCAATAAATATTTATTTATGCCGGTGATGCCTGGCCAATTCAATTGTCACGTCAAATATATCTCGTACAATACCTGGGATAATAACTAGTTACTTATGGGTATTTCTGTTGCTCTGTTATAAGCTTTGAAAAGCAATATATGACAGGTTTGTCTTAAAAATAATTTACAAGTTTAAACACTCGAACTTCACTACACGAAAATATTTGCTTAAGTTGGTCGGCGGGAAAGAAATATGCATACTAGTTCCGAACACTTCAGAAAAAATGGGAAGTAGACTCGAGACAAAGAAGCTTGATAGTCAACCTTTGCAAGTAGAGAAAGGCTACGATGTCAAGACGGAGCTTGAGACAAAGTTTAAGTGTTTGAGAGGCGTCAATTTCTTGGTTTATGGGAATTTTGTGTGCAAAGCAAGGGCCTCAAGGACGACCAGTACGCTACCTGATGTGGGGAAGGGTGGGCCATTAAGTTATTCTGTAACACGAAAAAAGTGCGGTGCGTCCGTAATGCGCTCTGCACTCTCACCAGACTCCTGCTTAAGTCTGGCCTTGAATTAAGGCGGATGTGGACATGCATAGCGCTGTAACATTCCGCTCTTATTACATGTGACTTCTTCGTGTCGATGGAATTCGCCATGAATACCCCCCCCCCCCCCCCCCCTCCTCCGTGAAAAAAAAGTTATGCCATTTCTCATTTCTCATTGGCCAGCTTCTAGAGTCAGCGAGTGACATAATTTGTCAGCTCTTAGCCTTGGCCTCGCCGGCGGCAGGTTCTAACGACATGAAGGCAAGGTAATTATCTTTGAAAATAATTGCAGCCTAATATTGCCCCTGGCATGAGTCTACACGATCGAAAGGCCAAATTCCGAACCACACACACTGGACGGTACATGAGTGTTTTTTTCCACGCTTCATTCCACTATACCTGCGTTTTTTCGATAATGTCACACTAACGTGCCAAAACGTTCATCATAAGTTGACATCGATTTGATTTACCCTAAATATTTTATCGGGAGGCAGTACTTCTGCCTGAGCTGAGAGCGAGGATAAATTCTTACGTAATACTTGGGTTTTGTCCCCCCTGCTATATTATGTGGAACATATGACTGGCATTTTGTGCATGCTGAAATATCATCAGTTAATAAGCAAAATTTCTATCAGTTATAGGAAAAGCGAGCGCCATAATGTTCCTTCAACAATCATAACAAAAAGCTTTTATCGAAATAAAACGTTCACATGCGGCTTACGTGGTTTTTTGAACAACTTAGCCCAAGTTCTGAAATACTACCTCATTGAACAGGCTTGATTACTTCGCATACTAGATGCATGAAGATTAATAAAAAATACTTTGGCTGAAATCCTCTCTTGGAAGAGTTTCGGAATACTTTATGATGATGAAGAGCGAGAAGGGGGTGATAAAATGCCAGTCATATATATCATACTTGGCTACGGACATGTGTAGCTGGATTCAACTCACATGGACTGGGCGACGCTGCTGCAAAGCATCGTACGCATCCACAGTGGAGAGGCCACTGTGAGAAGAATCTTTAGCAGCGACCTCATTTGACATGTTGAATTTTAGCTTACTTAAGCGCTTAAAGAAATATTTTTAAAGAATAGGAATAGTTTTTCATGGACTACCTTGCATAAGGGTCGAAAACTGGGCGAGTAGGTACGTATCCATTTTGTTGTAGCACCACAAGATTGAGGACTGAGACGAAGGACAGAACAAGTGAGCACTTGTTCTGTCCTTCTTCGTCCCAGTTCTCGTTCTTGTTGAGCTACAACAAAATTAATGGAATACTTCTTTATTTGAAAGAGAATTCCAGTGAACTCGGACACTATGTATAGCTAGAACTGCGCATGTTCCCAGAAATCAGGCGACGTTAGATATGCCGCTTTCCTCAAGGGGCAAGTCCTTGCTCATGGCCACCTTCAGTGCGGCGCGTTGAAGCGCTGTGTAGCCAGCCGCTAATGCTTCGAACCAAACTCGCTTTTTAGAAGAAATAAACGCAAGTAAAGCGAAGGTCTCGTTCAACGAAAGTCAACATTTATTGCACAAAAAAGAGTGCGAGCTGCTTTGTACTGGGACACCGGCAGAGGCAGACGGCTCAAAGGCCGTCGAGGAAAGGAAATAAATAAAAAGCACAGCTCAAGACAGAGAGAAAGAAATTCACATACAACGAAAAGAGAGACACTACCAGCGTCGACGTGGACAGAGAACAGGAATGTGGCAACAGCTGGACGGGACACAGAGAGGAACACTGGACAGTGCACAACGAAAGTGCGACAGGAAAGAGGCTCGCGAGGTCTCAGTTTAGGAAAGTCCTTGGGAAACAACACCTAATTTATGAACGGGACATAGTTTAGCCGTGGTAGCCAAAGTGGCCATAGCCTCCGTGGCCTCCATAGCCACCGTAACCTCCGTAGGCTCCATGGATGACGCCATGGCCGTAGCCGTAGCCTCCATGGCCGTAACCACCGTGTCCGTAACCTCCGTGTCCGTAACCTCCGTGTCCGTAACCTCCGTGTCCGTAGCCTCCATATCCGTAGGGGGCGTGGGCGTAGGCAGCGACAGGGACAGCGGCGGCGACGGCGACCTTGGCGACGGGAGCGGCGACTCCATAGCCGACGGCAGGCACGGCGTGACGGGCGTTGTAGGCGGCGGCAGCGGGGTGGGAGGCGGCGGTGCCGGGTTCGTTGGTGGAGATGTGGGCGCGGAAGCCGTGGCCGTCGGCAACGTACTTCACGACACGGACGCGGCCGTCAGCGTCGGTGAGACCGTAGGAACCAACCTTGTTGCCCCAGGCGTCGCCAGCCTCCTGGCGGAAAGAGCTTCCGCTGGTGTGGGCCTCTTTGTAGCCGAATTTGTAGTTGCCAGCGAGCTGCGATAACAAAGAGGAGAATCAGGCTTATTGTATAGAACTGTATGTAGATAATACATGAAGTAATGTGCTGCGCATTGAAATAATTTTCATTAATTTTTAAAGCTTAATTCTTATTCTTGACTGCACCCCTCCGCTAGAAGCCTTGATTTCTGGCCTACTGTCTGGCCTCTTTTTTATTTCAGATGACTATTTATGAAACTTCATTTAGGTGAGATAATTAATTTTTACATGCTATACAACTCCTTTGGAATGTTCATGCCGCAATGGTAATTGTTCAGCTCTCTATGTGTACCCTCAATTTCTGGATAAGTTCGATCTCAGCGGGAAGTTGTTTATGAAGGCAGATTGCACCATGAAAATATATTGATTCACTAATTTTCGTTGGGACGCTTGTGGTTTTGTCTGAAATATTGTCAATCACGCACCATCACTAGTTATCTAACATAATTTTAACACTCTACACGAGCGTAGGAAAAAGTTTACATGCTTTCATGTTAAAAACAAGGTTTCATTGCGAACCGGGATATGGGACAATCCAAATTAATATATTTATAAACATCTCTTACAAAAAATCTATATTGGGGTTAAATAAATTTTGAGAGCACTGCAGAGATATGCACTGGAGAAGTGCAAAAGCATATGCGTTGACTTCTTTATAGCTCCTAGAGTGTCATGGCTCATTTTGAGTGCGATGACTCAGCACTTTTGAGTCATGGTGAGACTAGTCATGGTCATGAGTTTGACTTACACAAGTCGTAAACTCAACCTGACATACTCATAAATTACGACTGTGACTAAAAATGATAATGACTTACATGATATGACTAGGCATGGAATTACATTTATATACCACCTGTCATTACATACGCATTCAGAACTACCAGTTTCATCTTAATGTTGCATATCAAGCATTACATTTTGGTTCTATGTTTTTTTTTTTTTTTCATTTTCTGCTTCCATGTTTCGCGAACGTGTTTTCGCAAACATGCCTTAATAAAAGTCATGTCAAAGAAGGCTGGACAGCTACTTTCAAAAATTGGTTCATGTCCCCTCAATCCTTAAGCTAAAAAGAAAGAGAACACAGATCCTCGAAGGACCGTAAGGCGACCGTCAGATATGTTTGTGCTACGCCTGCGCTTCGCGAATGGCTATTTTGTTCTTGCTGTGGATGAGTTACCATCTTGTTAGCTCCAATTGCTGACGATATTTGTCCCATGTACTGAAGTATTATAAGAGCCCGTTCATATATTATAAGAACATCCAAGCGAATGCACTCACATCCTGAGACCTGTGCTGGTTGGAGTGTCCAGCCTCAGCGACCTTGGCGACGACAGCGTGGCCGTAGCCATGTCCGTAGCCGTGGCCGTATCCGGCGTGGCCAATGAATCCGGCGTTGGCAACCGCGAGAGCGGCGAGGAGGATGATGACCTGTGGAGAAGAGCCGATAGAGGGCAACCTTAGAAGCATGTACGCTCAATGTGTTTCTGCTCATTTTGTTGGTTGTACATTTTTCCTCACAGCTTTGACGTATTTGATCATCGAGAATGAAAGGAAACGTTTGAGCTTGCTCGCAAGATACTCACAAATTGACAGCGTGTAATAGAAATTACAATCTTGAGCTGCGCTAATGAGTAAGATCGCATATTTCAACAGATAATTTCGGCAATCATCCGTTGAAGAATATTAATGCATGAATGTCCTCGATACGAAAAGAAGTGCATGTCCCTGTGTGTATTTTGCTCGTGGTTTCATAGCTGCGTGTGGCTCGACTCTAGTCGCGGAGTGTATGTTCATGTGCAATGATACTTTGCTCTATCGGAGCTATAACACCCTGTGTGTTAATTTCACGAACCCTTGCTTCATGTACTACTTTCACGAAGCATTTGAGAAGTTTTCGACGATTTTAGCATTTGGACCTTGGTATTTAGGCTTCGTTCGCCTTGTTAAAGAACTTGTTTGTACTTTTTTTTTTGTAAGATTGATCAGAACAACAGTGACTCTGAGAGTCATTAACTACTTGTAACATTTTGATGTTTGTTGCAGAATGTTCACAGGCAGCTGAATCTTTCAAGCCATACCCATTGTTCTCTGCTCATTAGCATATTTTCAACGATACCTTTCCCTTTCCGAAGCTTATGTGCGCTAAAATTGGCATGTCACACCTTGTACGACATATATAAACAGATTGTGCAGAATTTTAAATGAACAATATTAAAGCATTTTTACATTGTATTTCACTAGGCCCGTGTTTGTAGTGGCCGCCAAGCTAAAATATACATGTGTACTAACAGCGTATGATGATCTGGATCTGAGCTATTGGTTCATGTCAAAGGTGAAACTACAGCCGAACGGAAAAACATCACAAGACGAGAACAGGGCACGAGGCTGCATGTTCTCGTGCCCTGTTTTCTTCTTTGTGGTGTTTTTCAGTCGGCTGTGGTTTCGCCTTCAACAACATGTCTTTCAATTTAACAACCATTATCATGTGAACATCGCGTTAAATTAGCGAACTTTGGGGCGCTTATAATTTCAGCATTTCGTGTCTATCACGACGTCCTATATTGGTTTGATTTTCTTGCTGTAATAATTGAGACAAATTTAAGGGTATATTCCTTGCTTCTTAAACCTTACACTGGCCATTCTAACTTCAGATAATACATAATTTTGCGCTCAATTAGTCCTAAGTCCGCGTCGAAACAAGCCTTTGTTATTTTATGCTTATTTCACCTGTCCTATTAACATGTGCTACTTAACAGCTGAGACGTTGAGTTCGCCTGTCAAATGGCAAATATCTTTTCGGCAACGATCTGCCGAGGGTGCCTTCCTCTTCAGTCTTGGCTTGCACTCAAGAGGTGCTTTTTAGCTGTATTTCGTTCAAATCGGATCAATTCGCTCCTACACCTTATTACTTCCACCAACATATCTGGCTTCTGAGTTAAAAACTGTCAGGAGGGTGTAGTCAGTGTTAAGAGATGATAGAAAAAAAACAAAAAAACATGCTGACCAAATGATAAGCCTAGAAGTAACGCAGCGCACTAGTTGCACCTCTTGTCAGCTATGGTATGGAATCAATTTAGGAGTTTTAGTCTCTTTCCAGCTACGTAGAAATCATCAAATGGGAGGAAAAGCTGAGATATGTAAAAGGACGAGTCTTACTGCTCCCGCTCAGGATTAGGACAAGAGGCATGGAAAGAGAAAGGGAGGAATAAAGGATACGTTAGGGACGCCCTCTCGAGGAAGGACAGAACACCGTCTTAAGAATTGCTGCCGGTGTGGTTGGCTCATAAATGTCCAGTGGGCAGTCTTCTGGCATTGGAATTGAGCATTGACTTCACTTTGAGATCTGTGGAAATGGCTTTTCCAGAGGTTCTACCCAAGACCTGCCAGCAGCTCATGCAAGCCCCTGTACTCCACCCTCGCCCCCCCCCCCCCCCCCCCCTTCTTTTATATGAGAGCGCTGGACATTGCTACCAACGCACTAAGCGTTGCCAATGGGTACCGCTTGTATCTTTTTATCTGCATGGTTCGTTTTTTGTTTCATAACTACACTGCTTTAGCCTTTCACCAGTTCTACCTTTGCTCCGACCATGCTACATGGGACTACCAGAACTCTCAGAAGCAAATGAAACGGAGCTTGCAACGCCATACTCAAATCGTTTTTCATTGTCAATCAGCTGCCGTTGAAGCCCATGCGACGTCTTCGCTAACGACTCAGACATGTCTAGAGTTCATCATTTTTCCGAAAGCTAAAAATCCTGTCACTGTACTTATAGCGACTTTCCCTCCATGAACAGTACAGTGCGAAAAGTAGACCAGTTAAGCGTTTTCAGTGCGGAACTCTGCGGCTTTAGAGGGCCGAAACAGTACTCCCGTCCTTAGGTTCTCCAGTGTCTCGAGCTTTGGCGCAGACGCTGGTGGCTCACCTTCATTGTGTGTCCGGTATCCGCAATGGTCTGCAGCTGATCCGTGATGACCGGGCAGGGCACCCTGGTGCATTTATATACACCTCGCCATGTGCTCCAATTGTTTTCCAGCCAGGGAGGAGGGAAGCATGGTGGCTAGTGGCATTGGGGGAAAGCAAGGGGGGAGGAGGCCACGTGACTCGCGCATATAATCGTCTCTTCGACGCGACGCATTGTTGCCGCCGCCCTCGCTGATCGTAGCAACCTTCTCGCGGACGTTTCAATGAGTGGTGGCCGGCCGGGCGAAAATTGGCAAAGCGGTCGCCCCCCAAGAAGGGGCCCATAAGACAAAACACAAAGCGACCAAATGGTGTGGAAAGGGAGACGTAAGCGGAGAGTGGAGTCCTGCTACGCCAGGCAAGAAAGCACCGGGAGGGCAAGGGTGGCCAATTTGAAGGGAGTCGCCCCGCGCGACCAACGTCCGGCCGTTTCTACAGGGCTCTGAGTGCTGGTTAGGCTGTGATGTGTCCGAACTATGCGGCGCGCGCGATTCCGCAGGTTGATGGAAGGCGGGCAAAAGGAGGAGAAGGAGCGGAGAAACAAACAGCGGAACCCGTTGTTATTTCAATAAAAGAGAACGCCCGCTAAAAGCACGCAGGGTCACGGCGGCCGAAAGGGTGTTGTCACGGTGAATGCAACGGTGCGCGAGCGGCTGTGTGCGTGCGTAATTCTGACACTTGCCGTTGATCGGCTACGCGCTCTTTTCTTTTGCAGGTGTGGCCGCCGGCGAGGATTAATTGGGCAAGTGTCTCGCGGCGCTGATCGACTCTCCTGTCGTCATTCTCTTTTTTTTTTTTCCAATTTCCGTGGCCTTCCGCTGCTCTATTTGTGCAATTCCGGCTTTTCTGTCGTGCCGCAGGCCCCCTATACCCAACCTGTGATCAGGAGCTGGCGCCACAGTTGTCTACTCCTATCTGATAATTTTTGTGGCGCTCGACAGCCGTTTTGCTGTCAGATTAGACTTCGATATCAAAGCTGCCCGAGGTACGGAAACAAACAAACAAACAAACAAAAAAAGAGTCCAAAAAGTAAGGATTCTCGACCTTCCATAGAGCCGTCTCTGGTTGGCGTTAATGAGATATGGAAGCGCCAGCTGCCCATTACGCTTCATCGTTCAAGGCGGTTGTTTGGGCTCTTCAGAGAGGGAGCAGGGTTAGATCATGAGGTCCTTCCAAATCTCATGGTCGTTTTGTTTCCTCTCATCACCCCTGAGCACAGATCGCGTGCTAGCGGCTCTGTGGAATGCCGTTCTGGCCTTTTGTTCCGCGGTCTCTCCGGCTAGAACAATCATTCCGGCCATGGTCTTGGCACGCGCCTCCGTGAGAGACAAAAGGTGTGGCCCGATCTCTGCTGGGCGCACCTCTTGCACAAGACACAAAAGGGGGCGAGCTATCACCCACTCGAGTAGCTGTGCGCCTCGGTCCATCGCCTTGGGAAATACTACGAATGCTTCACGGCGGTCTTGACTTGCGTGTACCGCTTAAAGGTCACTGTGCTCCAGCGTTTCTCACCCACATTTGATCATCTGTCTGGCACGATACTTCGCTGTCAGCGCGTGCGGTCATGCCTCAATCGTGCGGGAAAACGTTTTTGACTGGACATTCCAGGATGTCATCGACACAGTGTTGCGGGGCCTCGCTCGTGGACTAAATTATATGCACAGGGCATTAAGGCTACCGGTCACAGTGATTGCTTTTGAGTGTTCGCAGCATTCTTCGAAAATACAGCTGTTTTGTAATTATAACCGGAAGTGAAATTTTGAATTTATTTATTTATTTATTTATTTATTTATTTATTTATTTATTTATTTATTTATTTATTTATTTATTTATTTATTTATTTATTTGAAGATACTGTCAGTCCTAACTGGAACTGTTACAGGAGTGGGTTGATATATATAGGATGTGAACATAAAAGGCACAAAAACAAAAAGACAACAGCAAAATCAATTTTGGCTAGTTGTTAGCCCTGCTATCGCAGCATACTGTTCAAATTTTTCCATTGAAGGCAGTGAAGAAATCAGCTTATCAAGACAGTTCCACTCGTGTATTGCACGTGGGAAAAAAGAGAAGGGATTCACATCCTTGGCACAAGTGTACTCTTCAAGCGTAAATTCGTGCTTATGCCGTGTTCCGCTGGTGTGGTTGTAATTTACATATACAGTGGAAATTATGGTAAAAACTTGATGAATTAGTAAACATAAAAACTTCAGTCTGTGCAAGGATGCGTGACATGCTAGCGTTGCTAGGTCTGCTCGGATAAACAGTTCTGAGGGAGAGTCTGTGCACTGGTATCTATTATATATAAAACGAACCGCTTTTCGTTTCACTGACTCAAGCATAACTGTATCATTTTGTGCGTACTGGAACCAAACAATGTTCGCGTATAATAAGATTGGTCGGACAAGAGCCTTGTAAGCGAGCAGCTTGGCTTGGGAAGTAGAAAAACGCAAGACACGCTTAAGAATCAGAAGCCTGTCATTATTTTTTTTGTTCTGATTTCCACGTGTGCCTTAGGTGCAAGGTCTTCAGAGATGACAAAGCCTAGATATTTCTTTTTGATACGGTTTCCAAAATGACATTGCAGATACTATAAGGCAAGTTAAGCTTTAATTTCTTTTTTGTCACCGACAGTTTTTTTTTCTAGGTTAATGACCATTTGCCAGCTACTACACCACTGCACGATGTTTAGGGCCACGTTTAGCCGCACTTGACCTTCTGGTTTATTTATTCTGTGCGAGAACACGCAGCCGCCAGGACCCCTATGCAGGTAGTTTGAAGAGGCCAGGTATTATGATTACAGCCTGAGTTTTCGCGATTTAATTTTGTATTTTTATACCACACTCTTCTTCACAGATATTTATTTTCCGTCATTTTTGTTTCCGCTATCATGATGGCAAATTAGATGCATAATTTGCCCCTGCCTCGGTCTATTTTGTTGCTCTTTTCTTTTCGTCGCAGTGCCAAAACTTCGGGTCAGAATATCACTTTGTAATAGCGCAGTTTTTTGCATCAAAAAAGCCTGTCGTTGAGAACCACTTCTTAGCGTGTCTAAGCCAGACCTCATAAGTCAGTACTGCCTTTGACAAAGACAAAAATCCATTTTGGTCTGCAAGTAAAGACTTCTTGGTAATCCGGTGCATAAGCTACGCCTTCAATTATTCGTCCAAATCAGGGAAAAAATGCTCAAGCAGTTGTTCCATGGTCAGTAACAGTCCCGTAGAGTTCTGTCCGACTGATTGCCTTAGAACATCATATCTACCACCCATTTACTGTGACTCGGGATTAATCACACCTTCAAGGCAACCGCGTGCAAGCGTACCGTAAGGTTGACTGCTGTCACTTTATTCTAATAAATCTAAACTCACGATTTTTCACTGTGTCACATCAAATCGTAGCAGCATTTGTCAGAGCCTTATTTTAGCTTCCACCATATCAACGCCCTTTTCAATCATAAATATATAGGTCTCACATTTGTCTGCGGTATATCTTATCTTACACCTAGCAAAGAACATTGCCTTATGCATTGTTTTTTTTTTGTTTATCTCTAGGTCTTTTTTTTTTTTTTTTTTTTGCTCGCCTATGAAAGCGTTAAATTACTTGGCAAAGACTCACCACATTTAGAATAATCACGTGCTCTTTAGAGCCCACACAAATTATACCTCGTTAGCTCCCAAGAATCCTTTGGGTCTTACTTCGAGGAGCGTCCATGCCGCACTAGTGTATTGCGACAGAAAACGGATTCAAAATGTGTTCTCATGACACCTGAGAGTTGAGACTCCTGATTCTGATTCTCTTTATTCAAAGTGTTGTGTACTGAAGAAAAGTATTCCACATTCGACACCCACCTCGCAACATGGTATGTTTGTGAGCTTTCGTGTTCACTTCTGCGCTTGGAGCATCGTAGGACTCTCCTGGAGAAGCTTCTCTGTCTCCGGCTGACAGCTCCTATAAACAATCGGACTGTTGTTGTTGTTGTTTTATTTTTATTTTTTTTTTATTTTTTTTTTTCAGGCGTCGCTGATTGCTCTCGGCTCGACTCGGCGTACAGAAAGCCTTTTGCGTTTTCAGACTTCCTTTTGAATACTTACTCGAGAGACTGCGGTGTCTTGCTCCCGTTCCATGTTTCAGAATCTTTATTGCAGCTAACCTTGCCACCCACAATATGTAGAGTCACTTTCATGCATATCCGCTGTATCAGTCATCTAATCAAAATGTCTGGCAAAGCACCCGTACCATCTCTTATATCTTCCGTGTAGATGTCTAGAACGACCTTTCACAGTATCCTTAGCTCCTTATCAACATACCTTTGTAATATAATCTTTGTTGAATGGTCAATCATCGTGATATTTCATTAACCGGACCAGTTCTGTACGGAATGAAGTGGTAAGGTGAAAGTATATCATAAATAAAGCTTCTTTATTTTTTACACATACAAAGCACGACGAGTGAGACCAGAAGAGTGCCTGAGCTGGAATGAATGTGTGTCATAACACACGGTAGGGAGAAACACTGAACGCACAAGAAAAAGAAATACAATCACATATGCCCTCTACGAAGCCCTGGGGACATGGGTCAACAGCCAAGTTTAACTGAATGCTGGTACTGAACACAAGGGTAAAAGAAGATATAGGCAGACTGTGGGCAAAAACACTAATACAGCGAATGTTGGAGGACTGCCATCAAACGAGTGCTCAGCGGCGGCGACGCAAATATGTCGCTCCGAGCTTATTGGCCAGATGCTCGTAGTAGTCCAGTGGTTTCGACGCAAACGTCGGCACCACCCCCGCGGGGCCATACGTGTACGCCGGAGCGGCTGCGGTCAGCTTGGCCCCAAACACGGCTGGCGCCGCCAGGACGGCTGGTGCAGAGTACGAGGTCGCAGCTCCACGGAGACCATATCCTCCGCCGTAACCAGCATAGCTAGCGTAGCCAGCAGGAACGACCTTCCGGACAACCACTCTTCGGGGCGGCGGTGCAATAGCGGAGGCGGCGTAGGGTAGGGACGGAACGAAGCCGGCGGAGTACGAGGCCGGGGCCAGAGGAGCCGCTGCAGTCACGATCGGAGCAGCGGCTACGGCTCGGCGGTAGCCAAAGACTGGCGCGGCTGGTAGTGCGGCGGTCTGCACTACGGGTGCGGCGACGCCGGCGCCAGTAAACACTGAGGCTGGCACGAATCTCTTGAAGGTCGTCACGGCTGGCGCTGCGACAAAGGTCGGTACTGGAGCAGGCAAAACAGGAGCCGCGGAGACTACGGTCTTGACGACGGGAGCCGGTGCAACGGGAACGGCCGCCGCAACGGGAGCGGTAGCCACTGGAGCGATGGGAGCGGCGCTGACGATCTGAGCGACCGGGGCGGGTGCGGGAACGATCGGCTCCTGAGGGACGTTGATGGAGGCGGCGGCTGGAGTGGATGGCGCTGTGCCGGGTTCGTTTGTGTTGACGATGACGCGGAAGCCGTTGGCGTCGGCCACGTACTTGACGATGCGCACTCGGCCGTCGGCGTCGGTCAGGCCGTATGAGCCGACTTTGTTTCCGTAGGCGTCTCCAGTCTCTTGGCGGAAGGAGCCGCCCGAGGTGTGTTTTTCTTCGTAACCGAAGTCATAGTTGCCGTGAATCTGCAGTCGGAAAGAGAATTGCATATAGAACGCGCTATATGAGGAATGATTGAGGCGATCCAAATCAACTTCGAAAGCACGCATGCCTGACCATGATTCGGCAGTCACCTATGAACCGACTCACTCGGGCTCATTTGCGCTCACATTCAGCTCATGACCCGAGTCGTGAGTAAGTTCGGGACGAACGTTAAGATTATTATCTGCCTCAAAAGAGAAATCTGTGGAGCGTCTGCCTATGGGCGTTCCCTAGAGTATTTTGTCTATTTTGCACACGGTGAATGTTACTCCTGACAAACACTTAAGGCGAAAAGAGGCATGTTCAAGCTCTTTCAGACTTTTTAGTTTATGCCCGCTGACAACCTATAATGTTAAACTCTGGATGTGTTCGTCCACAAAAAAGAACTTTCTACATAAAGCCCCGCCGGGGTGGCGCAGTGGTTACGGCGCTCGACTACTGTTCCCAAGGATGCGGGATCGAATCCCGGCCTCGGCGGCCGCTTTTCGATGGAGGCGAAAAGCAAGGCGCCCGTGTGCTGTGCGATGTCAGCGCACGTTAAAGAACCCCAGGTGGTCGAAATTTCCGGAGTCCTCCACTACGGCGTCTCTCATAGCCTGAGTTGCTTTGGGACGTTAAACCCCACAAACCAACCAACTTTCTACATAAAGATAATTAAATTAACTTGGTCACGTCAGCTTGGTCCAAAAAAATTGTTCAGCTGAATGAGTTTGTGAGCTTAAATGACTCCTGGGTCGGAATGAGTGATCACAACTGAGTGAGTAAGTGTAGTAGTGACTCAAAATGAGTGAGTGAGCCCGGTGCGTCAGGAGTCGAGATGAATGAGGGAGCCCAAATGAATTGTGAGTCGATATATGAACTAAGCGAATCGAAGTGAGTTGTGAGTAGCCGCAACGAGGGATCGACTCTGGATGGGTCCTGAGACGGAGGAAGCCTAGTGAGTTGTGTGTCTAAATGTGTTTGTGTTCATGAGCTCGATGAACCCAAGCTTCGGTTAGTGCGTCTGCCTGTAGGCTGAATAAAGTTTTGTGCGTGAGCATAGTGACCGCTCGCGATTTGGCCTAAGTATGTTCCCAACACGGCTGTTGACATCCAGGAGTCGTCCTTTCCAAGTGCAATTTGCCCGCATGCAGTTTCCATGGTCATATAGTCTCAATTGTTTAAACGGTAGCAGTAAAGCAATCAAATTGTTTAATTAGCCAATAAAATGCAATTGTAGTCGCTAAGATATCCTTCCCAGCAGTTCTTCAAAGGGAGGCACAAACCCGCCGTGGGGATGCAGTAGTTACGGCGCTCGACTACTTTGCCCAAGGATGTGGAATCGAATCCAGGCTCTGCTTTTCGATGGAGGCGAAAAGCAAGGTGCCCGTCTGCTATGCGATGTCAGTGCTCGTTAAAGAACACCAGGTGGTTGAAATATCTGAAGCCCGAGTCGCTTTGGGATGTTAAACCTCATAAACCAGAACCAAAATGAGGTACAAGGATCCCTTTTCGTACCTGGAAAGGGACGAATAAATATGATTGGTTTTATCTCCCGAAAATGCTTACTGAATAATATGGCTAATATCGAAAACAGAGGGTATTGACTGGTGTCAAGGCTCTGCCAGGAATGAGCAAGTTATCTGCACACATATGGCTGTCGCTCTTACAAATGAACCTCGAGTTTGATAACTGTGTCACACAGAGAGGCAGTGATTTGCGAAAAGCACATTAATGCGACGGTTATTTCCTTACACCTGCGCACTGCCGTTCTGACTGAGCTAGTTTTGACATTATAATTTTCAAATGTTAGAAAAAAGCAGTACTAAGGTACTCAAGCCTCAAAGAGCAAGAAAACAATGTGCCAATTTAGTGTGCTAAGGCCAAATGCAAATAAGGTTCGCTCTAGAACTTTAGTTTCTACTTCTTTTCGGGTTGCTCATTCCTATATGCGTGTATTCGTAATTTACCAATTTACCATGTACTGTGGAAAACACTTGACATAGATAAAAAGCCTGGTTACGGCATCATAGTGTTGTCTTAATAAAGCAGTGCCTGCCTGGTATATAGGAGTAGCGTATTTAAAATTCTGAATCAGGATTTAAGGGTGCCGGTGTGTGCGATTCCCATCGCAGAAGTGCACTGCACAGGTTGGCAGCTCCTGCCAGTTCGGCCATGACATGCGGCCTCGTGGCAACACACACACACCGTGGACACAGACACGTGTGTCGCTGCTTGCACAAGCTTGGCGGCTTCAGTAATGACACATGGCTAGATAGCTTACTTGTACGAGTGCTAGCGAACTAAAATGTGGGCTCAACATAATACAATGGACTAATTCGACCGTCCCATATTCCCCTCTCTGTGTTGTAGTGCGAGCACTAATTCATTTGCAAGGTTATGAATCTTCTACCATTGCGTATGGTGTGGTGTGAGTTCCATTCGCTATTTACTGAAACTTTCAATACGAGATGACTTCACATGTCTTACATAGCAAGAAAACAGGGCTTCCTTGCTATTCGAAGGTTACTTTTTTTTTCTTGTGGTGAAGAGGCAAGGGAACAACTTTGAAGACCACCCAAAAAGCCGCGCCCAAAGTTGTGTCTCAATATATTTTTCCGCCGCTGTTTGTTTACTCTATACGTAATCATAGTTGATAATTCGAGTGGGGAGACAGCTTATCTAGTCCTTATCTTTCTGGATGTAACGGTAGTACCAACAAACTGATCCTCACCTTGCGATGTTGTATCTTTTATCTCATTATAAAAATCAACTCAAAACAGAGCTGGGCAAAACCGCGACTGTATCTGTCCTCCTCTTTAATGTTGCAAGTATTAAAAGCGGAAAATGCCGCTTTAGGCGTGCCAAACTTGTGGGCAGTGTTCTGCCAAAAAAATATAATGAAAAGAGCACGTACCTCTCGCTTTCTGTTACCGTTATCTCATGAAATTTAAAACAAGAAAGCCCGTCATAAAGAATCTTGAGCAGAATGCGAAGAAGGTGTAGCTTTACTTTCTAACTCGCTGTGCCTCGCTTCGAAGCCCGAGACGCGCTCTCTCATGAGGCACGCTGCAATTACAGGGGCTAAATGTGCTCCTCATTGTTCCATTGCGAAGGGCTGGAACTGTACATGGGAACTCGCGCACATCCGGATTTAGGAACACCTGCATTGCCACTTTGATTCAAGGACGCTTCCCGGTAAGCCAGGATGTTTTCCATAACGGACGCTGTGTGCGCTCTCAACAATGAGAACTGCTTTTATCGCGACCAGTAAGGCAGCAATTTGGTTTGAGAGAAGCTTCATTGTTCTGTCGTCCAGTGCGCACTAAACCGCATGCGGGGCGCGACCGCGCTGAGGTGCGGCAACTTGGGCTTTGCTTTTTTTCTTGAAGACTTGCGCACTGTTATTAGGGTTACGATTGACGGATACTCAGTTTTACAAGTTGAATGTTCTACCATATACAGCACTGGCAAGAAGCACCAAAGACAATTGCTACATATTCCCAAGTATCTCGGTGCTAACTGAAGTTCTTTCACTTCATCGTAAACAATCAACTCACTCTCGCAAACATATTGGTATGTGGTGCATCATGTTGGCATTCAGGAAGGGAAGAACGAAGTGTCTGGGTGTGTGAACGAAGACGACGCTGAGTGTTAAGTTGTGCGGTTAAGCGGTACCCATCGATTTCAGAGTGGTGTTGCCCATCTGTGCGTGATTTCCACTCGTAATAATATGTTCCTTGCTTATTAGTGATTTATATATGGACTTAATCACGCATAAACCTTAAATATCACTGCATCGAAGTAATTAGTTACAGAAAGTTTCTTTTCTCAAATCGTGCTAATTTGAAGCCATTCATTAAGACCAATAGTTTTGTTCATTTTCCTTCTAAATGAGCATTACGTTAAAGATGGATACAGTTTGGAGAATATTTTAAAAGAGCATATTGTTCTGGTGAAGGCAAAAGCGGAGAAAACTTATGATCCTTCATATATACGAACTGAAAACTTGTTAAGTGTGCCTTATTTGCGGACATAAAACTTGGTAGACAAAGCGTGCAAAAGGTGTCATATTCTTGCTTATTTCTGTGTTTATATTTGTGAATATGTGTTTTGGGTTTTTAATGTATTAGTAGTACGCAATACTTAAGCGTTTAACGCGTCTTCGTGGGAGCCCCTCGCAGTGACATGTCCTTAGCCCGTGGCCTAAACTGATTCGAGTGTCCATCTATCATGCAGAAGGGGCCTGATGTCCGGTCTAGCATGAGTGAATAAGTTGAAAAGCAACTCATTGACCCCACCTTGTGCAAAGAAAAAACGGGGCTACAGTGTGTTTACCGCGCATACCGTAGCGGGAAAAGGAGTCTACGGCTGCGGTATTTAGACAACTTTAATATATTTTTAAGAAGAAGATGTATCGACTGTAGCCCAAAGGTGACAGAGAACATCTTATTTAATCAGATACTTACACCCTTCTTTAACTACAACACATTCCTCTAGTTAAACTAAGAGCGCATAAATTGAAGCTGTTCGAATGTGGGAAATATTGCTATCACCTTTAAAAACACATTTTCATGAAATGCACTGACTACTTTCAAAGAATCTTAATCCTTATTTAGGAAGAGGAGGAAAATGAGGAAGAGGAAAGGCAGGGAGGTTAACCAGTTAAAGAAATCTGTTTGCTACCCTGCACGGGGGGGGGGGGGGGGGGGGGGGGGAAGGTGAGTTCATATAAAATTTCTGTGTAAGAGAAGGATGGGTAAAGTCAGTATAGTCATCACGTCGCAGTCATAACAGAAAAATCACAGCCTATCGATCAGACACGTGGTTTTCATGAAGCGGAGCAGTGGTTGGGAGGCCTTCACCGCCGACGATCGCCGCGGCCAGTGACTTATAGAACCTCGATTTCATTCAGTGGGCGTCCATCTAGACGCTCCAGCGCACGGCAGAAACTCTGTCTTTCCGCGATGTATGTGGGGCACTCATAAAGAATGTGGCCTATAGTCTCGTCGCACCCGCAAGTTGCAATGCAGGGCTATTTACCATACCTATCACAAAGGGATAAAAGTTTGTGAACGCGACACCAACCTACAGGGGGCACAGCAAAGGTTCTTCACGTCGGGGTAGGCCAGGTGGAAGCCGAAGCTTTAAGTCAGGGTCCAGGGATTTTAAGCGGCAGTTCGCAAACTGGCCAAAATTATAAAAGACGATTGTGTGCTCCCTTATTTAAGCTATCAAGCCCACGAGCGAGGAGTGCAAGGCAGTCTTAATTCTCGGCATATGAAGAGTACAGAGAAGAATTAGACATCAGTTATGGCCCGCTTACGTCTTGAGACCGGTGCTGCGTCGATGTTCCGGTCTCGGCTACCAGTGCAGCCCCGTAAGCTGGAGCTTCTATCACTCCGCAGTTGACTTCCCTCAGGAACAGGAAGAGGCAGAGTAGCAGTACCTGCGCCAGTGACGTGGAAATCAGTTGAATCAGTTATTCATCTCAGTTTGGAAGCTCCAGGTAAAGTGATCAGATTGCGAAGCTGATTACAATTAAGTTCACTTCAGGATTGACCAGCACCGCCTCATGATAAATGTCTTGTCGGGAACCACTCTTATGGAAAGCATGCTAAGTCAAGCAGATCCCCAATCCTGCAGGTAATTAAAGGACAGTAAAGTGAAACACCAAGTCAAGGTAAGCTGGTAGTTTAGCTTGTAGTAAGCAATTTTGTCATCATTTTAGCTGTAAACAGATATCTGATAAGCCTGAAGATTGTGTAAGAGTGAAGTACAGGTAGCGACACGACTTTTGGTTTCCCTACCTTATTTCCCATGGTTTCCCTAGCTCCTTTTTTCACATTTCCCGCGCCTCAATCTGAAAATTTAATTTCAGGTACTGGCTGATAGCCTTAGCACTATTTTGGTGCCGTTGCGCTACCGCGCACTCACCAGTGGCAAGGTCTGCACGAGGACACTTTTCTAATTTTGTTCATGTGTTAGGAAATTATTTGCACGTACGGACACTGAATTGCCGGGGCTAGACACAAAATCAATTCAAACAACAAATCTTTTCATTCACTCACTGCGCGACTTTCCTGCAACGATATCGCGACGATACCAGTGCAACGATATTGTGAGACGTCGACAAGGACACTAATTCATAAATGACAGACCCCGTACTTGTAGCGGATCACCCTTGATCACGTAAATTGCGCCACATCAAAGCGTAGCCACATGTTGAAAATTACAATCCCCAACACAACCTGAAAGCTACCAGCAGTTGTAACCCCAGTCTCGAGGCCTGGCCGACGTCATTTAAGGCGATTAAGGTTTTGCCTCGATGTAGTTGGCATTAAGGTTGCGGTGAGCACTCGTTTACAAATAACAGGGGTGCACTTAGGTTGGCCTACGTGCCCAATTACGAAAGCATTGCAAGTTACGCACCTAGTTTTGTTAGGAGTTTTGCCTTTCGTTGCTCAGTACGGTTGCTGAGTTTCCTCTTGTAATGGCCAAATTCGGACAAAGTCCAATTTCTGGGTCAGAGGACCAAATTTTGTAGTCACCATTGAGTTGTCCGAATTAAATTTTGGTAGACGCCAATTTTATTAAAATTCGGACGGAGTTATATTTCGAGGGTCAAGAGGGCCAATTTTTGTGTACGGTCCACATATTAATGGCAAATAGATACTAGTTCACAGGTTACATTTCCGAGTAGTGATTCTTCTTTCGGTTATGTGACGTAACGAGACCTCAGGATATTAGAAAGCGGTGAGAAGCTGCCAACCTGGGTCTCTCATTCGAGGCGGGAGGGTGGTATATGAATCAATCTTGAAGGGCTCTTGGAATCCGAGTCACCGCACGTTACTCCTAAGCCAAGCGGTACGTTCATAGGTTGTTAGGTTGCATAGGACTATATACTAATTAGAATACGTCAAATAATAGAGGCACAAATTAAGGTATTGGCAATTGAGCGAGCAGAGACCACATGTACACGATTGAGGGCCCACAAGTGGAGCCGCAGACTGCACCCATTAACGCTCTCACGTAGTAGCCTTGAAGATAGAGCTTATATTTTCTTAATTTTTTCAACATTATTCGCAGAAGAGGCTATGTTCTGGTAGGTTTTCTGGTAAACATTACTCTCTCAGGGGTGTTCTCACAAGGCATTCCATATGATCACCAAGATATTGCGATGAGCTGTCAACCCCGGCCATAAGTGAGCCATTACTCATTAGCATCCCCCTAAGTACTGTCATATGGGTACAAAGGAAAAGTATATATCTTCCATACACCCCTAGGGCAGTCTATCCGGCGACTGTGCTAACTAGTATGGACAGCATAGGGAAATCGAGAGCAATGTGAACAACTCGAAATTGGTTGCGTATTAGGTCAGTTATTAGAGCGACTGCTCCGGACAGCCAGTGGCCCCGGGTCGAGCTCCGGAACAGGAAATCGTTTTTTTTTTTTCGACTACGAGAGCACCTTAGGTGGGCATTAGTTAGGAAATTTTTATTTTACCCTAATAGTGTTGAGACCGACTCAGTTTCCTTTCCAGTAGCGACTGCGAAATTGGCGAGCAGCAGGGGTGGGTGGCCTCCGCTTCGCTTTTCTTGCCGCCTGAAGTAGGTCGTTCACCTTTGCCGAGGGCAGAGTTTCCCGAACACATTCCCGGTAGTCTTACTATGCTGGATGTAACACGACTCTGTGTGGCACAAAAGAAATATTTTGTTTTCTTGTTGTTAATTCCCACTTTCTTCTAGTATAGAACTGCCTGAAAAAAGGGCATAACTTTTCTTTGGTAATGTATGGCTGCACTTGTTCGGATTCTAATGAATAATTACTCCCGTGTTAAATATCTGCTCCTGCTTAGGAGGTCGTCTTAAATATCGGACCGACTACTGCTTCGTTTGCTGCTTAGTGACTGATCTCCGGTAACTTTAGGCTAAAAGGCTTTGGACACTGCAGTATAAAAGATTAAGTTTTTAATTTTTTTTGTCTTCCTAATCTTCTTGTATTCTTGTCAATCTGCTTTGAGCAGCAAACTGTAGAGATTCATTAATTGGAGTAGAATAGAGAAGTGTGATGCAGCAGCAGTGCGTTTTAGCTTGGTCATATTATCAGTGAATTTTACTCACAGTTTACTGTTGATTTTTGAATAAATTTCTTCTAACCAGCTGGAGCTATAATAAGGTGTATACTAGTTGAGCTGCTTGGTCAAACATCATGGAAAACGTAGAAGAGCAAACAATGGCACTGGCTGCAGCTAGATGAAATGAATAGAGAAGAAAGTGCACTGGTCTAGAATAATTCAGTTGTCAGTGCAACCTCGTTCTTGTCTGTGTGTGCGTTTCTTCTGTGTCTTTCTCTGCTCCGGCGCTTTTTTCATCATCAGCTGGAGTTTCTTGGGAGCATGTCTAAAAATGAATATGAAGCCTCGAAAGGGAGAGCGAGGAATGATTTGCAGCACATAGTGAAAGCGAAGTACTATCGAGGACAAAAATTTCCAGATGACGAAAAAACAATTTTGCCCTGTGAAAGTTTCTTTCTTTGGAAAATCCCTGATATCACTAGCTTATGTCATGGCATTAGAATCTAGAGTCAGATTTTCACTTTTGGAATGTTTGATCTCGAGACACCGGCTGACAACAGAGCCATGAGCGCTGATTCCTGATGACGCTTCCTGAAAACTTTTGCCGCCGCCTACAGTTATCAACAAGCTCAAGGCTTGTTGGGAATCGTAGATAAATAATGTTAAATATTGCATCTACAGTGGGCAGCACTAGAAACAAAAATCGACTATGCAGTAATGTCTTACATTCATGACCAACGCTCGCGCCAGAAATGATAAACTTTCGACGGAGAGGCAAATTGCACTGTTTTGTAAGCTCTTACTGCGGCATCGAATTTTATTCTTACTGATTTCTTTCATGCTCCTTTCAATGCAGAAAACAGCAGCCACAATGGTGAGTATGATGGGACTCGAGGAAGGCTTATGCGAACCAAAATAGGTAAAGAGACTTGAGATATGGAAGCAAGAGAGGAATATTCTGACCTTTTGTAGACAACTAACATCAGACATTTCATTTTATTTTTCCAACAATTTCTATCATCCAAGAAGACAGCATTACCTTAACCTTGTGTGTTAAGATCCCTCTTTCAACCATTTAAATACCAAGCAAAAAGCGGTCATTTGAACTGGTTGATAATGTCAAACAGCGATTTCTTTTATGTAAGAGCAACTTCTAAACGATCTCTAGGTGTTTTAAATGCATGGTTTTAGACAAGCATGATATCGTGATTTGCTCCCCTTAATTGTGCTCTAATAACTATTTTTAGTATAATTTCTCAAAGGCACTGTAAATCTTCATGCTTTTTCCATTCGCTTTCTCAAAAATAAAACGAAGAATAGTTACCTGTGGTTCAAAATGCAATGTACAGGCTTAATCAGTGTTTGTTTCCTCACTGCGGTCAAAGTCTGAGCGAAGCGTTGAAGCATACACTGCTCATAACAATATAAATCATCTTTCAAAAATTTACTTCACTAGTGCTTCCAATGCATCTGATGGTATTCGATGCTTTCAATTTGTTCAAAAGAGAGCATAAAGGAGCTCACTTTTCGGGCGTAAATTCATTATCACACAATCGAGGCCGTCCTGTATATATTCATCAGATATCCGAGCCGAATTGCGTTAATAAATAAACCTCAGAGGCAAGAAAAACTAATTATTTATTGTTCGATGTTTTGAAATCGCACATTAATACGATATCTCGAAGGGTGTCTCCACTAAAAAATATTATTTTTACCTGCGCAATTTGAAAGTACCAAAGACTAAAATGGGTAATCGAGAAGTGAATTAAGCAACTAGAAGCAATTCAGCGGTCTAAAAGATGCTTACACTCCCACAACTTTCTTTTCCCTCTATCGAAAATGTTAAGGCACTTTGCTAACTGGTTCGTATGTAGACCGTGTATCTGTTTGTCTGAAAGTCCCGAGGGTGCGTTTGTTAGCAATAAATTAACACTTGTTTTAGTTCTAAGTGTTAACGTCTTACAGGCTGTGACAAATGGCAAACAAGAACTTACTTGAATATCATAGTAATAATAGTGCTGGCCCATTCGCAGCTTAATAACCGCAGATTTTTTTCTTTATTTTTTAGAATGGGGGTTCAACTACCTTTTGTCGAAATAAGGCGAAGGTACTCAATGCAACTCTTAAATTTTCCTTTTTTCTAAATGTTGTAATGAACCAGGAGAACGCGTAGAAACACTATTTAAAGCTTCCCACCTTACGGTTTTTCGGCTGCCGATCTTAATTCTAAAGTTTTCTAACTTGAGCTCTTATCCCACCTCTGCCAAAGCTCGAATAATGCAAATGGACATCGTGGTATTGAAGGTGTCGCCAGTGTGGCTTTTCTACCCATTAACGCTTCCGTTATCCTTGACATGGGTTCTTGGTAAGCTTCCAAGCTCTTGTCCGACGTTTCCTTAGTTGCACTATGTAGCGCAAGAAACAAAAAGTAACCATTTGGCAACTAGACAATATGCAAGTCAGGCACGCTGGAAGTACAAAGTATTTGACGCAAGTAATCGAAGTTGAACTTCCGCAAAACTCCTGATATCTATTTCCTTAATACTCACGGTAAAAATGATCTAAATTTTTCTCTTGGAATCGTAAACCACTTTTGGGAACTAAGCTAGGCTTTAATTAAGCGCGTTGATTGTGCTTTACTGAGAAGCGTTATTAGGGCTTTTAAAGAACGTTCTCCTGAAATGTGATGATTCTTAGGCTCAGCCAAACCTCATCGCAGTTAGTAAAGCAGTGCGAAGGAGATGGAAACGTTGTACTGAAAGGCAAGACTTACGCTGGTTTGTCAAAAATGCCGAGGAGTTCGGTACGGTTACTAAAAATCACTAAGGCAAGAATTTTTGTCTCAACCGCAACGCCATCCTTAAAATCAAAGAGTCTTGAAATTGTAAGAGACAGTTTCATACCACGGTATAAAATCGTCTAAAGGCTCTTTGATATGTATTGCTTCTGCGACGGTGGCGACGGCTCCATTTGCGGCTAAGACGGAAGTCCTTTGGCATAAAGATATTTGTGCAAGGCTGTGCACTCTCAGAAGAAAATACTTTGCACTTTGCAGGCCAAACTTTGTTTCATATATAAGAAAACAAAATTAATATGGCAGCCTTTCGAATGACTGAACTTCTCAGCTGCAATTTTATTTTTCATCACTAACAAACATTTGTATCCTAGAGATACTAATAGGTTTCCGTGAAAACGTTAGAGCTGCGTTGCCTAATAAATCATTTCGTGGGCCGTACAGTAGTGAACGTTGCGTTAGTTCCCTCGCCCAAAATTCTATCTCTGGGACTAATCACCATTACTAATCTTCTGTGAGTATGATATATATCCTAGTAAACAATACACAAACGCACTAAGATATATATATTCTAAGGGCTTGATATTGTTATCAAGCAGAAAAGGGGTAGATTTGAAGTAATTGAGAATAATTACGTTTTAAAACCATCTAACAAGGGAATTATACTCTTCACGTAAGGTAATAAAATTCTTGCCGATCGGTTCTAACTAGAATTAGTTTTTTTCTACGGTGGGGAGGAGGTATACAGAGGCAAATTTTATATTGCGACAAGAATAGGTAACTTACTTTTTTCTAGTATAATATTACAACAAAACTGCTCCAAAACTTTTCAGTTACTACTCTCACGCAGCCCGTGCGCTCAAAATTTCTGACACTGCGTCATTATCTAAAACAAAGCCACAATCCTTAATCGGTTCTTTGTTCTCATGCGTGTTAGGCATAGCGGTGATCGGATGGCCAACGCCCACCGAAGCGCGATCCTTTTCGTTCCAAGCGGCAGAGAGCCACGCGAACTTGGAGCAAGTTCAACGAGCAATTCTTCCGGCACCATTTCTTTCCTGCCAATGATCTCAGAGTTCCTGCATCGCGCACTGACCGTGCAACACTGCCAGGCAGGGCACTGCTCACCTTCATGACTTCTCGCCTCCCAAAGTTCGAAGAGTAAACCGAAAATCCGGGTCGCGCCGTACTCCGAGTGGTGCGAGGCGGTTGAGTTTTAGAACTTTTTTGTTCCGTCAGACTGCGACCGTGCCACCTTATATACGTGGGCACCCAGGCCCCTCCCGATCTCTTTAAAATTCCACACAGCAACCGTCCGGCACAATGAGCGGCGTCATTCTTCTGTCCTCGACGGGGTCTTAGCTCCTTCGCATTTTATGTCCATTGCTGCTTAAGTGTCTCAGGTCTATGCGTGCGTGCGTGCGTAAGTTTGTTTGCGCGGACCGTGAAGAAGTCTACAGCCTGCACCCCCTCCTTCTTCTGTCCTCCTTGCCCTCTCTACCGCAGGTGCTGTGTTCCTTCACAGGCGCCGTGTACCCGTGCTTTGTTGTGAGAGTATGTGTAACTTGGTTGCGCTTCCCTCCTCTCGACCAGCGCATTTGCTAATAGCCCGTGCTGGGCGAAAATCACTTCACTAACGCACTCTCACATATCCCTGCTTCCTTCCTTCGCCTTTCCTTACTCGCGCCACGCTTAAAATTTGTACGTTCAGGCTCGTAGGCATGCGTTCGCTAATGCCCACCCCTTTCCACTGCCCTCTCCCGCTTACAAAGCTACTTAACTTCAGGTGCCGTCAGGTTCTTCTCTATGCTTACTATACAGAAGCCGAGACGTGTTTCTCCTCCCCTCTCGCTCCACACCCTTGAATCTTTGATTAACGTTGTGCGGTTTCAACAGGTCACTTCCTTTGAAGAGCACGGTTCATCGGTTAAGCGGAGAAACACCCATCTCTTTCTTCGGCTTTTACGATACGCCTTTCGTTAAACACCGCCCGCTGTTTTTTGATTAGCCGCTGGACCACGCGCTACTTTCTTTGTGTACCACGAAGGGGGATAGGCGCTCACGAACTGGCGGCTACTCTCTTTACGGAGAAATCCTCGCCCACACGGATCCGACTTGGAGATTGCGAGAGAGGGAGACGCTAACCGATGATACAGATGACTGGTCCCCTCTGCCGCCTGTTACCTTTCACGTTAAGCGGAACGAAGGTTAACAAGCCCGTCTTTGCCATCGGCTTGGAGGAGTACAAACCGTGAAAGTTGGAACACATTAATATCCTAGAGCGACGCTTCGTACGCCGTCCTTGACTGTGGTTATTGTAATGGGGGCTTTCCTTTCCTATGCTGTCCTCTTATTTGCATTTGACTTAGCCTATTCATGTTTTGTTTTTCTTGTAGCTTTTGTTTTCTTATATGTTATCACATCGTCGCAGATATATTTCCCTGTCGCTGCTCGGCGGCTTATGGAAACCCTACGTTATCGGCGATCATCGCGACGGCCAGGATCGATGAATGCTCGCGCGGTTCGCCATTGCGATAGCTTCGGTCACTGCGCTGTATGCTTCGGCCGCATAGACAATAAGCGCGGGTAAGGCGAGAAACCTTGTAATTGAAGGCGCCTTAAAAACTGCGCCGTCGCTTTTCAGGCTTACGGTAGCGGTGTATATAAAAGTGACATCGATGTTTCCCGGGCTCCGTACCGTGGGAAAGAAATGCCGGGGCGTGGTGGGTATTGATAAATCAGCCCTTAAATCAGACCGTAATGATCGGCAATGAGTGAAAAACAATACATATTTTGGGCAGCCTATACGGTACGGTACCTAAAAAGGACTTCCGAATTTATTGCAGTTCGCACATTGCGCTTAAAGTACTGGTCAATTGAAAGGCTTCGTTTACTGTTGTCCTTATTAAGGTTGGCACTGACTTCATGCTAACCATTGCTGGCGTTCTGATTGAATCGATTTGTTCAAATTTCCTGCAGGATTTATTCAAACGTGCTAGCTTCTATGCCGCACGCCACGGTGGCGCAGTGGTCACGGAAGGCGAGATCAAATCATAGCTCTGGCTATCGCTTTTCGATGGAAGCGAAAAGCAAGGCGCCTGTGTATTGCGCGAGGTCAGTGCACGTTACACTCTCCCACGGTCTAAATTTTGAGATCCCTTCACTTCGGCGTCTCTTATAGCTTGAGCCGCTTTAGGACCCTATAAAGCGTACTAAGCCACTACTTCGACAATAAATTTCAAACTGTACTCACAATCGATCTCTTATAATTTGGCGATAAAAATGTCATCAAGACTTATCTTTAGAACACCCTTACCACCACCCAGTCGTCGTGCGTACTATACTGTGGGCAATGTTTTCTGAAAATATATTTCAGTCCCTATTCTCTTCCGTTATAGGTTACTGTTTTTTGGTTTGGGGAAACCACCACATTTTCTAATATCACCAAGCATTTCAAACTGCAGAAACGTGCCCTTAGAATACTCGTCGACGTTTCCAGAGACGCACCTAAGGCATCGATTTTTCAAAAAACTGAATATAATTCCTCTCCCGCAGCAATAAGAGCAAACCTTATTAAGTCGCTACAGGACTGCAGCAATAAATCCAGTCCTTTTCTTCAGAGAAATGTACAGGCTTGAGCACAAAACTCATAACTATCACACGCGTACTAAAAATAATTTCATCCTTCCGCAAACCCGAACAAATTACGGACGACAAAGCATTAGTTTTAACTTGCCACTTCTGTTAAATACAATAGATTGATTACACTATGCAGATTCCATACCCTTGACGAACTGACTGAAACTGTATTTCTATAAAAATGCCTTCTGTTTTGCGTGTATGTCCTTGTTTCATCATTATTTACAAGTGTCGCTTTGCCGTATTGCTGTTTCTGTAAAAAACGAAAATAAGACAAAGAAATGTATATCTGTATTGCTACCTGTCGCACCAAAGTTCCCAAGTGTTTTTATGGGGGCGTAGTCCCTCGTGAAGCATTTGTTAGGCTTTTTGGCTACGCCCCTAACATCTCTGCGATGTTGAAATAAAGATGACTTGACTTGACTTGACCAGCATGCGAGCCTTTCAGTGCTTTCACCAGAACTCTCACGCTTTCGTAGAAAGTCCTCAAAAAGTGCTCACTGATTACGCTTAAGAGATTTGCTGTAATATTACTTTTCAGAGAGCGTTGTGTAAATATTTGATTGTAAAGGGAAACGCTTTTTGGCGATAACATTTTTTTTTATTTTTCACTTGTGGAGTGGGCGCTCACTTAGGTTTAAATGTTTTCCTTTTCAATTGTCACAAAGCGCCAAGTAGGGGGTAGTAATGAGCCCTACAGCTGACAGCAGCAGATAAATGCGATCCCACGTCAGCAGAATGTTCCGTACCAGAGTTAATCATCGTCTACTATACAAATCCAGGTCAGTCACATGACGTTCAGGACTACGTTAACTTACTTTCAAGTCGAGAGCTGTAGACAATAGCAATATCTGTAGTGACGGCTGTGTAGAAAGCCACTGATAAGGCGATGTGACAATGGACGAGATTGCACGTAGACAGCGAGATTGCAAACAATGGAGATGAGCAACAAATCCCGTTTCAGGACGTGTAAGTAAATCTGGTGAGCTATACGTTTGTCACAATAGCTGTACCTCTTAAATCGAATGCAACTATTTTAACTCATGGGCTGTCTTCGTTCTCATAACTGGCACTAACAATGAAGCCTTCAGAGTAAGCAGGCTGTTTGCTTCAATTGAAATGTTTACTAGCGACAAGTGCGTTGCTTCGGTGACCGTGTTCGATACGGGGTAGCTTGTTATCTTGGGGACCACGGTGACATTTAAAAAAAAATGGCGTCAGGAATCCAGGCTCTAAAGGCGCCACTCCCTTTTTAATGCGAACAGTTGCCTCGGTCGAACCAGTGGGAAAATATCGAGCTCATTTTTTTCTTTTTCCTGGGCTCGGCCTTGATTTGTATGCGCTGGGCAGCCCGCGTTGGCACTTATTACAGGGCTTTATCACCGCAGCCTGTCGCCTTTACGAGAGCCAATAAACGAATCCCGATGCATGTGAGCCAGGTGCTTTTTTGCATGCGTTTGTGGGTCATGCGATAGTGCAGCATATTGCACGCTCGCTTATCTAAGTCCGAGGGACGTTTTGAGAACTCACTCAGGAATTTTCTCACGGTGTCTACGCTGCTTGTAAAGGGAATGGTCTGGTCTCTCCTTCCCCTTATTTGTTTTTTCCATGTAATTCATGTAGAAATATACCACTTGTTTACTTGTCAGTATGCCAATCTCGAGAGAAATACAAGCTGGCCACAACTCTGCTGGTACCAGTTGTCTAAACGCAAAGAGGAAAAAGGGCCTCTTATATAGCATTTACACTGGTAGTGGATACAAGAGCTGTATTCAATACTCTTAGCGAAAATTTGCGGGTTGACTTCTTTGCTGTGTAAGGATGGAACGAACATGGTGTTTATTCTTACTATTGATCAAAAAGGATGGATTCTCGCTTGCTTCATACGCAGCTCGCCCGCAAAGCTTTCTCCCCTCGCACTGCGCTGATCATGACAGCTTACACACGGCGCTCAGATACACTAATTATACCATACTATTTATGGAATCTGTATTTACGCTTTGGCCTTCTTGTGCACTTCGATCTGAGCAACACATTCTTCTCTCACAGAATCATATCTATGCTTTCTGAAATACCCGTAGCAATAGTCGCCGGTTCTTCTTTTCTTTCTTCTTGACTCTGATCCCTCTTTCTTTATCTGGGTCAAGTGACGCCACGCGATTTTTCCGGCGCACTGAAAAAGCTAGAAGTTTGGCCGAACGACTTTACTGCAACTAGATGATAATAATAATAATAATAATAATAATAATAATAATAATAATAATAATAATAATAATAATAATAATAATAATAATAATAATAATAATAATAATGATAATAATAATAATAATAATAATAATAATAATAATAATAATAATAATAATAATAACAACAACAACAATTGGTTCGAAGGAAAGGAAAAGCGCAGTATCTGTCACACTTGCTCTGCAGACACCTGAACCGCGCCGTAAGGGAAGAGAGGAAGATAGAAGTTAAAGTGGAAAGAGAGAAAGAGAGCCGTAGTAGATGGCTACGGAGTAATTTTGACCACCTAGGGATCTTTAACGTGCGCTGACATCGCACAGCAGACAGACGCCTCTTTGTTTCGCCTCCAACGAAACACAGCCGCCGGCGGTCGGCAACCTGGCGGCTCTTAAGTATACACTATTTTTCCGAAATAGGCTACTCTCGCGCCGGTGTTATACCAACCTTGTACCTGGCTATGTCATTTTATGACAAAACATAGCTTTTGGAACGCTCACATCAGCTTTTTGTGGGATTTTACGATGCTGACGATAGAACACCACTATGGTGCTCACTGGGTCTCGTAGCTCTTTGCCAGACCTTCCTTGAACTCGCCTAGATACCAGTCAGCACGGCCCTTGGCAACAGGGTGATACGGAGCCGAAGTTAATTATGTTAAATTTGTTATTCCAGAAAAAGGTTCGTCTCTCAGCGGGCACAAATGCCGTTGCTTTAACGGACACTTGCTTGTATAAACGCCTAAAATAGCAGCAAGGGAGTGCAGAGCCTCATTGACTACTGCCGGCGAAAAGTGTCTTACTCTTCGCACTTCCAACCATTTCGCGGAAAGCATCAAACATCACCAAAGTGTTTGTCTCTCCAAAGCGCCAGCAAGGGCCACATGTGGTGTGAGCCACAGTGCCGATGGCTAGGTCCGCGGTAGAATCGGGACCTTTGCCAGGCTGTTAGGTATGTATACAGAGTAATGGTTCATATAAGCAGCTTTTTTTTATATGCCTTGGCACCGCAAAATACCTTTATTTGTGCCCGCTTTTATGGCTACAACACCAGGTTCTTTTGCGTAACGCGCGGGAAGCACTATCAATGGCCTGATTCCGTGCAGCTAGAGGTATAACAACTTTACAGTACCGGATGATTCGTTATGAACAACCAGCTCTGCCGCTTTCCTCTGGTAGGGATTGAAGTTGAAGAATTTTATTTCTCCTCTGTACATTCTCTGACTGCCACGTACAATATTGTATGGCTTGTATCTTCTTGTGGAAGTCTAGTCATAAACTCTGGTTTCAGGGGTTGCTTTAGAAGTGCTTCGGACATGCGTATGTTACCAAGAGCGCCTGGTAGGGGCTATGTATTGAAAGTGGTGTCACTCCCCAGTTCGAGGCTTCAGGTTGTAGTCACATTCTGAAAACTTCAAGCAGCGTGGAACTAGACTGGGAGAAAACATCTGTGGTACTGGGTTTTGCGGCCCGAGGACGCTTGACAATGGTTGCCTATTTGTCACAAAGACACTTTTAGTCCTCCATTCTGCTATCAAGCAATGAAACTCGACGAAAAGTGAAACGGGAACAATGAAATCAGATCATCTTATCTAGAGAAGCATGAATGCTTGTACTGTGCAGCTTCTTTTCGAAGGCCTGAAAACTGTGCATTGATAAAGGTAACTAGTCACTCCTGTATTTCATCTCTATTATCTGATATAATTGTTTTCTCCTGGGCCATTCAGTTTCCTTATTAGCGTCTTATTTGTTGCTGACAGTATTCGAGGAAGCATTATTGAAAAACGACAGCATGTCCTGCACTGTCAAGTTGAGCTTAGTTGCTCTGTTCTGCACCTGACGTAATGCAAAAAAATACAATAGGCCATCTCCCTCAATGTTTTTTTTTTTTTTTTGCTAGTACTGCGACGTCAGGTGATATATCTCATGAGGTTCAAAATAGTTTGGCCTCGTCGCAGCATGTCAGAACCCTGTACTCCTGAAGTAACTAATTTAAATTGTCAAAGTTTTTTGAGGATTCGGCAAACATTTCTACTTCCTCTCATTATACCACAAGAAAACAATCAAAAGAGGCTAAAATACGTAAAAAAGAATGCTTTCATAGTGCCGCACTATGAAAGCACTATAAAAACGCCAGCTTAAGCACTGTATTTTCCTTTTGTAACCCAGGATCTTCAATCTAGTAAGGGATGAGTAAGAGGGAAGCAAAATACGTTGAGGGATATCATTTATTTTCTTTAATTTTGTGTCCAGAAATGTCAGCGTGTGTTTTATCAGGTTGTGCGCTTCGGATGGATCGGCTGAGAGCGCGATTCCTAAGAAGGCTACCAGCCATCTATTTAATTTTCTACCTCAATCTTCTTTAGTCTGCACAATGGTTATAACTATGTAGGATATATTAGATGCGTAAAAATATACACCTTTACTAAAAGCGGTAAGGCTAATTTAAACTGAACCCCCAGAAACTGTCGAGTAAATTATAGAACATTCAGCAGAGGTCACTATATGCGCGCTGGTGCTGGCTCTGCCCATTGCTGGAATGAAGCTACCTACTTGTGACTCTTATTAAAGCCTACGCAGGCTTACTCGTTTATCGTTCCTTCTTTTCACAATTGTTAAAGTGTTGTTAACAAAAAAAATTAAAATTAGTGGTTCTTTGCACATTTATTTTATTTGGTAAACATTATCAATGTTTGCAGCGTTTACTTGTGTCACTTAGAGAAAGAAATTAAATCAGGCGATGGCTTGCGGGCGTTCATAACAGCCGAAGGCATACTGAAGCGTTAAAACTTACAAATCAAACTAATTATATTATTTGATTCGTACTACTTTTAAGGGTGTGTGCAATATACTGAGAGCACGGCAGAATGTGTACTTTTCTGCTGTGTCAGTATAATATTTGCAATGATGACAATGAAACCTTTCCTCCAACAGAAATCTTAGATGTAACTTTCGCCAGGTTTTACTGGGAACCATACAAAATTTGATTTAAAAAAAAGCTAGACAAACCTTTGTTGGACACGCAGTTTATTTCATACTTGGCTTGTTCACGACAGATATTCATGTAGGACGTTGACTACAACAAGCTGGGGCACTGAACAAATGCACGTTATATCACATGAAGCACACAAATACAAGCCGGAGTGCATTAGGAAAACTAATCAAGAACATGACAACTGAACTTTCTTTATTGGTTTCATAGAATCACTAACTGATGCTCATAATTCCCCCTTTCCTATTTAATTACAAAGCCCGAGTTCACCAAATGTGAGCTGTCATGGTGTAAATAATTGGCCGACAATTATGATGCACGGCAATTCGAAATTTGAGAACAATACTTCAGGCATTTCAGTTTTGCAATGTGCTGAGGTAAAAAAGAAGTATTTTTATATATATGCAGTCACAACCTTGCTACGCTTCCGATCTTCTTTCCACATACCCATCCTTCAGCTGGCACTCAATTTTCTCCCACTTGTTAATTGTTGTAAAGGAGCAGCCGGGATGACTCCTGCCCCTTCCGCTATCGTGTTTCGTCGAACTCGTCCAGAGTTATGCGTTGGCGACTTCGGCGCCTGACTCTTCCGCTCATTCCTGCAGCTCCATCTTTAAGGGTAGGATGCGACTGCGTTCATGGCTCCCGTCTTCACCTCTTCTTTTAGATTTGCGTCTGCGTTGATGGACTTTGCTACACCCTTATTATATGCCTATATTATCTCAGACATACTCATCTGATACATCACCTCAAACATTAATTGCGTACACTCATATACACTCACTATCTGCCTGATTATATTAACAACCAGCCCACATAGATAGGAAACCCCACTTTTTACCAAGCCTCCGAAATATCCCTGCATGACCCAGGGATTCCATGCCTGACTCGAGACACAAGGCTTCCATTTTCGATTGCCATATATCCCTTTACCTTTCCATTCGGCAGTTGCGCAGCTAGCAGCTGCTAACTTACACAGCAGTCTGTAAAACTTTGCCTGCCATGCACGTAACAAGTCAACTTCAACCTGCCAGACGCCTGCTCGCAATTCTACAGCAGATTTTCTCTCTGAGCTGCAGCTTCCGATTTCGATTGGTCGCGGCGGATGACGTTTCCCCGAGGCCCCACCTCATCTTCTTCTCCTTCTGCAACTCCCGAGTTCGCAGGGTGTCGGCGAATGACCTTCAATGCCTCACAAGGTCAAACCATGACTCAATCGTTTTTGCGAGATATAAAAACTGTCAGAGCGGAGCGGATTGCGACCGGTCGAGTTCAAACACGGGTACTCGGACTCGGCATCCGAGTCTTTTCACCTTTTCACAGCGGGCGTTTTCGCACGTTATAACCAAGTTTAAGTAGGGATAAACCCCGACCATTTCTTTGGAATTCCTCGACTCCACACTGCCGACTCAGTGCCAGTATCGCACAAGTAGCACATATAACCAAACATCAGTGCACGAATCCTCACAAAAGTAAACGTCCGAACAACACACACAGAGTTATCGCTGCATGAAATTAATAACGGTGAACTTCAGAGATGCTGTTCTGTGGTCCGAGCACTTGGGTCTTGTAATAAAAGCTACCAGGTCCATGGTTGTGGCTAAAGCTAGGTCCAAAACTTCCCGAGCTCCAAGGTACCTGCGCACCACTCGCAGAAGGCGGGAGCACCTGGGTCGGAGGCCAACGCGCATTGGCATGTCCTGCCTGGTGCTGATGAGGGCCACTTGGGACTAACGCGGCTGGAGGCCCAACGGCGGTACCTGGTGCTCCAAATAACACGCCTGCAGGATTCTGCGAAATATCGACGCCAGGCTCATTGCTCTGCACGCTGGCCCGGAAGCCACCAGCATCGGCAACATAGTTGACCGTGCGTACGGTGCCCCCGTCACCGCTGAAGCCGAACACGCCACTCTTCACGCCAGATGGGCCACCAGTTTCGCGATGGAAAGCTCCTCCGGGACCGCCGATGTATCCGAATCTGTAACCACCTACAGGCTGAAAAATGAAGTATTTCGTTTTATAAGATTACGAAATTATTTTTTAGAAACAGTATCACGTTAAACGAAACAACACTGGTCATGAGCAAAAAATGTTTATTGTTATACTGTATCCATTTAGCGCTAGAGGCAGGGATTGCATATGAGCAGATATGAAGTTGCAGTTTACCAAGGAAAGGATTTAAGCATAAACAAAATAGTGTCGTTTGCAGCTTACGGGGGTGTTATACGAAGTAGGAATTGTGCCACATCGCACGATGTTAGCACATGCATAGTTTTGTGCAGATGCAGCGGTGAATGAAATCATTTTTTTTTTTATGATCTCGCGTTACAAATGCAGCATTCAGAAATTTTGGAGATAGGCACTCGATAAACAACAGCTATGTGGAACTACATATAGATAGGTCAGCTTTACGTCTAGTCACAAATTGTAATTTACGAGCGAAATAGCAGCAGTTAATATTGTCACTTAGCAAGATTTGTATGCGTAAGCCTCTTTTACCAAATTTAAATTGAAGATCCACAAACGAGGATGAAATTGCTAATTTGCCCGTAAATATTTAAAACCATGAAGCGAATAATTAGTGGGAAGCTCACCTATTACCTCTTGACTTAATTAAACGAAGGGAACTTACACCTAGTGATGGAACATTGAAGGCAACACCAGCAGGAGGCGCAGGCCCAATTAGTGTCGGATTCGATGAACCCGCGGAAAAGCCATGAACACCACCAAGTCCCACTGTTCCAGGAAACGGAGAAGCTGCGGGCAGGCCAGCAACAGCAGGGCCCACAGGGGACGCAGGCAGGATGCTCGGTCCTTGAACTCCCAGTATACCACCCCTTGCAATAACTGCGGCGAGTGTATATTAAGTACCTGTCACTAAATGGCTTGTAAAAATCACAGAAAAGTGTATGTATGTATGTATGTATGTATGTATGTATGTATGTATGTATGTATGTATGTATGTATGTATGTATGTATGTATGTATGTATGTATGTATGTATGTATGTATGTATGTATGTATGTATGTACGTACGTACGTACGTACGTATGTATGTATGTATGTATGTATGTATGTATGTATGTATGTATGTATGTATGTATGTATGTATGTATGTATGTATGTATGTATGTATGTATGTATGTATGTATGTATGTATGTATGTATGTATGTATGTATGTATGTATGTATGTATGTATGTATGTATGTATGTATGTATGTATGTATATATGTATGTATGTATGTATGTATGTATGCATGTATGTATGTATGTATGTCAATGCGAACCGAAAATCAAAACTGAGAAAACGCTTATACTTCCTCACTAAAGCTAGGACGCGATGGCCTTATCGTTCCCTTCTGCCCGTCTCGCTTCCTATTCATGTTTTTGTACATGCACACTGATATTCACTGATTCACCAGCCCTTTAATATCAACCTTTCAGATCTCGCACACAGTCATTAGTATGCAGCCTTAAGAAACTCAGTTATGTGAAGGACCAAAAATGGTTTGTAAAAATCACAGAAAGGTGTACGTGTGTATAGATACCTAAAAGCCCCGATTTAAGCAAGCCGTACTGACGTGCCATTATGTGATGTAACTAGCATGTCTTATTCCACGCTCAAGAGTCTTGGAAGGTTCTATTCCAATCATACCTTTTCATGTCACAGGAGAAACCCGAATTAGCAGCTCCTGCCATGTTATATTGTGATGTGACGTGACGAAACCCGCTGACCAGTCAATTCCAGGCCATGCCACCTGCGAACTGCTACCTGCCAAATCGATGCCCGTGATGTCTCGCTTGCAACGCCGACAACGGCTTGGGTGCGGAGATAAGGGCAAGCTTGTTAGCCCTTTCAAGTCCATTTGTCTCCCTTTTCTATTTTGAAAGCGTGTCAGTTAGCTCCTGGGTTACGTTGTGTATAAATCAGTGCAATGCTTGATTGAAATAGTGCTTTGCATTTCATTGTTTGTAGCGTTTCTTTCTTAAGCAACATATTTTAATGTGAAGCCTTCCTCACAATTAGACAGAATATGAAACGTGCACAAAAATGCGGCTCGGCACAGCCACTTTGACGTACATGCGTTGTCACATGTGCGAAGCTGTACTCTCGATTGTAGGTGTTTCTAACAGAAAAACTAAAGCAGCACAAACTAGACAAAGTAGTCTTCATAGTTGCAATGCACTCTTACTTTCCATTAGGACACCCCACCAGAGAACTCACCATTCTAAAAGTACGGTTATTTTCTTCTACGGCTTATGCGTGATTATTATGTTTTGTTTTGTTTTTTGAGTGAGAAAAATTTGTTGGTAAAACAAATGCGCAAGTTTGTCGCGTAGTGGTATGGTTACCTGGAGGCTGACCATGGACGACTCCAGCTGCATCAGGAATCCCGGTAGATCCGACAACAGGCACAACTCCAGCAGGTTCTGGACTCTTGTTCACTGCCACGTCCGCAGGGCTCTGGGCTCCATCCACTCCTGGTTCGTTCGTATCTACAGTGGCTCTGAAGCCTTCGTTTCCAGCGACGTAGTTGACCGTGCGGAATCTTCCGTCATTGTCTTTCAAACCATAAGATCCTGCCTTGTTGCCTGCAGCGTCCCCGGATTCTCTCTGCCACGGTCCCACGGCCTGGTCTCCTCCATAAGCGAAGTTGTATGCGCCAGATCCCTGGAGCGGGCGTTCAGAAAAGGAAACTCGATGTTACTTTAATTACCGGTCTTATCTTCTCACTGCATGAACTTATTATTGTCAACTAGCGTTGCTCCCCACTGTGCTAACAGGTGAAACAAATATTCCTTCACCCCGACACTGATCCTTGAATTGTGCGCAGCAAGCATGCATATATATTTTCCTCTTTCATTTGCCGAGCACCACTGAGTCTGATATAGATGTTCGCGCTCAGGTGTAGACAACTTGTCATTGTGACAGCTACTGTGACGTCTTAAATTAAACCATCGCGGAACTTTGTGATGCATCAGACGCAGACTATCTGGTTGGGCAACGCGCACTTACAAAGGCATATATGCATGTAAGTGAAACAAGCATTTACACTTACACTTACCTGCATGTGGCTATTTCGCGTTTGGGGAACATTTCAAACGAAAAGTGGAATATTATAAGGGTAAAATTGTTAACGTCAGTGCCGCTTTTACTATTTCTTTTACTTATAAGCTCCATGATCACTGAAGAACCCTATACGCCTGGTTATAGGCATGTAACCAAGATTTCGGCTGCATAAATCCCACTGCGGCTTTCAATGAACACAACATATATATATATATATATATATATATATATATATATATATATATATATATATATATATATATATATATATATATATATATATATATATATATAATGATATTTAGTAAATGTTTTAAAGATAAAGTCTAAAATTGTTTTGTTCAGCCTTACACTGGACGTTCTCAATAAACTACAGCAATGCGTCGCACGGTTTCAATGAAATGCATCTTGTCCCGACCCGCATTCTTGTTCTTTCAGACATAATGAACCACAACATAAAAACAAATGCTCGACTTTCTGCTATTTCAATTATGTCTTAGAGTTACTCACGTCTTGCTGACCAAAGCCTGTATTAATGCCACCCGCAGCACCGGGACCCAACGGAACACCTCCGTCCCCAGCGGCAGGCACCCCTGAACCATGTGGAGGGACGAGTCTAGCGCCCGCGGGAGCAGAGCCGGGAGGACCAGAGTACACCAAGGCTGCAGGTAGGCGACACTGCGCTCTTATTGCAGGATAAAAAAAAAAAGAAACTTTCCATATGCTTCTTAAACAAAACATGTCGTACGTTGTCAGGAGATCAGAAAATCCATGCCTACTGGCGTCCTTCGCCAGGAGACCAAATGCTTACATACCCTTACTGTCGTGTCGAGCCTTTTAGAGTGCACTTGCTGAGTATTTAGATGCTGCCGTCATAATCGTAAAGTCCCACTTTTCCATAATTATTTGTTGTTTCTGTTCTATTTAGGCTATGTTCAAAGACGTATGAACCGATCGGCAGCGCCGGTAAAGAGCACCTACTCTACGTTTTATACACAAAACACATTGCAACCGCTTTCCTCACTCTTTTGAAGGGCACATGCGTAAAGATCAGCTGCTGTAGGCGAGATGGTATGGCGTGGTATGACATGGCTCGTTATAATATGACATGGTGTGATGTAGTGTGGTATGGTATGGTATGGTATGGTATGGTATGGTATGGTATGGTATGGTATGGTATGGTATGGTATTTTATGGTATGGTACGGTACTGTACGGTACGGTATGGTATGGTATGGTATGGTATGGTATGGTATGGTATGGTATGGTATGGTATGGTATGGTATGGTATGGTATGGTATGGTATGGTACAGTATAGCACGGTATTGCATGGTATGACACGGCACGGTGTGATATGGTGTGGCATGGTGCAGTATATTACGTTATGGTATTGTATGGTTTAGTATAGGAGTTTTGTCTCAAAGGTGTGTTTGGGCTATGAGAGATGTTTTAGCGTAAGGCACCAGGTTTTTTTATTTTCTGCCGCAGCGTTAATGGCGCCGCTGTCCAGAATATCCGGCATCGTCGCCGTCGGCGTTGGTGTTTTGAACGAAAAGCTACTGGCATGCCTCTGGCAGGTGACGCGGCCATTCACTGATTGGTCGTCGTATTGTGTGGCGTCATGAGACCCCATGACATGGCTGAGCCTGCTGGATATCCGAATCCAGCCCTCCAGGATCGTTTGATAAGTAGTTAGACAAGTCACTCTATTTACACGGAGGCACGTCGGTACGGCTTGGTCAAAAAGGGTCCTATGCGGGTGGTCTTGCGTATATTACATATAATATACGCATATGTATTATAGTAGCTTACGAAGAAAACTTACGAGTATGCGTGGGTAAACAGGGGGGCATTAAACCAGCAGCGAACAAGTGAACGTGCTCGAATGATGACCGGCAAGAGAAGGCATTAATACTGTTTAGCCATACCCCTAAAAGGCGGAAGTTTGGTCATCCTAGCTATTTTAGGCCTGACCCTTTTTAAAAATCAGTGGGCACGAACTTTAGTGGCCGTGCATTAATAGATCACCGAAGTATAAAAGCGAAGGCTGCAGTCACCCTGAACGAAGTATTTGTGGATAGAACACGTAAAACGTGAAGCGCAGGTTATCAATTTCACTGGATGCCCCCGTAAACAAACAGCAGGGGCATAAACAAGCAATTTTTGAGGCGAATCACTGAGCCCAGGATAGAGCCGTTGAAAGCCGCGATCACAGGTCTCTCATTCGTCTTGATGACAGGAGTGCGAATGCTTTGTGGGAAATTTCTAATCCAACGTTACCAGCAATAAACGCATCGTTTGCTGTAAAACGACGCAACCAGAAAAAGCGATGTGATCTACTTTCTCTCACATATTCCCGCAATTATGATGAGAATCATATGAGCGTTCACTGATCCAGAATATCAGACGAATGTGTTTTTCTTCGGCATCTATTTAACGCCACCAATACTGGTGGGATTCGATCTCAAAAATCTTCATGCTGCTTGGCCGACCATCAAAGACACCACAACTGTTTATAGGGCATGTCTGAATGCGAGAAAAAGTATGTTATCATCACTTACCAATTCTGGTGGATATACGTGTTTATTTTTAATGGTGTAACCAAACCACCCATGACTCATGTGTGCCCGAAGGCCGCGAAACAACACAGACCGAGAGGACAGCTTCCCTTCACATGACCACTACTTCTATCTGCGTAAATTCGTGGCTGTTATAGCTGTTGTTTGAGTACAGCTCGGTAAACGACACAGTACTTCGGGGGGTGGAGGGGCACACGTTGAGCATGATAACTGCCACAAATTATATTATTTAATTTGCTCTATAATTTCTTTTCATGTGCATGTTATCAAGTTATTTTCATGGAATAGAAAATGTCCCCGAAGAGTGTCGAATATTTAAAAACCACCGAGGGCATGTAAGTTTCTCTACGTGCTGTGACCGGTGAACATTAACTACGACTGCTTCGCTTATGTTGCGTGTTTTTCATTTTTAACACGGTTAGACGAGCGTTAGCTTGAGCTCTATTCCACATGGCATTTGTGGGGTTTAGAATTGATTTTGAATTTTACTCGTAGAGTGCTTTCAAGAATATTTGACTCGACATTTTACACTAAACTTTAAATGTTAATCACAATCAACTAATCGATGGTTATAACCAAAACTTACAATTAGTGTGGTGCAATCGTAATCTAAACAAGCTATTCAATAATTTATGACTTGATGCTATTCCGTGAGCTCAATTATTATTTACAGTTAACTAATTAAATGTAATTCATTACATTCGTTACGAAGTTATTTCAGTGCAGGTATACTCGACATAATATATGATATATTATGATATAGACTTGATGCTGCGGCGTAGAACTCAATGCAATCGCAATGAACTAATTTATGGTTATTGTGGCCTAAATTTAGTTGTGACACCTAAAACTACTCCATGCTGGCATCTGCTCCATTTTAGTAGTTGCCTTTAAGTACATTGCGTACCTATTCCAGCTGGCTCTGGTGCTTTGGAGACGTGAACGTCCGCCGGATCCTGGGTGTCGTCCACGCCTGGTTCATTCGAATGGACAGTAGCTCGGAAGCCTCCATCGTCGGCCTCATACGTGACAGTGCGTGTTCGGCCATCCAGGTCCTTGAGCCCGTACACACCTTTTTTGTTACCCGCAGCGTCACCCGACTCCTTCTGAAAAGGCCCCATGTCTTGGCCGTACGCGAAGTCGTACGCCCCCGAACCCTGTAGACACCAAGAGTTAAGCGTGAGTGCACTACATCTCGGCAAGCTCTGCTGCCCCTGAAAAGAAAACAAGAGACAAGACAAGCCCCCTCCCTTGCTCCCTTTCCCTTTCCGGTGCTCTAGGGAAATCTATGTGCTTGCGCCGCGTGTCATGTCAACGGTCGCATGTTCGCCCAGTCATTGCATTTTACGCGTGTTCTCCTAAAATACATAAATATGATCAACTTGATAACGAGTGTTGCCTCACATAACGTAACATGTGGTCAGCTGTGGGTACTGTGAAGAACTGCGTACTGAGCTCGCAACGTGAGGCGCTGCCAAATATCACCATAACCGCAATTATCGTCTTCATACCTTCTATCGACCGTCAGAAATACATTAATCTATCTGCAAGCGCCGTGTACGAAGTATACAGTAGTCACCTCCTGCATCGAGTTCTTGCGATTACGCGTGGCGAAAGCACAGGCACTCACATCTTGGCTACCGTAGCCAGTTGAGACAGTTCCTCGACCAGAGCCAGTTGAGCCTGCGCTTCCGGGATAGGGAGGCGGAAACACGAGTCCATTGTTTCCATCTTCGTGACCTCCAGATGGAGGAGGTGGAGGAGGGGGTGATGGCGCGGGGCCAGCGGAGGGGCTTCCAGTGAAGACTACATCGGCGGGATTTTGGGAAGCGTCGACACCCAACTCGTTAGACTGGACACTGGCGCGAAAGCCCCGAGCGTCGGCTTCGTAGTTGACAGTTCGACCAGGCAGACCGTAGACACCCCTCTTGTTCCCCTGTACATCCCCAGTTTCTTGATGGAAGGGGCCACCGACGCCTCTCGAGTCATATGAAAAGGTGTACGGCCTGCCGCCGGGACCCTGCGACCACATACGAGCAAAGTCTAGCGGAGAGGGGCAAAGTTTTTGAGCTGAACCAATTTTTTATGAAAAGTGTAATACCCCGAAAAGTGAAAAAAACAAAACAAAACATAATTACGTGTGGACACCTACAGGGCGCCACAATTCCTTAGTGTGCTACACTTTGCAGTGGTATTTTCGTTTCAGCTGAACTTAGCGTACTTCAACTCGCATGTCATGCGGCATGGGATTATGGCATCTAAAGAAAACCGTTAACATTTCAGGAAACCGTGATCTTGGAGCACATACTCCGCAGTTAGCATGGTGACAGGTATTGCCGCTAGAATTTTAATGGATTTCTTGTTAATTTCTAGACTAACGCATGCCTTTGAAGAATAAATGACTATCCCTATGGTGTTGATATTATAGGTCCTGACGTATAGATGTCTGTCAGCTGGTACAAAGGTTATAGAATTTAAATGACAAATCTGGCGAGTAGGCTTTGTTGACGTTTGACAAGAAGGTTCAGGTCAGTATCTTGTTTTCGATATCAAAATAATAAACCCTGCCTGCAAATGTTCAAAGAACCTCCTGAAATAATAAAAGACCAATAAAAGCCGCAGCAAGCCTTGAGATATCTTAAAAAATAACTGCATCAAACTAAATCAAATGTGCCGAGGGTTTGGGGCTCTCCAAATTAAGCCGTAAATGATTTGTTAGCCGGGTATGATGGTATTAAACACGCCCACTGGGATTGGTCCCAGAGGATGAAACGGGCATCTGAAGAGCTCCCAGCTCCTAGGATAGGAGGTGAATATCTTCAAATTATTTCACGACACGCCTAAAAGAAAGAGAACAGTACTATTTACCGTCCGTATGTTTTCATCGTCGGGTATATTTAGGATAGCCCATGAAAGCAGTACTCACACGCAGCGTTTCACGCAAAATGCGAGTCATTGCAGGGTTAGATGAGCTACCGAACGACAAAATATGGTGCTACAAGGCGACATAAAAGGACAACGTTACATAATTGTGAATCCTCAACCCCGGGTTTCACTCACACAAGCGCATGTAAGCATAATTTCTTTCCGTACGTGTACCATTACGCAGTAGAATTCTTTGCCCTGTAACATATTTAGATCTGGTATTTCTGCTAAATAACTGATGTGCCACTTATACATTACATTTTTGCACTCCTTGTTCATGCTCTATCTTTTTTTTTAAGTTCATGACGTAGATGTGTGGCAGCTTTTTAATGCCACTTTACTTCTTAATGAATTGTGTTCTATCCATTGTTCCCTCCTCACGCTGAGTGCAGAATATTTCTTTTTTCTAAGGTGATAGGAAACCCCTCCTGCGTTTACCAAGACATTGGCTCGCCGTATATCTAAATGATAGATAAGTCATCCTCATAGAAGGATCATTCAAGGTTCACCATGCGTAATTCACAAACCTGGTCCTATGTTTTAGGCTGGAGAAGGTGAACAAATGCTCACGAATGGTCGATTCTTTGACCCCTATCCCAAATCGTTTCAAAACAGAACCATAAGACAGGAAAACAGGTGTTTGACCACAGGTTCACTCCTCACGCAAAATTAACAACGCACTGAACGGGGTATCCCTGAAACAAAAACATTGCATCATAGCATTCTCGATACATGTGACTAGACTTCGGCCACGGCATAGAAACTATTAAATCCAGGCAGCGATATTCTTCGCAATCTCGAGCCTCTATAAATATGGTCTCTTTTTCAGGCCTAGAGCAAGAATGCTGACGCAGCCAGTTCTTTTCTGCTGCATTAAACGACTTCAAGTAATTCGTGTATAATCTCATGCATGTAGTGTCTGAGAAGTCGGTGCCTGTAGGCTTAAAAAATAGCTTATATTTTTAGATGCCCGAATATATCAAAGAACCTAGATGCATAGTCTTTAAGATTTGGTTGTCGTAGCCAAAAACCTGTAGACTATGTTGTAAGTGCTGAAATTAAATTATTTCTGTGGATATTCAGTGATCGTATCTGCATCTTCTCTGTAAATTTTACGCCCTATTTACCAACTGGCACATCTCATTCAGGTTTTATATTTCACTAAGCAATCACTTTTCTCATAATTATTTAAACCTTTTTTGCCCTAACATTGTTGAAATCAAGGCTCAAGCCTTAGAAAAAAGCGACCTCATCGCGACCCTTACGTCCCCACGTCCAGGTGAGCCGTGAGGCGAGCCACCGGCCCAGGGCCCCTGATGCGGCGCAGATCCCGGTATCCCCGCGAATCCTCCTGGTTGGTGTCCATGTATTTGGCCTGGAGGAGCGACGGGCCATTGGGTAATCCCAGCCTCAAGCCCTGGGTACTGGGGCAGGCCAGGTTCGTTAGACTGGACGTTTGCCTGGAAGCCGTTTCCATTGGCAGTGTACGTGACCAGCCTGACCCTTCCGTCCGCGTCCTTGAGGCCGTACGAGCCGACCACATTGCCCGCCGCGTCTGCAGACTCCTTGCGCCACGAAGCTCCGCCATCGCTGCCGTGGGCGTGGCTGTAGCCGAATGTGTAGCCGTCAGGCTTCAGTACCGCAGGAAGAAGGCAAAGAAATACAAATAGCCATGAACACCACGTATATGTATAACCTGTTCATAAATAAAGCATGTTCGATGGGTGGGAGTCCATCCATTATTTACAGGAGCTTCTGTAAACCCTAATTAAGGAACGTTATTGGTGCTGCGGAGTGTAAAGCAACAGCCTTGGACCACCAGCGGAATATATTACACCTAGTGTTCTCTAGACGAGGCTGTGCTAAGATAAACTGCGAAGTAATGTAACTACTCCAACTGCATATATATTTCCACCCTCTAGTTTTCGTCGACACCGCGGCAGAAGCAAAGCGCTTGCTCTGACCTTGCACAGGGAACAATTACTTACATGAAAGATTTGGTTCGCTGAAAACCTCAAGTGGTATTTGGGATTCAAGCAGAGGCAGCTGGACAGAGTCCCGCCTTTCTTAGCTTATTGAAAAAAGTTCTTGAAAGGAGATTAAGTGAGAGAGAAACGTGCCGCCTTACTGTAGCTCGTGGCATAGTGCGTTAACAACTCGATCTAAGCTTTCTTGCCGAGTTCGAATGTTACACACCTGCGTGGTCGTATTTCGAGGGAAAAATAAAAAACGAAACTTCAATGGGTTCTACTATGCAAGTTTATGTTTAAGATCCCTAAGCGGTCTAGATTGATCCGGGAAGCCCACTGGTGAACCATTCAACCTTAGTGTTCCTTTTTTGTGTTTTTGGTGATGTAACGACGTTTAGACAAGCGGTGAAAACTCGCTTGAAATTTAACTTATATACTTCATATTACGACTAGCTGTTGATTTTCCAGTAATTAACACGCAAATGTCTCGCCTTGCAAAAGCAGGTTAATAAGGAACTCTTGTAGAGGACAGCTGTAGAGTGCAGATTTTGGTGCAATGTCTTCGTGAAACCCGCAGTTTTTCATGCTTTTCAAATATTTACCCTCCATTCCGCCTCTCCGCATGCCGCGGTTAAATCTGCTACTAGTATAACTATATTGTGCGTAGAAAACAGTGATGTCGCCATTAAGGCAAGCAACAGATAGAGTACAATCGACGTGCCACGCAAATACACGTTAAAGTTTGAGTCTGAAATCTGAAATGTTATTTTACCTTTGGGTTGTCGAATTTGGGTTGAGCGAGAGTGGGCGGCATTACGTGAACTGCATCATCACTGAACCGCCGTGGTAACGAGAACAATGCAGTTTCAGCGTGGTGCTCGCGCAGATCAGGGTCCTTACATACAGTGCAGAAAGCAATCCACTGAACTTAGTGAGGGCCTAAAGACTGCAATTAAAGGGAAGGAGCGGCACGTTTGATCACAGAATGTGAAGATGTCGAGGCACGCGGTTTAAAAAAGAATTCTAAGATAAAGGAACAATGCATCCGAATGCGAAACTGTTATAATCGATTTGTACAACGCTTATCCCTCTCATCAACCTCACGATTTTGTATTTTTCAATTTTCTCTTGTAACGCCAACTCAGCAGTCAGCAGGATTTGGCTTGCGGTGCAAGGAAACTTTTTTTATTGTTTAAGCTTAAATCTGAGCATTCAATTTAGCAAACGTTTGTCGCTTTCATGTTTTAAGATTTGCCAATAGTCAAACTGCTGCACATAGCCCACGTGTCGATTCCGGACATAAAATACCGCAATTCATATTTCGCTTTTTGTGTGTGTGTGTGGTGTGTATGAGGTTTATGTCCGCAGTAAAATATACCACGCGTTCTACAGGGCCAGCGAACGGCTTCGTCAGAAGGTCTACGCGTCATGGACCCCCCTAGATCATTTTTTTTCTGGTTAGAATACGAAAGCATGCATTGTGAAGGCAAACCACACAGAGGATGTCAAGAACGAATACTTGTGAAAATTGCAATTGTTAGTTTGTGATGTCACTAAAATATAGTGCATTTGATATAAAAACCAGGATATTGTAAGATATACTGCATTTGATATGAAAACCAGAATATTTTCTAGGATCAGGCGCAGTTGGCCCCTCACACTGTAGCTGAACATGTGCATTGTTCTGAGGTGAGCTCAGAGCTAACGCCCGGTTTAATGACGCCTTTGACGAGATACAAAGGGTGTGTCTCTCGCTGTCTTGGCTCTGTTCCAGACATGCTCAGCACGCGGGATTCTCCCATACACGTAAGCGCTGATGTAGCGGTAATCTTTGCACTTGCCAACTGCTGTTTCTTGGGTACCGAGAAAAACAAAAACTTGACTGAAGGTACACTAAGCCAAAACAACATCTTATATAAACTATCCGTGAGGATCGCTTATATAGCCACATTGACAATATTTGAATGATTCCAAGAAGAGGCGTAGTACGATGCGTAGGAAACAGCTGTTGAATCCCTCCAGTCTTCGAGTTGTATAACAGAGAACCACCCAACGTTAGTGCCCATAACGTCGACTAACCTGTGGACGCGCGGTAAGGTCCCGCAACTTCTTTCTCCTCACTGGTTGCCTCTGAGCGGGTTAAACGGTGATTGTTACCGATAGGTGATAGGTGTCTCTGAACGCAACCTTGAAGGTAAAATGCACTCACTGAAGGCAGGAAATGATTACTGTGAAGCCTATTGAATAGTATTACCATCACCTCGTGACTCTATTCACGGCTGGTTTTGCGGCTATTAGGAATTAAAAACATCACTAATAGAACCAAAAGGGGAACAGCCCCGCGGAAAGATCTTGGTAGCTTATTTTAACGTTGCGATTAAAAAAAATCAGAAAAAAGTTGAACTTAAAGGATTCGAACAGACGTTTTATTCGCTCATTGCGAAGGTAAGTAGTCAATCCATTGTGCCACTCTTATTCATTGTTACAATATTTTCGCTATCCGCCGTCAGGTGACGCTGCTCAGAGGACCCTACGCTCCTATATTCCATCCATCCATCCATCCATCCACCCATACCGTTGAGAGAACGGAATCTCGCCCTGTGGAAATGCCGCCAGCTTCGTCTTCATCAAAACTTTCTTGTCCAAATGAGCCCAAAGTTTTAGTAAATAGAAATATTGCCGTTTCTTTTTCATTTAGTCTCCCTTTCCTTTCGCGACAATCCAAGTTGCGGGGTGGCTGACACTAAAAACAAAAATTAGGAATGGTGGTGTGTATGTACCTGTGTACATGCTACCGATGTATATTTGCCAAAACTTCCACTTTTTTTTTTCTTTTTGCCAAATGTGCAGCATGCAAGTGCTGCCTTATACTGCAAAACTTGAAGAAAGCCGGCGCATGTTTTCAAGTCTTACCCGTAGCTTTCACTTGCCTTCTGACTCCCTTTTCCCTAACAGCGTGAGAAACACTGTTGCACAGCCTTATGTAGTAACTAGCGAGTCATAATAGACGCGTAACCTTCAATGCTGAATATTTTACCTTTTTATCCAAGGAGCTAGGTCTTAATCGGCAGGTTACAGTGAATAAAAATGGGGAATAGGAAGTGACAAAAATGAACATTCAGTTCAATTGCGCTGTAAGCGATCTCTGCCGAGGAGTTTCTTCTTCATCGCACCTAAACAAGCCATTTGTATCTTACGTTAGTGCAATACTGAATGACTCGGTCCACTTTTGATCTGATTGAAAAAACATAGTTTCAGCTGTACAGCGTCGGGCTGTCATTCTGTCTCCTGTAGCTCACATTTTCGCCAATGCGTTAATCAGCCTCGCTCAGTACCTCTTGTTATGTAAAAGGGGTGAGAACAGCCACCAATTCATTTTACGTTATGTAGTTTAAAAAGGTCTTGGCATACAACAGATGGCAACAGAATTATTAAAAATGGCTTACTATGCCACAAGAAGGTGCAATATTTCACCTCTTTCTTACGATTCTGGTAATGCTGGGCTTTCAAGGGTCATCTCAAATCCTCAGTTTATAGAATTAAGCACATTGATAACCTTGCAGTAATTCTGTTGCACCGAACGCAACGTACCCTTTAGAGGCGATCGCAGCGCAAGGCAGAGAGGGTACAAGTTAAATTGCTTCATGCTTTGACGTTCACCCGGCTCTTACGTTTAAGAAATATTGCGCACACCTTTATCAGCATTATTTATCTGACGTTAAGACTTTGGCTCTCATCCTAAAGTAGATGTTGTTAGCACACATATGTCATTACAGGAAGCAGTCTGGAATATAATGGCACAATTTCAGCCCTTGAAGCAGTATTGAAAGATTCCCTGGTGAGGTCAAAAGAAATCACCCTTTCGCGGAAGTCGCAAATTTGCCGCTGCTTGCAGAAGGACATCCTGTTTTTTTTTTTGTTTTTTTTTCTTTTTTCGCATCTTTTTTACCAGAAGCCAAGGTAACAAAATTTTCGCTGTGTCAATTTTAATTTAGTGGTGTACCTATGGCTCGTAGGGTACATTATTGCCATTCCCATGCGCTTGAAAGGCATGCAGGCTTGGACCATAACAGAGTGGGATATATTTGCTCAACTTCATATATCATATACGTTATTTAAAACTGCCAGATATATGCCCAGGCGGATCTTATAATAGATATCAAACAATGCATTCCTATGGATATGCGCCATCTAATAAAACTCACACACATACACACAGCCTACTCCACGACACACGTCGACAATAACGAAGAAAGCGCTTATAGATTATACATTTAGTTCTGGGCTGTAATATGCAACACCCAACGTCTTAAGCAGAACATTCCGTGGCGAAATTGTATGCAGTGGATGAATTAAAGATAGTATCCCTTGACTTCGGTTGTTTTAATCATTTCGCCATAAAAACCAACACAACGCAACAACACAAGGTTTCGAAAAACAAACATACCCCTTGAGAGCGAAACTCCTGGGCCCCACCTGGGCTATGCGCGATGTGCGTGAGGGCCGCTGTCGCGACGCCGGCTGCCCACAGGACCACTAATAGCTGCACATAACAGACAAACCTTCACAGCATGAGCTCAAGGGAATGCGTATCCACAGCATTCATAGGTACACAAACGAATGCCCATTCTCTAGGTAGACTGCTCCTAAGTGGAATAATCTTTGGAAGCTAAAATGGCCTGTGTGATTATGCTGAAGTGATTCATGGATGCTTGTAGATTTTACATCGTCTTGAACGGCTTTCTGTACAGCATAGTAAGAGGTGACAATTTTTCTCCTTTCCCTGCCATCAGCATCAGTTTAGACTAGTCTACGTTCTTCGTGTATTAAGTTTTGTGTATCATACTGCGTTTTTATTTCCACGGTTTTGGTTTATCTTGCCTTCATTTATTTAGAACTTTCGTATTTCTCGCTCCACGTTTCCCCAGACAAGCACGCTGTACAGAACGAAGGATAGAACTACTGTAGGATGGGGGTTTATACGGGGGCTTATACGAAGATTCGGTTTGTATATCTACGGCCTTTCGCAGAAGTATACAGCCAGATTATTTCCTCCAGCCGGTTTGCTTCCACTTTAGGGAATAAAAAATTTCCGGGATAGATCCTCATCCATACTGTCCTTCAGATGTACGATTTTATGAATGAAACGATATGAAACATCAGGGGCATTTATAGGAGGCAAGCGTTGCATTTAAAGTATTAGTTGATAAAATAATTTGAGAAAATTTAGAAGAATCAAATTTCAACGCCTCGTATTTAAGAGAACATACGAAACCTTTTCTGGTTAAACAACTTTTTAAATACTTATAGCGTTTCTCTAAAGCATCTGGTCTGTTTACAGTAGTTCTGATTATAAAGTAGTTTTGTATGCTTCAAAAAAAAAAAAAATTCCCATGCCAGCGATTGCAGAACGTTTTATTAGATCATAGTCACTATGGAAGCGTTACGAAAAAGAACCAACTTGCCCTACAGGTTTATTTCCTTTATTGTAAAATGATAGCGTTTCCATAATGAACAATTTGACCTAAATAGAAGCAACACGAAAAATCAGACTTAGCTAACACAGGTAAATATTGCAGTATCGGACTGCACTATTCCCAATTTAATAATTCTTTGTTTTTAATTTTACAAATTGGTCAGTGCTCGTACTTCGTGCACCATTCACGCAATATCTGACTAATTATCTAACTATAATTTTGATAAATAGCGTTTGCTAAACTGTGCTTGAAGATTCCTTACTTCCTGAATCTCGTAAACGAAAGCATTAAAACTTGCGGCTTGGTATCTACGCATTTACAAGTTTTTCTTTGTTTTTGGAGCAACTTTTTTAAAAATCTAAAATACATGCTGATCAGTTTAGAGTGTGACTAATAACTACATAGCCACTTTAACTTACCGAGTTCTTTGGCTCTGTAAGTCTGCCAGCGTAATGAATTTATAATATACTCCAGTCCCAGTAATCGACAAGCGTAAAAGAACTCTTCTTTTCTCTTGATAGTCACGTGACGCCCGGTAGAAATAACAGATTATTGAAAAATACATCTCGACTTATTGCTATAATGAAGGCAGAGTGTTTTTGCTAACGTGAATTGTTATACGAACAGTATCGCAGCCGCATAGAGCAGCTGGCAATAATTCTTAGCCCCTGTTTTTCGCACAAATTACCGATTTTGATGGCCTGACCTCTTGTGTTATAAGAGATATTCACTCTTGCAATTAATAATTTATGCAGTAAAAGGAACATGTAAAAGCTGTGCGTACATCTTTTTGCATATTTACCGAAAGAAAATTCACATCGGGCGTAGCATTTTGATTGCCGCTATACTCAGAAGGAAGCAAAGTTTAGCGAGTGATTCACAAAATAAAAACTGAGTGTGATACATTCTTGATTTATATAATTTTTAAAGAGTGGACAATCCATATTGTACGAACTTACACTTCGGCCATTGACCATCTCAATACAGTGACACTAATTCTTCCGGACACCTGACATATAGCTTGCTTTACAATAATTTCAGTTACAACGTAATTACGTGCTCTTAGAAGAACAAACAAATATCAAAACGACTTGCCTGCATTGTTATCCACTCCAACAAAGAACGCCACCGTCTGAATCCAGGGCGGGATTCACAAGAACTACTCGGAAGATCAGCAACGACTTCTCCCACGAGATCCCTTCTTCGCTACACAACCTTTTTATAGTGACGCGCGCGATTGTAGCGTTGGTGTTATCACGAAACTCACCCCGTGAAGGCCGGGATTATCGGAACAACACAAAAGGCAAGTGGCAGCTGCTGTTGCTGTCGATAGTCGATTCTCTCTGCTCACGTGGCCGAAGATGCGATGATATTCATTAGGCGAGATGCTCGTTATAAAATACCAACAAGCACACACCTCGCTAGCTTGCGTGCGTGAATCGCTGGAACGGACGCTGTAGATGTTGGCGCTGTTGCCAAAAGGAAGACACGCCCGACTGCCCGGTCCCAGAGTAAATCTGGGCTTCGAAATTCCGCTCTCTCCTCAAAGTGCGCAGTGATGAGCGCTGGCAGAGAAGCCCGTGTATTCTTGCGTGCATTTCTCTACGGTACATGCCTGTCCTTAATTGGCCTCTCCACTCCTGTTTTTCTGTCGCTCTTGGCGTAGAGAGGAGAAAGCGCTTTTACTTTCGTTCGCGGCGTAACAGCACTGCTTAGTCATCGTACGGCTACTTTGCGGACACGCGACTATTCAAAGACCTTTCCGCCGCTAGGAATAAACTTCCGCTAGGCTGCTTTCATCTGGTCTTTCCCAGACATCTCCGGTCAACACTTCTGGGAGTTCGTTACTTACCTGTTTTTGTGTATGTGTGCGTGTACTTGCCGTAGGAGTGCGTGTGTGTGTGGTAGGGGGGGGGGGGGGTGCATCGAGTTGCCGAGAGCTATTGCACTAACTGTTTTTTGCTTGGTTGTGAAGATCTGCGTGGCAGCCAGCCATGCTGCTTTCAAACCAATGGCATGGTTATTAAACGTTCTTGTTACTTTGGGCCACCTAATGGAAACGATTAAAAGATAAGGTTCTTTCAAATGGGCGAAACTGCAAACGAACAGAAGGCGTTTAAGCGTAAATATTACGGTATAGAAGTCTTCCATTTATGGCTCTCTCATGAACTTATGCACTCATTTGCATATGCACTCATGCATTGGACAAGGATATTCAACACCTGGAAGTTAACCTGCGAAGCTCGCTCACTAGTCCCGCGGATACACACATTAGAGACAGCATTATTAATGAAAAATCATTAAGTGCCCCATCGGCCATGAAAGCCGTTGTCAGCGTCCAGCATAAAACGCCGCTGAAAGTCGCATGACATCACAGATACATAACATCAAGCGGGAATTTCGAATGGCCCACAACGCTCAAGTTAAAACGTGACGTCATGCTTTGGGATAAGTGAATGAGACATGAGATGCAATATCAATTAAAGTCGCCGCATGTCTCAGATATTAGAACTTTACAAAGTATCTGAATTAAGAGAAAATGTCGGCTACAGGTGTGATTAGAAGAAAAGCTTTGTTTTCTGACGTCCTGAATCTGACTGGCATGATTAGCAACCAGCATGACAGCCTACACCCAGTGTTTGCCATATGAACCATCTGGACACTACCGCCACTCATTTGCAGCTCGCAGCCTCAAAAAACCAGGAGCATGCACCTAACAGGTGTCACTCGGTGGGGCCTAGGCCGGGCGCTAATTGGTCGGTGGGTTGTATGGCATCATGACGCCAGATGGCATGATCAAGCTGGAATGAGCAGAGAAGTGACATAATGTTAGTAATGAAGAAACAAAAAATTAATAAATAGAATGATGGTTTAGTTAACCAATCTATATCAATAATTAAGTTAAAGAGAGAAAAATGAGCGTGATAGCTACTGCTACCACCCCGTTTCAAAGGGGACGCTCCTATATTCCATCCATATTTCAACCATCCATCCAGCTGTCATCTTGGGCGTCTGCTTTCATATGGAATGCTGAGATCGAACATCGTGGATCGTCGTTGTGATTGGCTAAGCTGCTTCATGACGTCACAACTCCGTGACCTCATGCAGGTAAATGAGACTAAGGCTGGTGTAGCTTAGCCTATGACTGATCAATCACTGATCGTGGCTGGACGTTTTACATTGACCTGAGACACGATCTGAAGCGAACCCGTAATTATCATCAAAAGGTTAAGCCTACCCTGTGTTTTTCAATTATCCCATACTTGGTAGTCATATTTCCAAGTCAAGTGGCTAGCAGTATCCTATGAAGTATATTAAGTATAAGAAGTATTCTCCTATTATGCGTTTTTCCAAGAGATTGCCCATTCATATTGCCGCGTGTGCAACAGCAGCCGCTGGGCGGATGGCGCCCGCGAAACTCGAGCGGCGACGTGTGAAAGAAGCTAAGTCCCGTTCCGGCAGGCTCTCGGTGCTCTTGGCTTGCTCTCCGGTGCCGTCCTTGTCAGCCCCCCACTGTAGCGAAAGCTGCCCGTTTCCGATTATATTCCTTCGCAGTTCACCTCCGCTGTAAGACCATGTCTCCCATATGGAGTCTACATGAACCAAGGATACAAATTAATATTCCTGAAATTACGAAGAAAGTCGGAATGTCGTCACCTGCTCTTAAACAATTGACATTGGATTATCTGGACTTCAAACATCAAAATCGCATACATGTCTATACAGATTGTTCAGTTTATCTAACCAGTTCCCCGGGGTCTGTGGTCATACCGGCCAAGTCAATCCAGATAAAAGTCAAAACATCATACCTGACTTCTTCAACTGGTGCTGAACAAGCTGCCCTACGCGCGGCAGTTCAATTTATTTACAAGGAACGTCCACATTAGTGGACATATTCTATGGTGAGGCAGACACAAAAGTAGTGTTTACAGATTCTAAAGCAGCCTTTCAAGGCCTGCAAGCAGCACTACGCCGTGGTTCACATGAACAACTCGTTGGAGAGATCCGCCAGCTGTACCACGGCGCAGTATTGAAAGGTCACAGTATTATTTTACAGTGGCAGCCAGGACACTGCGGCATCAAGGGAAACCACCAGGCGGACGAGGTTGCCCTTTCTGCCCACAGAGATGGCGTTCCAATTAAAATGCTCATAACGAGGGTAGATGCCGCATCTACACTGCGCCGTTTGGCCTTGGAGATCACAATTTCAGCGTGGAACACGGGGGAGTTTAGCAACCGCCGCCTCAGGGCACGGGATCCTGAACTGCGCCTCCGCCTTCCCCATCAGATTGCTCGTCGAGAATCAACGTTGCTGTGCCGTTTATGTCTCGATATCGCTTTCACCAACAAGTATACTTTCAGGATTGGTACGGCCGACAACCCTGCCTGTGAAAATTGTGGCTGTGAAGAGACAACCGAACATCTCTTATGTGCGTGCCCTGCATTTGTGAGTGAAATACATAAACGGCATTGTGCGCTGGACCGTCTCGATTCTCGCCCTTTAACGGCGGATAAGATCCTTGGTCCATGGCCACGGCAGTCGACCGTCTTTAAGGCATACAAGGCACTGTTTAGTTTTCTAACACCCACCGGCTTGTGTGACAAACTCTGCTTGTGCGCCACGTCCCTTTTCTCGTCCCGTCTTTAATCCCCTTATCCCTTTTCCCCAATGTTGGGTAGCCAACGGGAGGCCGTTCTGGTTAACATCCCTGCCTTCCATCCTCAATCCTATCTATCCACCTACAATTTTAGAGTAAAAAAAAGAAGATAAGCATTCCGGGTAAACGCCGCTAGTCGCTACTGTGCATACACCGTAACCATGGCAACTAGTTGGTCCGAGCCACAGCAGAAGAACAAGAGGAGGAAGGGGGGAAGACAAAAGTTGGAGGAGAAGAAGAAGCCGGTCAAAAGAAGCAAGATTCGGAAGACGTCAAGAAGACGCGCAGAATCGCGGATCACACCGTGTATACGGTTTGCAGCCAGTGCATCGGCGACGAGAACATTCAAGTTGGCCGGACTTTGCGCACAATCCGTTTGATAGCTTTCGCTACGCATATCCAGGCTTCACAAAACTGAGCGCCATCAACGTTTTGTTACGAGCCCGAATGGCTACGTGACAATATAAAACAGCTGTAATATGTATCTCGTAAGAATGCATTGGCTTCCAAAAACCTTTTGGATGCCTCTAATGCACTTTCGGTTTTTCAGAGCCTTGAAGTTGAATTTGTTAAAGAAAGACGCCTTCGATGCAATGTTTGCTTCCACACTTGCCAGCTAACTCATTCCTTAGCCTATTCAAGAAATTCTTGGGACATTATGGCTGAATTTATTATGGAATGAGCACTTTGATGCTCTCGTGTCGTGCGCATAGCAAACAACTTGAGATGTTGTTGATTTAGCGCACTTAAACCACTATGCCCAGAATAGAAAAATGATTCAGTTACATCAGCTTCCAGACCAGCATCAAAATGTCCACGAGGCATTTTGTACTCTCTGCGTATTACGCAGGGAACTGAAAGCCCCGCTGAGCTTTCTTTCTTTGAATAGTTTACTGTAAAACAAGACAATACGAAATTCGTCTTGGAGCCTTCGTAGATTTCTTTCGTTGGGTTCTACACCCTTATGAAGATTCTTATAGAAAAACACTTCTTTAAAACTTTTGACGAACACTTACGCTTCCTTTAAGGGTCTGACACGACAGAATTAATAATTCCCGGATGCGGCTCCCTTTGTTGATCCTGGTGTGCGCACATGCTTCTCGCTTAACCACGACTCCATTAGTTTATGCTAGATTACCGGTAATACTTATCTATTTATTTAATACACACTGTTGGTCTCACTTCGAGGCCGTAACAGTATCGGGTTCACATGTATACAAAAAGTACGGAAAAGTAGAAAACAAAACACAGCAGAGAAGCTACTTTCTCGCTCTAATGACAACGAGCATGCTACATCGCACATGTTGACATTATTAGCATTTTTCAAAATAGGTTGTCAACTGCGGCATAAATGTTCTGTTAGCACAGTCCTAAGCGGTTACGGATGCACTGACATAAATTCCGGCTTTAACTAAGCCCTCTTTATGTACCTGGGTAGCCTTCGGGCATCCATCTCAAAAGAGCTACTCGAGCTGGCCGCTCCTGCTAACTCGATGTCATGTGACCTTGTGACGTCGCACAACCTACAACTGATCAGTGCCCGACTATTTCACCTGCTAACTTGTACAGCGATAGCAACACAACTCCAAGTGCAAGCGTGGAGGCGGCTTCGGTGCGTCAGAAAGACCTTCAAGCTCGACCAAGGTCAGATTGGGACCTAGCCAGCCTAGCGATATATCAGAGTGTTTTGATAGTATTATTCTAAGTTCACCCTCATGGGCGTGTATGCGTTTCGAATCCTGCAGGTAATAAATAGATGCTTTCACTTTTCTACTTTTTACACAAGCTTTATAATTAAGAGTAACTTTTAGGTGCATCTGTGCGTAGGGCTTACGGAGCGTCATACAATTTCTGCCCTCGCTATACTATCTTGTGCAGGCAATAGTCGGAAAAAGATTATATCTCATTTAAAAAACGGGAATATTACGCTTGGCAATCACTTAAGTGATTATTGTTCCCTATGAGAAGTTTGGATATTTTACTGCTAACCAATAAATTTCAACATAACTTTAACGTAACATAACGTAATGAAACGTTTTTTGTTCAGGTTGCCATAAAGGTCAAATACCATTTTTGGTGTCTTATTCCCAATTTTATTTTTATAACACAATATTCCAAATGTTAAGCATTTTACCGTTCTCAGCCCAGTACACTACAATTGGCAATGACACAGTGCATGACGTGGTGACGACGACACATTGCACTTCAAGGCGCTATTAAGCCACACCGTGTCGCGCAGGCCAAGTGCCAATAGGGGTTCGTATACTTCTGCCCTAAAAAATAGAAAGACGGGAAATGGCTGCTCTGCGAACATTAAGTCAACCGAACACTAGCTCTCAGCGTGGCTATTCCGTCTTTCCTTTCTTTTCCTAATCAATTACCGAACCAAAATTTGACGACGGGCATCAACTACGGGGGCAACTACAAAAACTTCAGCTAAGTTTTCTAAGTCTGAAATTATTGGACGCAACCCTTAAACCACAGTTTTACAGATCTAAAAAATTAGGAAAACCGAGTGACGAGAAGTGAGAACGTACTGTGGTTGCATTTTTTCTTTGCCTCCGAAGTAATTATTATGAAAACGTCTCGAAGAAATTATGTAATTTGCACTACCTCTGAATACTTTGCTAAAAGGTCCTGCTCTGATATATTATCAGCCATTGGAATTTTGATAGTATTGCCTAGCACCTTTACTAGTCAATTGCTATTGAAATTTAGTTCATGTAATTCAAGTAATTGCCATTCCTGCACTTGAAATCTTAAATAAATTGTCGCGGTAACCATTAGTTTCATAACATTGCTTTCCCACTCTTCGCTTCCCATGTCTCTTCGGAGCCTCACTGGTACCCCAACGGCCAAAGGGTGCTCGCATGACACCTAAATTTTTTTTCGCACTGGTTTGCACTAAACAAGAAGAGGTAGATGAGCTGACAAAACCAAGACGGCGAGGCGAAACGTTCAGGAACGCCCGTCTTTTATTCCATCTTTTTTTTTTTCACACTGACAAGAAAGACACTGTACACGCGTTCACAGAGAAGAGATGGCACACGAGGACATTCGGAAACCAACACTGAAGTTCTCATCTGTTCTACATCAAAAATAACTTAGTAGTGCTTGCCATAGCCAAAGGCAAGACCGTAGCCGAGGCCATGGCCGTATCCGTGGCCGTAACCTCCGAAACCGTGACCGTAGGCAAGACCGTGACCGTAACCGAATCCGTGACCGTAGCCGAGACCGTGTCCGAAGCCATAGCCGTGTCCGAGTCCGTGTCCGTAGCCGAATCCGTAGGCGGGAGCGGCAAAGGCCACGGGGGCGGCAGCGATCTTAGCCACGGGAGCGGCGGCGACGGCAATAGGGGCGGCAGCAACGGCCACCTTGGCGACGGGGGCAGCCACAACCTTGGCGGCGGCAACGCCGACAGCGGGGACGGCGTGGTTAGCGTGGTAGGAAGCGGCAGCGGGGTGGGAGGCGGCGGTGCCGGGCTCGTTGGTGGCGATCTTGGCGCGGAAGCCGTGGCCGTCGGCGACGTAGTTCACGACACGGACGCGGCCGTCAGCGTCGGTGAGACCGTAAGCGCCAACCTTGTTTCCCCAAGCATCACCAGCCTCCTGACGGAAAGAGCTTCCGCTGGTGTGGACCTCCTTGTATCCGAACTTGTAGTTTCCGTGGAGCTGCGATGCAAGAATAAAAAAGCGAATTAGGTTTTCCTTAGCCTTTTCTGAGGTATTTAGTGCGCAATCCATCATCAAAGCAGTATTGTGAAAAATAAAAAAGAAAAGACAGCCTTACTGATGAATTAAGAAACAAGTATTAGTTGAATTTTCACTCTTGTTTAGAAAAATTACGTTTACCTAAAAACTCGAAAAGTCAATAAAAGAAACCCAGTGCGAAAGGTTGGATGATATTTAGAGTACAATGCTATAGCGTGTTCTTTGTCCGTAGAAAACTGGCATTGCAGAGACTGAAATTAATTTTTACCGTAATCTGCGGATGGAGACATTCCCTACCACAAGGCTCTACAGGACCAAGAAAAAAATCGATTGAAATGAACCCTGCTTATGGGTGTCTAGCAGTTGGTTGAAACAACAGTCACTTGCGGGTGTCACAGCTATCTTGGGGTCGTACTAAGCCGAATAAATCTGCGTGAAGACCGAAATTGGGCGCGTTATAGCTACGCCACGTATCTCAAAACAGTTTGCTCACGATCATTTTAGTTATATGACAAGCATTTTGCGGGTAAAGATTGCGGTAAGAAAGGTGATTAGTGAGGCTTTTTACTATATCGGAAGATGTCGCCACAGTGCTACAATTTACAGTGAGCTCTGGGAGTTTTATGAGCACGTATAAATGAGCAAATTCGAATGCGAATTAACGAGTGCATGCGTGCACTTGTTTGCCCTAGCAGTATAATAATCACTAGTGAAACGCCCTCAGTGCGTCTTTTATCGTAAAGACATTAGCGACAAGTCGCCAAACAAAATAAAATACACGGGAGAAAGCGCAAAGCAAACGGCCTCGGCACCCACAACACTTTGAGGGATTGCCAAGAATGCTAGAAGTGGCCGCTTTCATTGGTGGGAAATGGGAGGCTATACGAAATTGAGAAGACGAAGAGTAGCAAGCAATAAGTGGAAGCGGCAAATGCTTCAGTGTTGCCAATAGAGGCCCATGTGTGAAGCACTGTTGGGCGGAAACGTTTCACCCTAATGAAACCCATATTTATTGCCACCTACCTTCAGTTCAACAGCGAATATCAAGAGTGGTAAAACATACCGCGATAAACGGCGCTTAAAATTTGCTCATGAAATGCACTCGTAAAGGCAGTCCCAGTGCGTCTCTACGTGTGGGAGGCGGGGTGTCTCAATGATGGCCAAGAAGAGGGTTCGCTGCTTTGTCTCCGTCGACACTTTGAAAGCAGCGTGTTCGAATCACGCTTCATGAAGTAAATTAAATAGAGCGTGTTACAGGACTACAGAACTCAGTAAATCATAAATAATATTGCAGTTTCTTCAAGAAAATTTTGCTGTATGCGATTCGGTATGCAATGTTTTTTTCTCATAATGAAAAAAAAAAAAAAAGCTCAAATAAACCTTGGCAGTCATATATTAGCCTGGGCTGCACTTTTCAAGGTTTGGATTCGATGGCCATTGTCGGTCACAAAAACTGGAGGTAATTATTTTAGAACCAAACGCTAACGACTGACGGACAGTAAAATTTCTTTAAAAAATAAAAAATTCTGGAAAATTATAAGTCGCTTATATAATTTCTTTCATCTTATATTCCCCGACTTGCCTGAATTTGATCTAATAGTTTATAAATCAGCATCAATATCCAAGTGCAGAAATATACCACCAAAACATTTTGAAGAATTGAACCGTTCCAAACGCGCGCACAAAAGCGCGAAAGTCCACCGTTCTGCTCGTCCAAGTAATTCTTATGCGAGCATATTTACCGTAACTGATTCGATTGTCTTTACTCCCCCAGATCAAATTTACCGAACAAAGTTTTTCAGTACTTCTCTATTTGTCTCTTGAGCATCAGTCTGCCGGAAGGAAAACCTGTGTCCTAAAGCTCATTGCTGAATAAAAGCCACAGCGTATGCAGCGCCGTAGGTGAATCATATAGCGGGCTCAAAGCCACCACTTCGTGTTGCCTTCGCGTATCGACGTATCGCAATCCACCACGAGAGCGAAGACAAGCGTCTCTCCGCCTGCACCAGGCCAACACAATTCTTTTTTGTCTTCTCCTTCATGATTTGCTTCGAAAGCGAAAACGTAATTACGCACGCGCGACCTTGAACAGGGCCAATCACGTCGCCTAGCCTAAGCGAACAAATATATGAAAAGCGTTGAAGGCAGGAAGTAGAAGAAAAGGCGGAGGGGCCATGACTATGCAAGCAGCAGTGATCGAACGTAGATAGGCAGCGAATATAATAACCGGGAGGCAGCGTATGTCTCAGACTCATCAGATGATTCCACGGTGCATATTGCGCTGCAAGTTAGCCCCCGAAGAAACAAAGCCAATATGTGTCGGCGCGCGAGGTGTGGGCGCCACCGTACTCAATCAACCGGACGGGGGCCGCCTTGCGTCTGTCTATGTGACCTGTCGGGTTCCCATTGATCTGCCTGCTCCGTATCTACTGCCGCGGATTGCGCCATTGCGGTTATCGACACGATGTCGCAGCGAGCCAGCCAGCTAGCGACGCTGAGCGAGTTCTCGTGCCCTGATGAAATGTCGCGAAACGCACGAGCTACGCAGAGCACACCAAGAAAAAAAAAAAAAGAACACTTCTGATACTTTTTCCCCAAATGATTTCCCCTCAGTATGTGTCTTGTTCGCCATCTCCAGTGTCGGTCGCTGTTACTTGAACTGGTATGCATCAATGTCTACGCCCCAAAGAGTTGTTCGGTATTATACGTTTAAGGAGTTTTGACGTCTTTAAAGAATTTAATCTGTGCACTTCCACCGCAACATGCCAACTGTAGAGATGTGAGGCTACTGCCGGTTTCTCGACGCAACAAAATCTGCGAATTAGCCCCTGCGTGTTTGGAAACGTATTCCTAAAGTCCAGAATTCATTTGTGGATAGTATTGTGGGTAAAGTGACTTGTGACGGCAGAGAGCTTGCAGTGTTATGAAAATGTCAGTCGTTTATACCGCTGATACGTATTTCTTTTGAGTTGGCGGAAATGCCGAGAGTGCAGTGAATCAAAAGCTATGAGCATCTCTTGAAAATCCTTCACAGCTGTGGCCGCATTTGAAGTAGCTGAGAACTGTGACACCATTGATCTTAACTGCAAGCACTATGAGAGCGACCCCATTCCTTCTCTTGGATTCGTTCCCACAATAAAAGACATAATGGTCGCCGGAGTTAAATTCTCCCATTCCGGTCCACTTGAGCTCGCTGATACCCAAAATATCAATGTTCAATCTGTCCATTTCTCGCTTGACGATATCCAGTTTACCTTGCGTCATAGATCTTACATTCCATGTTGCTATGTGATATATCTCCTTGCAACATCGGACTTTCCGGTCGCTTCCCGACACATCCACAACTGAGCGTCCTTTTGGCTTTAGCCCAGCCGCTTCATTCGTCCTGGAGCTACTAGGAATCGCCCTTTGTTCATTCCCAGTAACATGTGGGACGCCTTCCAACCTGGGGGGCTCATCTTCCGGCGCCATATCGATAATGGTATTGTGACTGGCCATAGCGTTTTCTTGGCAGGAAATACTGGAGTGGGTTGCCATTACCTTCTCCAGCAAGCACTACACGGTGCTGTAATTCAGCTTATGACTTACAGTTGGCTTTTGAGTGTGCTTTTTACGTGAATTGGGCCTCACGATAGTTGCCGACTAGGCAAGCTTGCTGTGCCTTTCACTATTAGTCGAATAGTTAAAATGTTTCTTTTATTTTGGTATGCGCTTTGCAGTGGCTAACCTTCTGAAGTCGGCACACATATTGAACTCAATAGAGAATTCTTCTAATGGCATGTTTGATTATAGTGCTCTCCGAGATTGTTTTCTGAATCTAGGACCTTAATCTAACTTCCACAAACTAGAATAGGAAACACCTCAATTCGAATTTGAGAATATCTGTCTGGTTCACGTGCAAAAAATGCTGTTAGGCATCCAGCAAAATCGTGTGCCCTGCCATATTTGGAGCGATATCTCGTGCCCCAAGGCTGTGCTTACGGTTTGTATTGTTGTGAGCAAGAGAGGAATGTAAATCGAGCTGAGGCTATGATTGTTTACATGGCCGAAGAAGGAGGCTTTGATAAAGATGGCGCGAAAAAAGAGATGGCCACGAAGCGCTCTTGTGGTGCAATGTTTCAGTGCTAAAGGACTAATGGGCTTAAACTTAGCTAATTTGGATTAAAATGGTCGACCGCTTCTAAAATTTCTTTCGTGCTTATGAAGCGCTAGCCCATGGTAGTACGTCTCAACGTTCATCTCACTAGCCTTGATTATTGTCCACATAGCAAGCGCTGGATGTTCCCAAACTTATTTCGTGTTGGACTGCAAACAGCATTGTAATTATTATTTCTCCAAAATCCTTTTTTTTCCCTCATGCATTTCATGGCTACTACATCTACGGCTGATCAAAATAGAGGAGGCACAGGGCTGGTAGCCAGCAAGTCGATTGCTTTGGCCGTGCTGACATGAGCAGTGTAGTAATCAATGACAAAGAAAAATAGAAAATACCCCCCCCCCCCCCCCCCCCAAACGTGGTTTTGTTCGATCGCACTGCCCTTGATCATTTAGTAGACACATGCGGAAGAAATTTCAGCATTGGCCAGTCTTCTTTAATTCTGCCCTGTAAGCTACTACTCATATTCATAACAATAACAATAATTGCTTCCCAGGAAAGGGAAGACGCACTCTCTGTCACACTTGTTCTGTTGACACGGGTGTCCTGAACCGCGCTGTAAGGGAAGGGAGGAAGCTGGGAGGGAAAACAGAAAGAGAGAGAGGAGTGCCGTAGTGAAGGGCTACGGAGTAATTTCGACCACCTGGGGATCTTTAACGTGCACTGATAACGCAAAGCACACGAACGGCTCTCGATTTCGCCCTCATCGAAACGCAGTCACCGACGGTCAGGTTCGAACCCGGGTACTCTGAAACAGCAATCGCTAATTTTAACCACAGTGCCACCGCGGCGGAGCTCCGGCTTATGCAAGTCAGGAATAACCGGGAAAACCCCAGGCTAAACCTTAGCAGGTGATTGATTGCTTTTTCTTATTCTGAATTGGAGCGAAATCGCGTGTTATGTACTCACGTCCTGGGAGCGATGCTGCGAGGAGTGTCCAGCCTCGGGCACGGCAGCGACAGCCACGGTGGCGTGGCCGTGGCCGTGGCCAACGAGGCCGGCACGGGCGACAGCGACGAAAGCGAGGAGGATGACAACCTGCAGTGAGCACAAGATGGCTGGTAAAACATCTCTGCCTTGCAAAAAACGCGCAATCTTTCAATCTAGGGCTAATAGTGGCTTTCAAAAACAGTATTAATGTCCTTTCTTTTTTTGCCTCCGAAGCAACAAAGAAACTTACAGGATCTACACAGGTGGCAAAATGAAAGCAGCAAAGCGATTTTCATGATATTGACCTTTAATTGTGAGCTCGCAGACTTCTTTCAGAGCAAGTAGAGGCAGATTGTTTTACCACTCAATGTCGTCTCTATTTTCATAAACCTCCTGTTTAACGTTAAGAGACAAAAGAGATGATTTAGAAAACGAAAAAAAAAAAACAAGCTGTTTGTTCTTCACGACCACATTATTGTTGTGTCCTCTCACTGCAAGACTTACTCCAAGCTCCAAATGGGCGGAACAAGAACGTCACGCAAAGTATTGCATTATTTGGTTGGAAGCGGGCAGTACTTTGTTCACTAAAACCAACCATTATTAGTGTATCTTTTTTGTCCGTTCAACCTGTCACCCACTGAACGAAACCTCAAGTACTTCACAATGCAAAAGCAAAAGTGTTAAAGCAAACTTTGTTCCCTTCGTACACAAAATACGACAGGCATGGATACATAGCGCTGACCCTCGTCTCTGCTATAGACAGGAAAAGAAGAATAACTACAGGAAAAGAAGAAACAACCGAGGCTTTTATAGAATAAACACTATATTAGTCTCTTGTAACTGCACGAAGAAGATTTGCTGCAGCATAAACATCAGACAATCATGGAAAAACTGACTTTAACTGAAGAACTTTGGTTTGAGCTAGTTGGTTCATAGCTGATGTTGATTCTGAGGACGGCGCAAAAAGGACGAAGGCAAATAAGGAACACGAAACCAACAGGACACTTACTCTAACCGAATCCATCTATTATACTTGCGACGCAAGAAACACAAGGTGAATCAATAAAACACTAGCTAATGCGGAAAACAACTGTGATAAATAAAGGAATATTTATGACTGCATTTATGAGCCACACATGTAGCTTATTCCCACTCAGATGATAACTCACAAACTATTTATTCTAGCAAGGACATCCAATATAGTAGACCTGCTTTTTGGTTAACTATTTGCCTAGAGTAAAGACGACTAAATACAGGCTAAGGTCATGAATCACACTAAAAAAAAAAAAAAAAAACACACAACCTTAAACAGCTGTAAACATTTTAACTTATGTGCTGCTGGCAGGCTTTGCAATGAAAGTTTGGATATTGTCCACTCTGCACTAATCTAAATATGTACAAACAATCAACCGCTACTAAAAATGAAAATGGTCAGATTTGTACCGCAATTACTGTTGCGAATAGAAAAAGAGGTGAAGGTAGTCATGAATGCTGGGTGTGCAGAAGTAGTCTTGTGCGATGCATTCTTAATAATGCTTAGAGCACAGAAGAGGGTAGGTTTCCTCTGCCTTGAGAATTGTCCCTCATATTTGGTTTAATTACGTTATTGCATTAATTTTTACACCACAAACATTGGCAGTTAGAATGCGAAAAATAATAAGAAATCAATTCTAATTGTTCATCAAGGTAGAAATTCAATTATCGTCACTTATTGTTTTTTTTCTGACTGGATGTAATTTCAGTTATTTACCTAGTTGTGTTCTATTCCTGAAACTAAAGTGAGTTTTGTTTCTGTCATCCATATTAAGTACTCCGTATTTCCACCTGTCAAATATCGTAACAATGCGAGCCTTGCACGAAGTTCGCCTGTCTATTTATAATCCATGAGGCAGACGGTCCACATAATCCAACGTCCGAAGGGTGCCTGGAGAACAGCGGTGGTGAGAAGCTTTTGGTGCGTACCTTCATCGTGGGACCTGCTGCTGGGTTTTCCTGATCCGGAGGAACCGACAGAAGTGACAGGCTGCTGCCATGGCAGTGCTTTTATACTCCTGGGGTGAGGGCAGCGAAGAACTGAGGCCTGCGTGACGTCACACCGGATCACAGAAGGAAGGAGCAAATCCGAAGGAAGTGGCGCGTGGATAAGGTGAGAGAGAAGGGCTATTATTGCACATAGCCCACGGCTGTATCCCAGTGTCCAAAATTTTAACCTGTAGTCATAGCAGCGCAGTGCCGACGCTTGGCTCCCAGCCTCTGGAATGGTCCTTCACAGCCGCGGACGTCCGGTGGTGGAGGCTGTCAAGACAGCTGTTTCTTACCCTCTCCCTCTCTCCGCCTCTGGCATAAGCCGCGTTGTGATCTTATTGGGACACTTGTTCTAGCGTGGCAACAAGTAAGAGAGCCATACCTAGCCGGAGGTTAGCGAGGTCGTCATAGACAAAAGCTGGGCAAAGCCGCCCGAGGCGATGGCCGCGCAAGCAGCTGTCTCTCGTGCCGATCAACGCATGGTGCGGGTCATTTACTGGCTTTCAGTCGTCGCCGCGCTCTTGTTCTTTCGATTGGTGGCAGTGGCGAACCTTGACAGTCGTGGCTCCTCGCCTCCTTCATAAGGCGTGTATACGCGAAATGCCTCCGGTGCAGGGCGGGGTCTGAAACCACAGGAATGCTTCCTTCACTGTCTCCCCTCCACCCACCCCCCGCCTAGCCACCACCGCTACCACCATCCTCTGTAGGTGCGAGAAGGCACACTTTTGCGTGCCTTCTCGTTGTTTGCCTCTAACGAGCAATCTCCCTTCCACCACTCCCTTGTCTTGCCCACAGGCTTTGGCCACTTTGCCTGAAAAGCGCGGCAGAAAAAGCGAACGAGCGCGCGCGCGCGCGCGCAACCACTTACGGGCGCCCACTTTTTGAGTTATCTTCTTTTTACGGCCTGCTTTTTTTTTCTTCCTACACCTGGATTTTTGTGTAACTATGTCTCGGTCCAGTGATTGTGTAGAAAACGCGTACGCAATAGTGGCGCGTGATATCTGGACATTATGCGCGTGTTATCTGGAATATGTTCTGCAGAAAGATTAACCGTTTTCTCTCTCCGCCCATGGTGAGTTGCTGGATATAGAACGAGACAAACTCGAAGCACGCGCCAGTCTGTGCGTACAAGACGTCGTTTGTCGGGCGAGAGGTTTGGAAGCAGATCAAAAATGGGTCGTTGCCGCTGGGGCAATGAGATGACTGATTTAAATCACGTCGTTGTATTCGTGTCCCCAGATTATCTTTTTTTCTTTCGAAAAGGCACATATCGCTATGCTTTTGGATTGAAATAAATTACTCTTTCGCATTGTTAAAAAGCGCCTGGTAAGTGGCATTAATCGGGCAACTTTCTAGGAATATGTAGATCTGCTGCTACCAATTATCGCCTGATTAAGGAGGAATCGTTCGGCGTTGCCTTGCGTTGCACAGAATCTCACCTTCGAAGATGACCACTATTTTATGCACGTATGGGCACTTTTGTTGGTTCTTCTACGTAATGTTTGGCGGGTGTTGTTAAAAAAACCTAATGGCAGGCGTGCGGTACGTACGAAGCGTTGAACGGCTGCCTAGGCGACAAACGTTGGCGGCCTGCCATTCATTATAAAAATATGGCAAACGCTTTGCCAGCTTCACTTTCACTTTTTACAGCAGCAGCTTCTTGCTACGGAAACGTGTACGATAAGGACGCAGTGTTTTTTGCCAGCATCCACGATCATACTGTTCCTTTTGCAACGAACGTGTGTTTGTGGTATGATATATTGAGTTTATTCTATGAGGAACGTCGTATTAGAGGGCTACGGTAATTTTCGATCAACTGGCGTTTTTTAACACAAACTGATATCGTACAGTACACAGGCGCCTTGCGTTTCGCCACCTTTGGAATACGGCCGTCGAGGCTTCGACCGAGCCGGCGTGACCGTCTTCATTACTCATATGGACCGAACTCGTTTCCTCGGGATCAGCATTCGAGGGGTCTTAACCACTGAGCCACCGCGGCGGGCCAGACATGTGCGTAGATTTCGCAAATTACAAATTAATCCAAATCTTTTTTTCCAAGAGCAAACTGCGTGCTGCAATACAGCGAGAATCCCACTCCACTAAAGAAACATTTCTTAACTGTAATATGCTGCAATCAGTCTGTTTATTAGCCTCATCTTATTGGGAACGCGAGCAGCATACCATGCACTTATAATTGTTTCGTTTGAGAGTACGCTGCAGTTTGTAGGCTGCAAAAAAAATGAGAAATTTTAACAGGCGGTGGGCTTATTGATTTTTACCTTTTCGCAGTTTTCCTGAACATTTTCTCATATTTTCTTCATTAACTCGATCCTGTGCCAGCTGCCCCACCTAATTCTCTTAAAGTTCCTAATTTAATCAGCTCATTTAAATTTCTGTGTCTCCCCCTGCTACGTTTGCATCTCTTGGTTTTTCTACAGCAGACCTAATTAGTATGGCATGAAGTTAAGCTTGTTGATTACAGTTCAGCATAACATAAAGTCTTGCTCAGAACAGGACAGAAGAAGAGGACAAAGCATGAGTGGGGCTTGTATTGTGTAATGGTCTTTTGTCCTGTTCGGTGAGGGATTTTCAGTTAAGCTTTAATTACTCGTTGTGAGTGCAGTAGAAAGTTCAATAGCAAAGCACTCCCACTCATCTTCAGCATAAATAATTTCTAAAATTATGTCGATAAAAGTATTTTTAATATTCATCTAATACTTCGTCATTTTTCTTAAACTGAGCCCCACTACGTTTTAAGGCCAGTTTTAACAACTCAGATAGAGCGGAGGAGAACTGTGAAAGAAACTTTTTGATTTGGAACAGAATCTTACGTCCTTCCCATCAACATGTGCAGACCACTATCTTGCGATATTTCACTTTTGCATCGCAATTAAAGGTGCTACAGCTAGCTAGATTTGGAAACCAAAACGCGGGGGAAAAGGAAGACTCGATGACGATGGGGCACGAACACTTAGTAATACGCTTCGATAAGTGAGGCCCTGGCTTTTCGTCTAATTACCCGCCTCCCCTCTCCCCCACCCTGATCTCACAGACTTGATTTAGTTGGCATAAATTTATGTGCATATTTTGCGTCCAGTACGTTGCACACAGCTTCAGTCACGCAAAAGATATGAAACCAGCCAGTGTTTCGTAAAACGTTGTTTTGAAATGAAACAAAAGCTGACCGCAACATAAGTCAAGCAGCCAGTGCGCGGTGCATAGCGCCGCATAGACCCACTTCAGGGTGAAGACCTCGCCCATATTTCTCCAGTTTTAACCATGTCCTGTGCTAGCTGTATCCACTTGAACCCTGCGAACTTTTTAACCTAATCTGCCCACATAACTTTCCCACTGCACATGCACTGTACAATTATTATGCAGTATCATAAAGGCCCTATTGTAGCGCTAACACCATTACGTTCGCTACCCAGTATTCGTACACATATGCGACATCATGAAGGCCTCATCGGAGCGGAAAGCGTATTATACTCACTACCTAAAACTTTCATGTTTCTTATGAGATAGGATAATGCCCCAATCGAAAGACGAATATACCCGCTGCCCATGAACTGCACATTTATTACGTAAGAATTTAAGTGCTTCATTGGGGCAGAAAGGTAATCACATTCACTGCCCGTGATCTGTATGGGCAATTAATATGCAATAACCGTTCCATCGGCGTGGAAACTCCATTGCAATCACTGCCAATGCACTTTGCGTTTATTGCTCAATAATATAGAGACCCTATTGAAGAGATAACACAATTACGTCAACTGACCATGGGCTGCACATTTATTATGAAATAATATAAAGACCCAAATGGAGCGCAAAGCCCGTCACATTCACTGCCTATGAACCGTACATTCATTATTCATAGCAAAAAGGTCCCGTTGGCGCCAAAGGCTGATCGTTCACTGCCCATGAATTGCATGTACATTTATTGCTCATGAAATTGATGTACACACTTGCCACCTGCGAAATGGTAGGTGGCAAGAGTTACCTATCACCGGCCAAAATTTGTACATAGAGCGGCAGCTGCCACCTGCCACTGTCGGCAGGTGGCAAAGTGCAGGCAAGTAAATCCCCCTGTCCTCTCCTAGGGAAGAAGCGGAGAATACGGAAGTGGCTACCACGGGAACTAAAAGGTTCTAATTATAACGATTAGTACTGGATGGATTGTGTGAAATCATGAACTGTGTGCACGGTAAAGCATGTATACATGCATGCATATACTGCAAGAGAATATATACTGCACGCGAGCGGCGCCTGACATAGCAATTCTGGTGTCGAGTCCATTCGATTGGCCATAATATGGCTGAGCACTCAACCGGTGACTATGGAAGCTAGGATTGCTTTTTTTGTGAGCGCTCGCTTGCAGTTCGGCGTGATTCGGAACGCAGTGGAACAAGCCTGTTATAACGATTTCTGCTGGCTGATCCAAGCTGGGCGCCCGAATCGGAACAGACAAAGCAACTGAACTTCAACAGAACGAATAAGCTTTGGTCGGTGAGCAGAACATCCAGAGTGCATGGCTGGAGCATGCCGAACCGGTTCTGTAAGTTGAGGTCCAAACCTAAAGCAAAATGCGTTGCGACTGACAAATAGGCGGGAGGTGGCAACCTGCTACTTGCTTTCGCACGCTGCTAGCGCTGTAGACATTTTTCGACAGATGCCCTTTGGTATAGACCCCTCAGAGAAACCGTTTTTTTTTTCTGTTTTTGGTTGGGCGTGGAGGAGTTAATCCTCAATTATTTCCGGTGGTACGAGCACAGCCCAGTCTGTAATCTGGCAGCGCCCTACGACCTCTTTTTCAGAATCTCTATACGTACGCGAAAAAGCGGCGATGCGGGGTGTCCTCTGCCGATATGTCTGAAGTAATTAAAAGCTGCCAAAAAATTTCCGCAACCTCCGCAAGTGCCAACGCCACGGACTAGAACTTCCGGTGAGATCCAACTCTGGTAGGTAGACTGAGCTAGGGAGCTCCTAGTTCCTCTATCTGCCAGTGGAATCCGCGCAATCTACCTTGGTCGATCAGTAGGATTCAAACTCGTCATCGAGGAGCAAGAAATTTTCCAAAATTGGAAAAAAAAAAACTGACAAAAAAAAAACAATCAAGACAGAGACGACGAGACAACAGACCGGCGGAACAGGTGCGTGCATCGCAACTTTTCCCAATTTTAAAAGATGCTGAACAAACTAGCCCGGCAATATGCTTTACGGAGTAAGACAACCTGCTCTGGCACGACCAGGGTAAATCGCCATTAGTTTTGCTCGCCACTCACAGAGTAGCCCACTCTTAGCATCAGCACGCTAGCTCGTAGCAGTTTGCTTCGGTTCCCCAGTGTATCTGAGCAGGTCACACCTCGAAACAGAAGGACATGCCATGCGAGGTATACCTCTTCTAGGCAGCTCTAAACATGTGCCACTTAGCTTTAAATGGCGCCCTGTAGGGCTCAACAATGCATTCAAGGGAGCTGAAGGCTTGCTGGTTTGTTCATCCTTAAAGCAGTCGACCCTGTATGTGCTGTCATGCGTTGCAGCTAACCCCGGGGTTTCATAGCCGCATTTCCAAAGCCATCGGGAATAGGTATACTCGAAGAGTTGTTTTCCACGATTGCCACCAGAAGACCACTGTAGGTCATGAGTGTTATGTACAACTGCAACGTTCACCCACTGACAAGTGCGTATGTGATTAGAAGGGACATCGGTGTAGGGGATAAGGTGTTGCCAAGGGTAGAATATCTGTACTCAGCTGATACAGTAAAGCCAACGCGAGCACCATACACAACATTCCAATGCATTGCCTACGAAATCCTGGATGGAGGTAGCGTAAAAGTGATGCGCGATTGCAGATATTTCTTCGAAGCCACGAAATTTATTGCATGAATAATAATTCACATTGAAGACGAAACATTTCAAGGAAGCGTTCGAATGACACGCACGCTCCATAAGACCTAGTATTACATTGTAGCGAGCTTCAATTGTAAACTTCTGACCGAACATCCGCTGGCAGAAAAACAAGAGGAGTTATACGGCTGCTGTGTAGCATAAAAGAGGGTAGCGAATTGTGGTGTATGTCATTGGTTGGCAGAAATAAAGCGGAACACGCTGAAATGATAATCACAATTCATTTTCAAAAGAGCGAACTGGGTAAAGGGCCGAAAACAGTTCAATAGTGCTTTAATTCACAAAACACTGAAAATTATTTTCTTTACCTTATTTCTGCCCTTTCTCGTTAATTCACTCAGGCCCGCGTCCTTGTACCTAGTGGGCCCTCCTGAAGGAAAACAAAAACGCAAATCATCACAAGGCTGTGGAGGAGCCATTGCCTCGACACTCGACAGGAGCGCCTTATTCAGCCTCAGAGAGCGCGAAGGATGCGTCATCTGAGATCGTGTAAGATTCGGTGCTTAACAGACCGAATGCAACGAAAAACATTATTTGACAATTGCGTACCGCTGTATTCCAGCTTCTCGCTTTGTCGTTTAAGGAATAGTTACCTAATCCTTGAGAGTGCACCAAGCTGAGTGTAGTTATCTGCCCTCGCAATGTTGAATTAAGTTAGCTGCATTCTTAACTTCTCAGAACAGGAAACGTAGACCCTCTTGTTATAGTGTTTTCTTTGGGGGGCAAACCATATTGTGTGCGCTGACCGAGAAAAACGTCAGAACATGTATCGGATGCTTTTTACAAATGTCTCGTTCAAAATGCTGTCCCTGTCTGCTAACTGAAATATACAAAACGCCGGTCAGCTATGGACGAAGGGCTCAACTTACTCAACTCTGGAGTTTTCGCGCAGTTATATTCGCACGCAGCCTTCAGTTAGCATCTTCGTAGACGCAGTGTGTACTACCAGCATACGTGCATACTAGGCAAACCACAATTGCGCAGGAAAGCACCAGTGAGCTGTTTGAATATACAAACTCAGTGGTTTCAACAACGGCAACATTAACAGATATTTTAATGCCCTGCCACATAAAAACCAAAAATGAGTTTGGAGGTAAATTCCCCTGTCCTCTGAAAAACATTGTATTGTTATTCGTATTGTCAGGAGAGAGCATTGCCTTTTGTGATGTATTTGCTTCGTTCCTGATGTTTTCTATGCTGCGGGGCCACCTTACAATGATACCATCTCTGGTCACGGGCCGCTGCACTGCTTTGCTGCAAGAAATTTGATCTGCGACGCCGTGCCCGGGGCACGCAAAATGAACTGAAACCAAGCGGTGGCCGCTTATCGCAGTTTACATGTTTTCCATGAAACTGGGCGCTGGTGTCCAGATCGCAATCTGACGGTTGGCCGGAACGTCGACGAGGTATGCAATGTCAATGGCTTTAAACAAAAAGAAGGGCGCTTGAGTCCAGTAAAGGTGTGTCTAGGTTTGTGGGCCGGACCTGACGTCGAGTGCAAATGGTCCGGGCGAAGGTGCGAGAAACTGTGCCAATGGCGCGTTTCAGTGGTTCTCTGCTATCAATGTCCCGTGCTAGAATTCTTTTCGATGACTCAACCACAGGGCGGATTGTTGCACTGCTGGATTTCAAAAAGAGCCTTCGAAAAAAAATCACGGGCATTGTCCTTAGGTACATTGTTCCCGCTGGACACCATAATGTCGACCCTTTTATTAAAGTGTCCTCGAAAAATTATTTTCTTCTCCTACTTGATTGACGTGTTCACAGCATAAATTGACTAGATACGATTTCATTCGATCAAGAAGGCATACCTTTCAACCATGACGTGAAATCGTTTCCCAACGTTACTTTGTTTGCTCATATTATCGCTCGTAGAAGATATGCTGATAGATGTTCCAGCTTGTATTTTTAGCTTTTGTGGGTATCTTTAGAGCACTCGGTTACTGAGTCGAACCTGTGTTCAGCCTTGGCCATGGTGCCAGCCTTTTGATGGAAGTGAAACAAAAGGGCACCGATATTCTGCGAGATGTCCACCCAAGTTAAGAACTTTGGGTAGTGTACACTAATCCGGCACCCTCCAATATGCCGTCCCCCACGGCCCTCGTGCCGACTGGGGTCGCTATAAATCTCGAATTCCGCACATTGTAGCATTCAAACCATGCAGAAGGAAGAAAAGTGAAGTGAAGTGATAAACTTCGGCTGTCTCAACTTTCTATCCCACCTTGGCCAACAGAATTTCCATCTGCCTTGAGCAATTTAATAAAAACAAGAGTACATTAGTGCAGCAATAATGGGTATTTACACTAGACAAGGTAAGCAGAAAGGCCGATATTAAGGTAGGAAGTATTTAACAATACCTTTGTTTTCGGGTGGCATATCTTGAATACTCGAAAATATGCAGCCAAATTTCCGCACTGAATCATAATTCGCGAGGAAATAAATGTTGGTCAGAAAATAAGATATGATAAACAGCATGCACGTAAATTGTCTGCATCACTGGATGACACTGCAGACATTAGAGAGGTCTATATAGTTAAAGAAACGGGAAGAACCTAAATCGTCACGAAACCGTGTGGCAGAAAGAACTGTCTAAATGTCACTGCTTAATGACTTCGACATTATATCGGGAAACTTCATTCCGCGGCGAACAAAAACATATGCCTTTATTTTTCTTCATCGTCTTTAGGAAGGAGATCGTTACCAGTTTTGGCACAGTTTTTCTACTAAGCATATGCAGGCTGTCTGCTACAATACTGTCCTTTAATTAGCCCAACACTGCCCCATACATGCAGCGTCTATCAAATAAGATGCATGGTCACTGTTGAGGACTTTTTGTTAATGCTCTAATCCGAAATACTGGGTTGCGAAATTTGATTCAAAGGATTAGAAGAATGTGCGTATTATTCAGTAAAATTTAAAAGGAACAAAATAGCGCAAGCTTCGCTGTTTAAGAATTTCACGTACGCTCGCAGCTACCAAATCTGAAAAATTTTGATGCAAATGTATGGAGTGATGTGTCAAGAAAAAGATAGACATGAGGTAAACGTCACTGTCCAATGAACTTTTTTGTGACTACTTTCGAGTCACTTGCGCATTTTGCGTGCAAGAGAGAAGAGGCTGCTGCGCATTCTTTGAATGGTAGATGAAATGGGGCCATCGTACTGCTTGGCCACACGAACCGTTGTCATCAATCACATGATCGCGTATAATACCACCCTGTAATGACACTCATAGGACCAATTTCCAACGGAATCCATGACCATGACCCCATTTTCTAGTTTTTCACCCTGACACGGTGTTACATCACGTGAATGTCCCTAAAATGTTTGCTTTCTTTGTTTTCTCTACCGAAAGCTACGCGTACTCCAGCTCGAACGAACTGATTTTGACTTTCTTGCTATCCATTTTCTCTACTTTTTGTTTTTTACCTTTCTTTCGCTACGTTCTTCACTTTGATCGCCCCTGCCCCCCACGAGCGTGGCTCGTGATCGGCCTGCGCCGACTCCTGTCGGCAAGGTCGGTCGCTTTGGCCGTGGCGAGTCCTAATTGGCTGCCCCTGCTGCAGGGTCCACATGTTTCGCCAGTATTTTCTTTCTTTGCACGCAGTGAATTTCTTGGCCTCGGTACATGCCTTTGCGCCTTTGAATGTACGACACGAATGTTGCGTCACATGAATAGAACCACGGCTAATGTGCCTGGCGTTCTCGAGGTTTTGAACACCGATTTTTTTTTTTTTTTTTTTTTTTTTTTTTTTTACTGTTCGAATTTCTTTTGCCATCAGCTGGTCGATACCACGAACAAAACTAGAGCCCTCTCCAATTTTATTTATTGATTTACTGAAGGTTTTACGTTTCCCATGGGGCATTTCCTCGGGAATTTAATATATCGCAGTAAATTGTAATAAAGAAAACGCATGGCAAATGAACTAATTCGAGATCCCAAGAACGGTATTGAGAAGACCAACCACAAACATAAAGATTGACTAAGGAAAAGGTATGGTAATAAAAAACAATATTCGCACGCGAAGAAGGTATGGTCTCTCTTATCTCTCCTCCGACTCTGCATACAGCGAAAACTCAGTTCAAGAGAAATCGTTACTTTCAATTTAAAATCAGTACCAAAAGCTTCTTTGAACGAAGTTTATTTTGCTTTGTCGAAATACGGCTGTGGTTGAGGGACATGTTATTATTCAGGTGGCACCTTGCAATACACAGCGACAGTTTCAGACTTTCAATTCCAGTGTGAACTGACTACACCAAATATAAGCTCCTAGTTTTCTTTGTATTACCGTGGCGAATTATGTGAGCGCTTCCAGCCTCTTGACATTTACATGACCTATGAAAAAGCAGCATATATTCTCCAAAACAGTTATTTTCCCTTGTGGGGAATTATTTTTTTACCACTCATTGTCCTGCGTTACTGATTCTTCCAGGTTGTTTCGTTCAACATTTCATCAAACAGAAAGCTGGCAGTGAACGCTCAGGTACGTGAGAAAAGATATGCTTAGCGCGAATATAAAAGTAAAGAAGGCGAAGAGCCAGGAAAGATTAAGAAAGCATCGGCTGCTCTATGAAAACTATTCAACTGTACGCGATGTAGTGCAAGGGTTGGAATGAAGTGGTGGAGGACATAGGAAGTGTTGTAAGGAGATACTCATAACGTAGATAATTTCTCATAGTAAACCTTGCTCTTCACATTTTGCATGCTTTATAATACTTAAACCAGAAAACAATGCGACCTGGGGTTGCTAGTTGCGTTTGAGGCTAAAAAGATAAGAAAAAAATATATATTTTTATTTTTGTGCATTCTCTTCCCTCGGATTAATTAAAAGCGAACGCGCTCGAGGTGGCCGTGTTTCACCTGAAAATTGCAACCAACGCTCTGTAAATAATATGCTTGCAGAGCAGTTTAGTGTACAAGGGCGGCCATTAGGGGTGATTGCGAACGTTATAACACGAAGACCTTATTCATTCGGCAGACCCTAGGTTTATTAGGTAACGAGACGTAAACAACCCACCTCCAAAATAACTTCAACCGACTCTGCCAGGACACCATAGCTTACGCCTGAAAGCATTTCTTCCGGGAAAAGCTTAACACGCTTTCGTTGGGAGAGTCACGCGAGTCACGCGAGTTGCGCGATGCCAGCGTTTAAGGCGTGTCGTCGCCAGTGCAGCTTTGACTAAAAAATTAATCCCGAGACCGAGGTCAGCTAATTACCTTAAATATATAGACAAATACCAAGACTGGATGTTTCGTTGGCCTCATTGTGACACCCATTGATTAAAAACATCGCTTACATGACCGATCAGGGGAATGAGAAGCCTGCAGTTACATGTCAAAGTAACAAGTAATGTAGCTTGAGAAGCCTCGCGTCACTTAAGTTTATGAAATTCTTCATGATCGGTGTCGCCCTCCATGGGTCGCCGCTTTTCTCCTTCAGCCTGCCTTAGTTTATTATCCTTTCTTTGGGCAAAGAATGCGGTTACTTTGGCCAACGCTACGCGACCTTCGTCGGGCGCGAGAAACGGAAGCCGTTCTACTGTAGGGTGTGGGCCCGAAACAGGCGCACAATTTGACGATTCCGGTGTAGATAGTTCTGCGCGACTAATGTCTCCCCTCTCCCTCACCCGAATATTAACGGCAATCTTCGGTCGAGATTGTCTTTGTCGATTAGCATGCTTCGTTTCCCGTTCATAACGCATTTTTTCTATTTCTTCAGTTCTGATTTATGCCCTTCTAATGCGGCAGCGTTATCCTCCTGATGTATGACTTGCGAAATGCAATAAAAATGCATGACTGGTGGAAACCACTTCAATTTCACGGCATAAAAGTGCACAGAAAGACGGAAATAAGTGATTTTTATCAAACTGACACTCGACGACAGGCGCAACATCTGAAATGGCAATTAAACTTCGCTTAGTGCACATTTCTCTAATCATGCTTCCTCGGCGCACTCGATTACAGGCGCATATTAAAGTATGCCTGATATAGATGGATAAATGCAGATGTCATTTATGCCACGGAGCGTGACGTGAATGCCACTTATAAATTCTTTCTTCTTACACTGCGTAATAGCTAAGCGCAGGCTAGGTAGGAGATCTAAATTTGTGAAGGTGGCGTGCCTTCTGAACAACCATGGCACTAAATCTGTGACCATCAATTAACGACCAGGTATCGCGAATAATGGTAAGTAGTGGTTCCGTTCAGTTTTGCTTAACTCTCGACGCTCATTAAGCCAGCCCCGTTTCAAGGAACAATAGTTGTAAAGGGGCTGGTATTTATAATACCTTGTTGGTAAAGAACATTGTGCGCTTCTAATAAATTGACAAAACGGAGTAAAGGAGAGCACTTGGGCGTCGAGAATTTTCTGCAAAGCGCTCGATTCCGGTGAAACAAGCACGCGACCTTGACATCCTTACCTGTGTTTTCAATGCTTGAATTTTTTTCCCCTGTATCAATATACAAACCAAGATTTCAGTTCATGACTCTTCATACTACAAAATTTTGTTTTCAGGAATATAGTCCGCCATATACGCTTCCATATACAATGGTCGCTTAGGGTAACAAACTGGATTCCAAGGGAAGTAAAGCGTAGCAGGGGGCGGCAGAAAGTTAGGTGGGCGGATGAGGTTAAGAAGTTCGCAGGGGTCAAGTGGATGCAGCTAGCACAGTACCGGGTTAATTGGAGAAATATGGGAGAGGCCTTCGCCCTGCAGTGGGTATAATCAGGCTGACGATGATGATGATGATGATATGCTTCCCATGAAGCTTGAAACATAAAAAAAGATCATTTCGAGAGAGAGAGAGAGAGAAAAAACTTTTAATGAGCATATAATCAGTAAAAATTCGCAGGAGCTGGGTGGTCGGTGCCCCTAGTCCAGGGCTCCGCTGGCAGCAGCTGACTTGCGGACTAGCTGGATAATTCAGGCTTGCTGGTCCAGGTTGTCGCTGGTCAGGGCCGCCTCCACCTGCTCGTGTGTCGGGCATGGCACTATTAACGTTGGGTCAGGTTTGTCCTGGCATTCCCAAGAGATGTGATAGAGTGTGGGGCTTGCACCGCACCAAGGACAGTAACTCGTGTATTTTGTTGGGCTTATCTTATTTAAAATTTGAAGATTAGGGAATGTGTTTGTTTGTATTTTTCTCCAGTCTATAGCGTCCGAAGAAGGAAGTTGTTTGTGTGGTGGTGAGAAAATTCTTCTTTCTAACCGTAGGTGTTCCAGCCTGTCGCCGTAGGGTCCTAGGAGAGGGGTGAGGTAGGGATGGGGATCCGCCCGGTTTGTGAGAGCTCGGGCTAGATCATTCGCTACCTCATTTCCTTCTAGGCCTTCGTGTCCAGGTGTCCATGTAATTGTGTGCGTCTGGGAGATGGAACGTAATATTGCACACGCTCTTTTGTGAGGTTTTCCGGCCAGGTAGTCCCTGCAGGCTGGTTGGGAGTCCGTCACTACGTGTGATGACTTCTTTTGGTTGTCTTGTGTTTTTATGGTGATGGCTATTGCCAGTGAATGCGCTTCCGCAGGATCCTTGGCATAGATCGAAGCCTGAATAATTAGCCTCTTCTTGTGGTCAACTGCAGCTATTGTGAACTTGCCAGGTTCGCCGTAAGCCCCTATGTCCACGTAGACAACCTCCGCGTCTTTAGACAATTGTTTTTCCAATGATTTCGAGAGTCACCTGCCGTTTTGAACATAGAGAACATCATTTATGCCCCCTAGACAAAGGACTTTTAAACACTGTACGCCTCAAAATGTGTGCACAAAACAGTTAGAGGCGATACATGTCATGAGCACCAAAAGACAAGAGCTAAGGAGGAAGGGGCGACACATGGGCTTCTTCCCTCGTCCTCATCCTTTCGGGCTCAATATAGGTACGGGCATTACCAGCTCGAACCTATTTTCGTTTTGTTGAAATACATTCATTTTTTTAAAAGTCGTTACTCCCTGTTAGGCTTTTCTCGCAAATTTCTTTTAATTTTGCTAACGCTTCAATTACTTTCCAGTTTGTTTTGTTTTATTTTCAATGCTTAAAACAGGCCACCAATGTAATTGACTCACGTCAGCGGTTCTTTTCCCTATCTCTTAGAACAAATTATTAACCCCACGGAGAAAGGAAGTGTCTCGAAATCATTTCTTAAGCAAACACCAATCAATCCGCGTAGCTCTCTCTGTCAGGCCACGGCTGCTTAAGCCGACACAAGAGCAACGTTGTTTAGCCCCTGACAATAATCAAGCGACTCTGCAGGGCCGCACGGACGGGCGGCTGATGGCTGTCACACAAGCCGATACGAGCCCGTGCAATGGAGCAACAGGAAATTTGTCGGCTTCGTTCACGCCCGCCGATGATGCGGCCTTGTCGGGTCCACTCAGTTTTTCTTTTCGCTTTATTTGTTGACACTGCTATGCATAATACCTTCCTCCCGGCTCCCCGTGACTGCCGTGTAAAAGTGAGCGTGCGTCTGCCTGAGACTCCGCAGGGAGGAAAGTTTCCAGCCTTTTTAAGCGGTCGGAATGTGGAACGCGTGGACCGGTCGTCGATTGACTTAGAGCCTGTCCCAAGAGGAGCGGTGGCATTGAATTCGGAGCAGCCCTGTAACGAAGTAGTTCAATGCATTCGGCCGCTTTGAGGCGTATTCACGTTCAAAGTGTGATGACGTAAACAGGAAAGGTATGTGCGATGAAAGAACTGCACCATAGCCATCGCAATCAGTATTCACTATTGATTTGTATGAGTACTGTCCTTTTTCGCTTACCCACTGAGGTCAAGCAAGACTGAAAAATGATTGCATAGCTCACTAGCCGTTCCTCCTCCTCACCCGGTTGTCCTTCAATAAACTCAACCGATCTTCAACCCGCGCCTATAAAATTTCTTGCCCAGTAGAGGAGCACGGCAGTTTTAAGGTGAACCGGGCGGTCGCTAACGATACTCACGGACTCTCAGACAGCCTGTCGAAATTACATGAATGGTAGGATAGGTCGTCACGCACTCCGTACACTCCTCAAAGCGAGCGACACAATTAAAAACCACGGAGAAAACAAGATCACACACAAAATTATGTGGGTACCGGGGCACATGGAGGTGGCTGGGAACCAAGAAGCTGACAGGATAGCTCGAGCATACACTACTTTCTGAGCATCCGACGATTCCACAGAACTTTTGACAGCATCCATGGTATACTCGGACATACTAGAAAATTACAGAGGCAGAAGAATGCGATATCCCCCACCGCACAGTTCTCTGAACACAGGGGAAGCTGTCATTTGGAGACAATTACAGACAGGTTCATACCCAAACTTACACATACTAAACAAAATGCACCCTACCATATACGCGGACAGATGTCCGTGGTGCGACGAAAAACCCACACTATATCACGTCACATGGGTCTGTCAAAACATAGATGTGGTCCCCAAAATCCGAAACCCGAGTGCGGAGCAATGGGAGACTCTGCTGTCCAGCGACCGCTGCGAAGATCAGCAAGGTCTGGTACAGTGAGCTCAATGGGCGGCAGTGGCCAGCGGAGCCCTGGACTGAGGGCAACCGACCATTGGAAAGAAGTGAATGAGGTCGACGGAGAAGACTCCTGTGGATGCAACAAGGATACACCTCTGAAGACGCCCCAAAAATCGCAAAAATAATATAGGGCTAACTAAAGTTTTTTCTTCCTTCCTTCCTTCTTTCACTACGGCGTCTCTCATAGCCTGAGTTGCATTGGGACGTTAAACCCAACAAACCAAACCAAACCTTCCTTCCTTAAGGCGAAAGCCTCTAATGCCTTATCGTTATCAGCAGGAACTGTCTGCAGAGGCTGTCGGCAAAAGGTGCCACACTTTCGAGACGCACCATATATGGGCATAGGTCAACAGTAACTAATTGAAAGGTGGTTAATGGGTTAATTGGTTGAGTAGTAATGAGTAACATGAAAATTAGACACTTAGGTAGTTTACTAATTAGCTGCTTAGTTAGAGTAAGTAATGAAATAAAAACTAATTAACGACATAATTATTTTAATAACTAAAACAAATAATTTACATAAATAACCAATACACTAATAAACTATAAAATTACCTGATTAACTAAATGAAATTAATTATTTAATTAACTAATTGACTGCCTAACCAAATAATTCGTGGTCTCCGAATGAAGCGATGACGTCACCATCGAAATGACGTCACATCCGGTCATGTCTAATAACCGGAATTGATGTCATAGAATTGATGTCATGATGTCACGATCATGATGTCACGACTAGCCATAACGTCACCAGGCGATTCACGCATAGAGGAAGGTGTCACCCCGCCGGGCGTCCGATCCAACCGTCCGTGCTCCGCTTTTCATTTGGCGGTTCTTCGAACACCGCATCACACAGCATACAAAAGCAGACGCAGTACAGCAGTCACCAGCGGCAATTCAAATTGTTTTAGAGGAAAGAAAAGACGCCGTATCTGTCACAATGTTCTGCGGACACCTTAACAGAGCCGTAAGGTGAAGGAGGAAGGTGCGAGTAAAAAAAAAAAGAAAAAGAGGTGTCGCAGTGGAAGGCCTCGGACCACTACGCAATAGACGCTTTCTTTTTTTTTTTTTGTCACATGGTAATTATTACACGCGGTTATGTGCAGAAAGCGTTATGTACACTGACAATTTACAAAGCACTCAGCCGTTGCTGAGCTGCACAACAGAAAACACAAATAAGAGTCAGGCAAAGATAAACACCGTGTCACCAGCGGAAACCAGACAGGTTGAAAGTCAATTTCTTCATAAATGTCCTTCAGTTGCAGCATCATTCTGCTAAAATGGAGTCTAGGTGGAGCAACAAGTTCAGCGTTGCGATCCAACATGCTTGTCTTCCACAAGCTATGAAGTCCAATAAGGAAAAACATGTCATATGGTTCGTAATCAGATTGTGTAACAGCCAGATAACGCACACGGTACAAATTTAGAACAAAGTCTTTGTTTATAATTCTTTGTAGGACGTCTCAAAAGAGAACTGAGCCTTTGCAATTAACGAAACAGTATTCAATTGTTTCAGGCACATCACACAAATGGAAATTTACAGACGATACAAAAATATTTTTCCTATGGAGCCATGCGTTAACATTTCGACTCAAAATACATAATTACGGACTCGCGAGGAGCCTGTCGGAACGTCAGACAAGGCTGGACTCCCTTACTAGCCTCTATAATTTATTTAAATTGCAGTCGGGATACGGACCCCGCACCCCGCTACCGTATATGGGCCCCTGCTCATGAGGGTTTGGCAGGAAACGAGGCAGCAGACGCAGCCGCCCGCGCGCTCTCTCACCGGGCTGTTTTCTCCTCCCTACCCGATCAGGAACCCGATTTTAATCCGGCCTACACCTTCAAAGATATCACGACGTATTATCAAAATTGTCATCGCCTTTACCCCAGCCCATGTAAAGGTCTCAAAAAGGCGGATGAGCGGCTCCTTCTCCGCCTTTTCACCAATACATTGCTGTACCCGGCAGCCCTAAAACATTTTGACCCCTCCTTTAGTGGCAGCTGCCCACACTGTGGAGCGGTGTCTTCTGAAATATATCACATGGTGTGGGCCTGCCCCTCCGACCCGGCTATTCCCCCCATCCCCAACCCAACCCGGGAGAACTGGGAGGCGGTCCTGCTCGGCTGCCACGACTTACAGGCCCAACAAGCCTTAGTCGGACGCGCCCGAGCTGCGGCAACCGCCACTGAGGTCCCCAACTAGGGACCTCCACCTAGTGCTTGTAAGGACCGGTCCCTTATGGGCCGATCCAAACATACCTCCTGGCCCTTGTCTAAATAAATGTTCTTACCACCACCACCCATGCGTTAGCGGGCACAGCTTCAGCGTGTAATTTAAAGAAAAATGTTTTCGTGCAAGGTGAAATCTGCATTTTGCGCACCCTCTTTAGCACATCATGTCCCTTAAGACCGAAGTATAAAGAACGATACAGTGGTGACGGTGACGGAAAAAGCATTGCTGCCAATTCCTTGTATGGACACTTGCGCGAAACAGAATATAAGTATTCGTTCGAGAACCGTACTGTCAAAAACCGCACCGAAGCATAAGCCTCCTGCATAAATCCTAGTAACTGTGGGCGGTCAGTAAAATCTGGTTTGGTTTGTTTTGGTTTGTTGGGTTTAACGTCCCAAAGCAACTCAGGCTATGAGAGACGCCGTAGTGGAGGACTCCGGAAATTTCGACCACCTGGGGTTTTTTAACGTGCACTGACATCGCACAGCACACGGGTGCCTTGCTTTTCGCCTCCATCGAAAAGCTGCCGCCGAAGCCGGGATTCGATCCCACGTCCTTGGGAATCTGAAGAAATCCCTAAGTTGGGAAGCAAATTCATGAAATTAACTTGCAGGAATGTTCTAATAAAGGGATGTGAACAATCACGAAAAAAGAAGAAATGGGCCACTAACTGCCACACATACACGTGCACTAAGCCGAGCCCTCCTGCACAAACAGATCTGAGTAGGTTATCACGTCGAATCGGTTCAAAATTTGATGACCAGATAAACGTCGCAAATATTCGGTTAAAACGCTGAGTGTAATGTCTAGCTGGAGGACCTGAAGCACGTAATAGACTTTTGTTGTCAGAGCACGTTGCAGGCCTAAGCACGACTGAAGATTGAGAGCCGATAGGAGACAAATGTATTAGCATAACGCTGAACGACTGAAACTCGCTCTTTCCAGTAATTCGCACTTGGCTTAAATGCATGCAGTGGAACGCCCAGATATTTAAGGGGCACACACGACCATTCCACTCCTGCATATAGGAGCGGTGTTGAACCCCACGACCCAAACCAAAGGCCAGAACTCTTGGAGGGATTCATCTGAGCACCGTAAACAGTGCGAAATTGTTCTATGCTGGATATAACTTTTTCTATGCTTGGTTTGTCAGTACAGAAAAACGCAAGATCATCCGCATATGCAAGCACTTTAACCTCATTTTCAAGAAGGGAGAAGCCATGGATACTACTGTTGCCTTAAACACTCAGGCAAAGTGGCTCCAAGTAAAGAGCAAAAAGCAGCGGAGACATCGGACAGCCTTGCTTCACAGAAGAGTTGATTGGTACGGGGCTTGATAGTTGGCCATCTACAATCAGGCGAGTCGAACAATTTCTATGGAAAAGTTGCACCCCCTTCAGTACTACCGAACCAACATTCGTTCGCTCCTGAAGAGAAAACAGGAATGAAAAACAAACTGGATCAAATGCTTTTGCGAGGTCGACCTGAAGTAAAGCAACCTGATCATGAGGGCAGGAGCACGATTCGATTATTGTGCGCGCAGTGTGTACATTACTTTGAATGGCACGGCCTCTCAAGCCACACGTCTGGTGAGGGCCAATGAGAACCGATATTGCGAACTGTAGGCAATTTGATAAAATTTTGGCGAAATTCTTGTAAACCACATAAGCAAGTTTGATTTTCCTTCATCAATACTGTTTGGAATTAAGACTGTGTGACATTTTGTAAAAGACTCGGGAAGGGCCTCTACATTAAAACTCATCACGGAGACATCGAGAAGGATAAGAGGAAGAATAATTTTAAAAGCTGTTTAAAATTCAGAGGAAATGCCAACAGGACCAAGCGTTATTGAGAGAGGCAACTGATCAATTGCCGCTTCTGCCTCCTGCTGCGTGAAATAGCTATTAATTACAGAACAATCCTCTTCTGATAAAGGGGTCCCCAGGGGTGTGAAACGCGAGGTTAGAATTTCTCACAGGCATAGTGGCACTAAACAACATCGAGTAATAATCCACGAATACGGACGTAACCCCATTCGTACTAGTAACCAATGTGCCATTACGCATTAGTCCTGGAATTAGCTTTGCAGTCGTGTGATGACGTTCATCAAGCAAAGCTTGCCGCTTCGGGCGTTCGCAGTGCAAAGCACGCTTGACATGATATCTAATTAAGGCACCCCTGTAACTTTCCGCATCATACCTTTGTAATTCATTTTTGACAACAGCAATTTCGTTCGTATATGAGCCAGGGGATTCACATTCTAGTTCATACAGGTTGCACAAGGTTTTGTTAAGTGCCTGCTCCTGATGTTTCCTATAGAAAGATTTAATTCAGCCAGGTTCAATTGATATCGCACGTACTTCCTGCTTGAACATTTCCCAAGCGGCAAACAAGGATGCACTTCCAGAAAAACATGATTGGAGCTGTGCGCGCACACGAATGATACATTATTGGTCATTTACCAGCGATGAGGTCAACTTCCAAAATTCCTACTGCGACTAACTTTTGAATGGTCATAGCCACCGAGCCGGCACACCACCATGCAGTGATCAGAAAATGAAACCGGTATAGTTTCGCATACAAGCCCGCGGGAAACTAAAGTGCAAGATGCATAAATCCGATCTAGACGAGCATGAGAATGCCCTTGAATGTGAGTGAATGATCTTGGCAGGGTACTCCTGTATTAACTAGGCCTGCATCTTCTGTAACACGAAACAAAAGTTCACCGCTGCTGTGTGTCACTGCGTGCGCCTGGACTAGAACGACCTATGGGGTTGCAAACGCAGTTGAAGTCGCCCATTAGCACAAGATGTTGGTCACTGTCCAGTATGCTGGCTATAGGTTCAAAGAAACTTATACGCTGAGTCACAGTATTTTCGCAGAAACAGAAAACAACCTGCCGACAAGCCCACAGCATGCGCGACAATGACATTAAAATCTCTCAAAAAGGGCTGTAGCGTCCTCTCGGTCTTTTCATCGCTCTCTATCCTCGTCTCTTGGACTGCCACAATATGGACCCCTAAAGTGCCCCTTTGACTTTTTTTCTGCTCTTGCATAGCATTTTATCGTTAGGAAGTACTTATACAACATTCTTTATGAAAAATATCAATAATTGCCGACTTTTGCTGTGATTTCGCAGGTTTGCTGATGGGCGAGAAAATCATAATTTTGATCTAAAGAAAACTGTTTCCACCAGAAAACTGTTTCCACAAGGGCAAAGGTGAACTACTTCAATGCAATGCCTTTGTCATAGGAATATTTTGGATGCTTTCTAACTGATTTATTGTTTATTTACTCAACGGCTACTTAGCGCTGCTATGCGGGCTGGTCTGATGGTCATCGAGTCAATATTCTGTCTAGTCAACTAGGCAGCACGAACTCTACCAATATTTCGAATGCCTTGGAACTGGAACTGCGTGCACTGTCACACTCGAAGCACGCGCAGCACCACACTAACGAATAGACCCAGAGCAGTACTATATCTGAAAATATTTAATCTCAACTTGCAACGCTTATTTTGGAGCAGAAAGATCAGGCCGCGAGATGAAACACTGTAGAATGCATATCGCCATTTCGCCAGGAATACAACTTGCCCCGGCTTCCTTAAATATGTATGAATGCTACTACGGCGTGCCTAAGGCAAAGATGCCACTTTCAGGTGGGACTAATATTATTTTGATGAACGAAATCTTGTTACCCTTCCCCGGCTAAACTCGTTCATGATTGCTTGCATGCCTGAATTGGTGCACTTTGGCGTTAAATGACAATTTTTCGAGGATGATCGAGTTTGCAGTGCAGCTGCACAACTCTTCCGGGTTCGATGACGATTAAGAATTTCAAACGCTCTCGTCTCAATAGTTACTCAAAGGGTTCAGGCGACCGTCACGATCTTCCTCGGCCTTCAGTCTACAGTCTTTGACCATATCGGCGCGCAGCAATACCTGTCACGCAGCAAGGTGTACTAAAAATCTGGAAACACAGACATACACAATTAGGGACTGAATTTGACAACGTTTATTACAAAGACCTTACCTAACGATGCTGAAAAATTCTTCGGCCTGCTGTGCATGGCTCATGCAGTAAAGAGATAAGAAGGGAGCATCAGGGAAGGTTTTCTTCCTTCATTATCCTGGTGGTGATAGTGAAGATGATGAATTGATGTTTCAGAATAACATTGATTCCCGTCAAGCGCAAAACCAAGATCACCCTGTGAAATTTCCCCTATGTTGCATAGTGATAGCTGTTAGCTGTCTTGCTCCTATATTGCGGCAAAAGTTCTTTTGCATCACCCTTGGGAATACAATAGTGGTGGTCATCAGTAGTGCCGCTAACATATTCAAAGCAATAACAGCTGCGGCTTTCAGCAGGGCAGCCGTCCTTTTTAGAGCGATGCTCTTTGGCACCCGTTTCTGCGTTTCGCGTCGCCGTTGCCATTGTCCCTCGTAACCAGCTCCGCAGCCGGGGCAGCGCGCGCTCCTGCGCCGCTACCATTCGCCGCTGCGTGTCCCCCCGCCCCTTCCTGAGTGGCGGCGACGGTGTTCTCCGCTTGCCCAAGCGCCGGCTCGGCATCAGCGAGTCCCGGTGCGTGCATCCCAAGCCGAAACGCAGAGCCTCGTTGACTTGAATCGCTAGCGGTGCCAGCGGCATCAGTCAGTCGCTGCTATTTCTTCACAGCGGAACATTCCTTAGGGCCCCCGCGTTGCCTCCCGTGACCTCCCGATAACTTAATTGCTCTCTTCGCTCCTCCTCCAATGCCACCCCTGTGCGCCGGCAATCAGAGCGCTGAATCGGTGGCGGCGGATCTCGATATCTGCACCGCACGAGCCGAAACGTATACCCGCCGCCGTTCACCACTGCGAACCGCCTGCCTAAAAGTTGTCTGAGGCTCTTTCTTTTTCTTTCCTTTTCATGCCTCAATATAATATATGTAATTGTACATGCTTTTTCTTTCCTTTTCATGCCTCAACATAATATATATGTAATGGTACATGCATGTCTTGCTCGAATTCTTTGCCTCAACCCATCGAAAAGTAAAACAGCTGATGAGCAGCGCTCAAATTTCGCATTAGGAAGTAACGTAATGGTCGGCAATTTTTTTACTGCGCAATGGTACAATGAAAAACTGGAATCGTGTAGCAAGCAATCATAGTGTGCCATTTATTAACCTTTGCTGGCTGGCCTGCTCGTTTTCAATTAAACAAAACACGCGTAATGTATCCTGAGGATATCAGGTGCCTTTCAAGACTTCCTCTCCCTCTTTAATGTGCTCTCAAAGATTAAATTATCCGGGACACGTGAACAGTGAGCAGGAAAATTGATGCGTTTTTTTTTTCTCGCTTACATGTAATTTCTGTGCCACACCTTGCCGCAGGTGAATGACTTTCATTATTTGGCGTTTAGTCGCCAGCCACCAACTAAACGACAAAAGTAATGAATGGCTCTCGTTGCTGTTCACGCCTCCTGGAGGTGCTTTTTCTTTTAGTACAGTCTTCGTCAAACGTTTAGAGCCAGAGGGTCCGCTTCTGAACCATGTAGGAGCACTCCTTCAGTTTTCATGGGCGTCCATCCCGTTGGAAGAGATAGCAGAAAAAAATCTTACTTTCAGGAGATTGAGAACACCGGAAATGCATTACAAGCCACATTCTGTGCCTGAGATACAAGCTCTGTTGTGAGCTAAACTTTTTGCCAAGGCTGCGCAAACATTATAACAGCTTACCATGAAAATTTCAGCGGCTTAGTTTCATCGATTTAACCATAAACGACAAGTACTCACGAGTATTACCTAATTGCTACCGACATGCAGGTGAAATTAAAAATAGCTTCATATTATCTGCCTATTTAGATGTCAAGCATGATCTTTTGAGGTCGAAATTCATTATAAAACTTGTTTTTTTTTTTTTTTTTTTTTTTTTTTTTTTACAGTTATAAAATGGTTGTGATTTGCAGCACAAGGAACGTCGCTTTAGGGCGGATGTGTTTTATCTACAATGCAGATCAGCAACTACAATATATATGTTTAAAGAGCCCCATATGCAAGCGCACAAAGTAACGTCCTTTAGGACGGAACAAACTACCGATTCCTATAAAGCGTGTTCTATTAGTGAAGCTTTTGATTTTTTACTTCAACGTTTCATCCACAACTCCATACTGAATCATCTTCGTAGGGTCAGAGAGCCGTTGTTTACTGTCAAAAACATTCGGCGAGAAAAGCTCGGTGGTTATTTTCTAGAAAGTTGTCAAATTTACAACTTTTTTTCATATCATAGCAATGGTGTTCGGCAGCTCTTACAATTCACAGTTTTTTGATTGGGTCCCATACGTCGAAGACTTGGTTTCAACCAGACCGGTATTCTCCAACAACGCATAAAAACACTGCGTGTTTATTATAATTTTAATGTAAACCACACGGTAACACTCAGGCCTTCGCGATTAGCATCCTTAACAATGTCTTTGCAAGTCATCCTGCTCATGTGACTTGATGACTTCATCAACTTTTTACAAATCACCCTGGTCATATCACTTGAGGACGATGTCATTTTTGCAAGTCATCCTGGCCATGTGACTCTCATCTCAAAGTGATGACTTTACGATGTCATCACTTTTTTATTGCGACGTACCACTCCCACACAGAACTCACCCATGTGATATGACATTGTCATGACATTTGACGTCATCACATTTTTCAAGCCATCGCTGTCAATATACTGTCATGTATATTGGTGTGCTCGTCAATTACAGTTAAGACATATTACTCTAAATATGAAAAGCATAGCAGGGGGTGGGAGAAAATTAGTGTGGTCGATGAGGTTAGGAAGCTTGCAGGGGTAGAGTTAATGCAGCTAGGACAGGACCGGGTTCATTGGAGGAATATGGGAGATGCCTTCGCCCTACAGTGGGTCTAGACTGGCTGATGATGGTGACTTCAATATTATTTTAAAACCCATCTTTATTATATGATATTGGCGTGACGTTAATAATGTTATCTTTTTTGCGAGTCATAGTTGTCACGCGACTATATCATAATGAAATCGCAACGTGATCAGTTGGTAGTTAGTACATACTACTCCATTACTTTTAGAACTCATTCTTGTGTGGTTTGGTCATGACGCTAATGAAGTCATCAATTTTGCAGGCCAGAGTTGTCATGAGACTATGTCATATGAATTTTCGACGTCATCAATTACTGGTTACGACATACTACACACCTTATCAACTTCATTCTTTTTCACAATCACACCTCCCCCTTACAACTTTTGCGATCACGGGTACAGGACCACTTTTCATGGTCACATTTTGCGGACAACTCCGACCTCAGATCTTCCATCTCGATAGCCATGTAAGGCATTCCCTTTTAAAAAAAAAACGATGGCTGTCGATATGGCCACCCCGCACAGAACCACAGGGTACGCGAATGTTCATGACCAACTTCTACACGTACCTCTGATCTTGAGTGCCCCCAATGCAGACGTACTAAAGAATACGCCCACCAGAGAAGTACATTCGCGAATTCAGATTAGTTGCTCCAATTTATTGGCAAACACAGTCATTTCCGTGCCATAGCTCGCACCTGTTTGCATAGAGCAAAGAATGTGTGGCCGTGAAGTCAATTGGCCACGCCAGGGACGCAATTCAGCTGCACCGACGGTTAGTCCACCTGCAAATTGGACTACAATTATGAGCTGAAGTAGGTGGGGATTATTACTAAAAGAGATAATGCCGAAAATGTGTGTGTTGCCAAAGCGACAGCATCTCGCCGCTACCGTTTGCTGGCGCACTTTGTTTCCTTGATTGCTTCAGACTGCTTGTGTGGGTGTCTGTGAAAGAGAGAGAGAGAGAGAGACAGTTAAACACTTTTGCATCTCGTGGGGAGAAGATGGACCAAGATCGAGAATTTTCTTTAAGAACGCGGAGACATAAACTGCAAAGTATATTTGCACCTGGTTGGTCGTCACTCTGGCAAGCCTTAAATGAGCTCCGGCTAAAAGTGAGCATCGGAAATGGTCTGAGCGGTTCCACGTCACTCGTGTTCGCATTTTTAGCTTCCCGGCATGTCGAACTCTTGCATACAGCAGACTTCTCTAGCTTCCACATTCATTACATTATGTGTACTTATTTGCAACTTTCCCACAAAGTGTCCTCCGCTGCAACTAGGCGGACTTTCTATGTCCACTTAGTATGCATTCATGTGTGTTCGTCGACTGTATTGCTATCTCGTTATAGTTTTCGCAGTTTTCAATAAGTCGCTACAGGTTTCAAAGCCAGAAGTGAACCTGGACAGGTTCACTTCTCGTTTGTACTCCCCCGTGGTTCGCCCGACTGACATGCCGATCTCGTCTGTAATGAGAGCGTCACAGCGCTACCGCTGGTGACCGATGACATGAAGAAATGCTGTGGGAATACCATTGTCATATATTATCTTTCTTTTTAGTTGGCATGTTCCTCAATTAAAACATATTCACTTTGATATATAGTGTTGACTTGTGTGCAGGCGTTACATATGGCTGGTTCTTTTTTAATATCCTGTGCGAGGCTTGCGAAGCCAAGCAACGCGCGAGCAAAAGTGCCGCAATGTTTATTAGCAGAAGAATAGAACTTCAGTAAGGTACGACTGGTGCTTAAGAGTTAGTTTATGGTTAGTTTACAGGGTTTAACGTCCTAAAGCGACTCAGGCTATGAGGGACGCCGTAGTGGAGTGCACAGGAAATTTCGACCACCTGGGGTTCTTTAACCTGCACTGACATCGATCTGCACATGAGCGCCTAACCTTCCGCCTCGAACGAAAAGCGGCCGCCGCGGCCGGGATTCGATCACGCATCCTTTGGAGCAGCAGTCTAACGCCTTAACCGCTGCGCCAACCCGGTGTGGTCGACCCGTGCTTAAAATGATATAAAAAGAAGGCTGGATCACGGTCAGTTGATGTTCCTTTCATAGGTACCACAAGTAACTACGGGATAGAAAATCTGCTAAGCTATGAGAAAAAAACTTGAGAAAAAGCTTTCAAGCATAGGCACAGTAATTATCAACTCTCACTGTATACCCGATTGGAACTGCCGGGGAGGCGGGAAGAAGGCAGAGAAGAAAAGACGAATGTGGTGCATATCTATACTATTGTTTAATATTATTTATTGGCTTCCTGCGGTAATCATTACTCGATGACAGTGAAGGATATGCAAATAAAAAATGTAGAGATTCAACTATGCTTGAACCAAGTTACACATGCGCTAGCCATCCGCCGCCCGCTTCGATATTGGCTCGCTTTCGCGCTCGGCAAATTTGTCGAGAACAGGCTATCCTTGTTTCTTGTTGCTCGATGGTCTGACAGCCTGTATGACACGGCTTCGGTCTCTGTCTTTAGCGACATGGTTTATTTGTATTGCGCAATTATCTCGGTTAATAAGCAACGGCGCAGATGAAACTGCATGAAGACGACGGTGTTCAGTGCACAGATCGAGAAGATGCTGCAATTGAACGTTGGTGAAGATGACGAAGTTTACTGCACAACACGAGAGAGTGTTGCAGGTTTACACGAGGCGTGATCTGCTGCGGTAATAGATAGCATAGGACTCTCGTGCGTGGGCACAACGATGAAGAGGATGATGTTTGCTGTACAATGCGAGATGTAGACGACGATGTTTGCACTGCGTGAGATAAAACAACATGCGGCGCATGAACACGTGGTACCATCCAGTGGAACGCATGACTTGCTATGGCCAGCACAGATTTGATTGGTTGATTCATTGGTTGGTTCACAGGGAGGGAAAGGCGCAGTATCTGTCACACTTGTTCCTGTGGACACCTACACCGCGCCATAAGGGAAGGGAGGAAGGTGGGAGTGAAAGTGGATAAAGAGAAAGAGGAGCCGTAGTGGAGGGCTACGGAGTAATTTCGACCACCTGGGGATCTTTAACGGGCGCTGACAACGCACAGCACACGGATAGAATAATATAAAACTGGTAAAAGAACGCAGTAGAGCTAACAATCTAAAGAGATTTCGCTCGGCAACGAAATATTAGACCGTTCTCATCTGCACGCCCTTAACAATATTTTACAATACTCCCCAGTTGGTTCACAATTGCAATTGGTATCCAAGAAAGCTAGGCTTGTCAGGGGTATAATTTTGACCGCCAAACCATATTTGCAGTGCACGGTCAGAAAGGAGCACTTAGCGTTTCGACTAGACTTTCTAAGCACCAGCAGCCGGGTGTCCAAATCATTAAGCTGCCAGCAGTACACGTAGCCAGCAGAGAGGAAGAGATGGTGACAGGTGCGTGAGTGGGCCTGCCTGTGCTAATCTGAATTCAAGCTATTTTCCCCATTCTCCTTGCAATCCTCTTGTTGCGCAAGTAGAGGTCGGTACCCGTATCTCCTGTAACGCAATAAGTTACATCAGAGGCTCCACCCGTAAAAGGAAAAAAAAAAGGCATCTAGTTAACTGTTTTCTGCCGATTCCGAAAATGCAGTGGTTCATAGTTGTTTTTGTTAGCTCAATGTCATCTCAAAGTTTTCTGAATCCGTTATGCTCCCAGACATCCGAATCTGCTTCTTTGGAACTAAGCGACACTACATTCACCCGTAAAAGAAAAAAAAATGGATCTAGTTAACTGTTGTCTGCTGATTCCGAAAGGGCAGTGGTTCATGGTTGTTTTCGTTAGCTCAATGTCATCTCAAAGTTCTCTGAATCCGTTATGCTCCCAGACATCCTAATCTGCTTTTTTGGAACTAAGCGACACTGCATTCACCCGTATAAGGAAGAAAAAATGCGTTTAGTTAACTGTTTTCTGCTGATTCCGAAAGGGCAGTGTTTCATGGTTGTTTTCGTTAGCTCAATGTCATCTCAAAGTTCTCTGAATCCGTTATGCTCCCAGACATCCGAATCTGCTTCTTTGTAACTAAGCGACACTGCATCATTGCTCAGGGACGAGAGATTTCACCATTAAAGAAAGTCGTGCCACAGAGAGTCACCAGTTCCATCCTAGCTGCAACGACCCGCGAGACAGCATCCCTACACTCTCTCGAGTCGCAAGCCGAACCATGCGTGTAAAGTACAGTCAACGTCGCATCCGCAGACAGCTACGCTGGCGTGCGTCGACAGAACAAAGAAACCTCAGCGTCGGCTTTCTTCTTTTATCCCGTTACTCCTGCTGCGGAGAGGGAGAAGGAGAGGGCGAGGACTGGTGGGAGAAACAGAAAACCAAAAAGAAAGGCAAAAGGCAGCGAAGAAAGAAATGAATGCCGTCGAACGTCCTTTCTTACGTAAGTGGACCTCGGCGCCGGCGTCCGTCCGGAGTGGCCACCAGCCCTCACCAGCCTCCTCCTCTTCGCCACGGCAAGGAATGCGACAACTCCATGCAAAAGACGCCGGCCTGTTGCCCATTGGGACACCTGCCCACCGCACGCATGTTCTCTTGCTCACTTGGACATTTTTTTTTTTTTTCATTTCTTTATCTCCTGTTGCCCACCTTATTCTTGTCGCACAGGGATTTCCTTCCGAACGTTGCTCAAGGTCTGCCGCTACTCGCGCACACTGGCTCGCCGTTCGAGGAAAAGAAGGAAATGTATTCCGGTGCAACGTAGGTGCGCGCAATGCGACGCGAATAAAAAGAAACGCCGGCCTCGCCCAAGGGGCCTCGCCCGAACGCAAACCGAAAGAGAATCTCGCTTGCGTGCGACCGCGTCGACGCGACCAGAAGCATGCGCCCGCGCTCCGTCGGCGCGACTAGGAGCCAGCTACTACTATGTACAACCCCTGCGGACCACTCTACGCCAGAAAACTTGGACACCTCCTCGCTTTCATCCTCTCTTTCGATGTTTCGCCCAGTCTCCCGCTTCTCGTTTGCGTTTTGATGAACACCAGCAACCACACCGAGGACGTCGTTCCTCCCTTCTACTTCTCTCCTCTATCCATACTTTCCACGCTCATTTCCTACAGATAGGGCTGAGACCTTCGGCTGCCTGTGGCCGGCACAATCGCGCTGAAATTATAACGGCCTCTAGCTGACCACGTAGAGAGCTGTCAGCTCTTGCGCCGCCAGCTTCGCTCCCGAGTTGGCCCGTCGCCTTTCGATGAGCTGCGAATGCTCCGTGGTGAGAATTTGCTGAGCTGGGATGGGAAAAGCCGAAGTCTCGTTCTTTGAGCGGCTAGCGTTGGGTTTAACTTTGGCTGCCAAGGCTCAGTAAGATGTACACATCCGGAGCAAGCCCTAGTGCGCAGCGCATCAAGAGTGCGAAGCAACTCAGTGTGTGCTGCGCATTTAGAGAACAATGCACCACGGGCGCATACAATCCCCACCTTCTGCTACTCAGCTGATGCCTCAGAACGCCATGGCACAATTACCATTTGGCATAGTCCCTTCGTTGAGCTTCACCCACTCGTGCTTGCTCTCTTTGCTTAGCAAGGGGCATTATGCGTGAACTGGTCTTGCTCCGTTTATCCCCTTTTTTTCTCGTCCGTTTTACTTCATGTGGACGCCGTATGTATCCCACTGTATGTTATGGATCTGGATGCCGATGCGGGCACTTCTGTGAGTACCGTTTGCCTAAGTTACAATATAAGCGCAGTCGTTCCGTCGTCCCCGTATCTTTCCACCTTCACCCGCTCTCTTCTGTTTGTCCGTTCCGCTACGGTCACGTGTTGTTTTGCGGCTCCGATGCTTCTGTAATATATTCAAATGACCACCCTCTTGCCGATGATACACTCGTTTGTTTGTCTCATGCAACGTGGCCAAGGTGAGAAGACCTAAGTGAGCTCCAGTCGTTTGCATGCATATCTGACGTGCTCTTTCCGAGCTATCCTGTCCACGTCTTCCCTTGTTGGCAGGCGAAGAGGATGATTTATGTGAGGGTGAACAGAGAATGCTACTTGTCCAGGATAATGCGCTTGTTGGCAAAGTGCGGAATGGCTAATGCTGCAGCTGCTTCAACGTGGTCAACCTTCCGCCTTGTCATATGAACTGCCTTCCTCTTCGCAAGCAACACTGACCGCTGTCGCTGCTCATGAGTGATTAAATTTATCTTTAGAGAGGGACAAGATAGCCGTTGATTGGTTCTTGATCGTGCCAGAAGTTTAGTTTCGGTGTTCACTTCTGTGTTTGCTTCTTCTTTTGAAGCTTCGACTCACTTAAGGCGTCTGTCAATATTAGCCGCGTCAGGATGATTGTGGCGTAAAGGACAAAGTTGATTTTACTTCTGTCCAGTTTATGATCTACTTGCTTGCCATGGCGTCATCGGAGCCCAGCATCGACAATTATACAAGGAAGAACATGACGCTTGAAGTAAAATGCACGCTTTGAAGGGATAACTCTCGTCGTTTAACACACAGAGTGGCATTTTTGGGCTTTCTTTGACCATATAATTAAAAAAAATATTCATAAGTGGGTCACTGAAGGCAAATGAACAGCATCAAAGAAGCAGTTCCTGGACCGATGCAGGAAAAAGTACAGTGATAAAAATAAATAGGCACAAATATCGCACTGATCTTACAGAAAGCCCCCAGGTTTCGGTATTTGGTCTTGTGACAATTGAGTACCGGCATCTAAGCACAGGATGGCCAAAGTGATTCAGCCAACTACCCACACATCTGCCTAAATAGAAGAGGAGGATAGTACCGACTTCCAAACTGTTTTTTTTTTTTTTTTTTCCGCAATCGCCGACTGCCAGGGAAGCACACAAAGTACGGGCGCGACGGCACGAAAGACGACCGGCTTCATGCGTCTAACACGCGCCCACCACGCTCTCGATTGTCTTCCCTCAAATCACACACTAGCACGCCGTGTAATCAGACACAACGTTAACCAAGCGCCACGCGCTCGCTCGCAATTACAAGACGGAGTGGTGTGGGCTTAGGAGTCCTTCTGAGAACTCGCGCGATCAATCTAGAAGAGTTGTGCCTTGCTTCGCCGGTGATGCGAGTCTAGGGGGCCATCTCGAATGCGAGGCGCATCTAGGGTGGCCGCTTCAGAGATTCGTCCATTCGCTGAAACAGCCCGCCTGCACGCTGGCATCCGAGTCGGCACGCGCGCACACGGATGAAGTCAACATTAACTGCCCCATTACCCGCCACACCTGCGCACACGTGCATCGAAGTAGTCCGGGGTGTTTAGCAAGTGGTTGCGCCTTCTCTGTGCACGCCCACTATCAATTAGAGGGCGAGGGACGGAAGAAAAGACTAAGCTCTTCAAAACGATGTGTAATTAACGCGGTGTTCTTGCTTCCTCATACAGCACTCCTTCCCTCTTCCGTCCGCATTTTTTTTTTTTTGTAGGGTGATATATGGAAGGTGGCCCAGCTAAAGGTAACAAAGCTTTAGAAACGATGGAGTGTTCAGTGTTCTGAAACAAAGCAATGGCTGTCAGAAGCAGCGTGACCTAGGCTGTAGTATTTTAGCCCTGAGAAGCATATTAGTAGACAGCAACCTTTTTTCAATACAGTTTTCAGACACACTGTCAAAGTATACGTTTACGATCACCTTAAAGAACAGCTGACAATTTTTTTCCCTAATTTATCTTTTACGCAGATTTGAATACAGGCCTTGCAGGAAAGCTACGATTTGAGCTGCCACGCCTGATGGACACTCACAGCCCCGTCGCCAAGGAAGCTCCACAGAACATCGAATTACCTTGAGACGCATCTCTGGACACTAAAGTAGCGCTACTGCTACGTGGAAGCTATTTTTGCTGTGCGCCTTGTCTTTAAAGTTCAGTAAGAAAATTAATTTTGCTCTAATGATACTTTGATGCAAGTATTTTAATTAGCCGTTTTCAAAATATACAACTTCTACAGTGGGACTTCCTTCCTGTAGCCACTAATTAAAACTTTACCTAATTAATATAATCTATTTAGATAATGCGCACAAAATACATTCTCTTTCTCCAGCTCTCATTAGGCATTCGATTAAATGCTGTGCTCTGCAGTCTTGACAGAGTGTGCCCTAGCCATTACCTGAATACATACTCCTTTGAATTCACCTATAGGTTGATCAATCTAGCTCAGAATCGCGTATGCTGGAGCATCCAGTTCTTGCCGCCATCTGTTTAAACTATAGCTCTTGGTTTTTGCCTGCCAGATCTAATTATTGGTCTACATAGCACCCACTGATCACCCATTTTTAACCGCGCAGTGTGTTGCTAACAGATATACCGGTTTCGGCAACGAGCATTCGGTATTAATATTAGTATGGTTGATTTGACAACATGTTATTTCCTTTCACAAGGAAGATAAGAACTAAAAATATGACGGACAGTTTGGCTGCGCCAACTAATGCAGTATCATGAGAAAGCGTCTAAATTTAGACTGTCTGCCATTTAAGGACTTCGTGACTTGTTGTTTGAAGGTGCGCCATCAAATTGCAACACCTTTTAGCTCTTCAGCCTTTAGGTTATTGAGCGTGAGTTGGGGTATGACAGCAAAGATAGTTTGATATGCATATTCTGTTTCATTTCCACACCCAGCAAAGTAGTAGGAGGAGAATCTGCACTTGCCTATAGTGATGAAGTGGAACTCTGAAGTGACCGCTTTAAGATCGCTTACCGTAGTGACAGCGAACCTGTAGGTACGTCTCTTAGACACGCGGGTTGACCTGTCCTCCGTATTACTCTCTTCTCGTCATAGTCTTCACCTTCCACAATACGCATCGTAAAAGCACTTACCCTTACATAACAGTTTGGCTGTGCATAAGGAAACGCCCCTAACTCCACTTTGCACATGCTATTCGAGTAAGCGGCACTGCGAACGCTGGCTTGAAACTCAGAAACGAGGTAGTAAAAGGTAACGCTCTAACATATAAAAATTAGTATATTATCAGAAAAGTTAACAAAGCTTGGTACAGATAAAAAGGAAGACGATTAATTTTAAAGTTTAAAATAGAAAGGGGAGGTGAATTAAGTAAGGCAGAGTGGGCTCAATGTGGCCTTAAGGGCGTGTTCAAAACTTAATTTTCTACTCCTTTCTTCCCCTCCCCTGCGGTTGCCGAAGTAGTCATTGATCTTGTTTCTTTTCTAATATATTGGTAGTACTTGAAGTCCAATTCCGAGTGTATAGGTTATTGTACTTAGATTATACTTGACACACTAAAAGCAAGTAGGCCCACTATGTGTCGAGGTGCCGGGAGGCGGTCGATAGGAGCTGATATCTCCTTATGTATACAGTACGCTTATGTTTCAGCACCATTTTTGTCTTTATGGGATCAAAAAGCCATCAGCTTTCAATTGCCAAAAATGTAGGTATTAAAATACATCAAAAAGTTTGCGTCATCGACCACGCACCTAAAGTTTCAAGTTTCGGGTGGTAAGAAACCACTTTTCATACCTTCATGATTTTCTGGGTGCTACTGTTTCTTTTTGTTTTGCCATACGGACAGGCGTTAAGATTCGAGATGTGTTTACGTGACATTTTAGAGATCTCAGGAATGCACGGTAAAGGACTGACTAAATTACTGGGAAGAATGCTACTCGAATCTGATTCAAGGATTTAACATGAAATAATGAACTAAACAACTATTCGTCAGCGCTGCAGAGGGTTTCATTAAACCGATGAAAAGCACCAAGGGACAAAATCCACCATCTTCCCCACCTCTGAGTACCTTCAGCCTGTGAGGCCGATGCTGTAACCCATAGAGACCCGCGCTGTTGAGCCAAAGGCACTAAGTTTAGCGTCTTTGGCGGCTCCGCTCTCAGGCCCGCCACCAGGTACCAACGGAATAAACTTAATTCGAGCACTAGCAGGCAAACATTCGCCCCGGCTATACGAATCCGGTGATTTCTGAATTTTACGCGGAGGCACTGAGGTGCATTATTTTCAATAATGCCCCAATTTCGAAAATAATGCACCTGAAGAAATTTCACGAAAACAAAGACTCTGAAAATGTTCAATATCTTTCAAGAAACCGAAAACTCCGCGCACCAAAAGTAATGAGAAATTATGGAAATCGAACAATGGCATACCCAATACCGACCAACCTAAATGAATTCCAAAGAATGTTAAACTTTGAATGTACAGCACGTGTGTTTAAACGCCATAATATTGATACATTGTTGTCCTCTGGCATAAAATGTACACAGAAATGAACTTCCTTCCTTTTGCAAAATAATCCTTGTGTAACACAAAGTTTACTATGCGTCTTGTTAATTGTGATCTTGTTTTTGTGTTCACTTTACGTTATATGTAAATTATTTCAAAATCTGCAAATACGGTGCGTCTTAGTTTATGCTATTCCACAATAGCTACATTTATCATATGTTGATCGAAATTAAGCTAATAATATGTAGCGTGCGGTGTGTTCTTTTTTGCTATTATACGCGTGAAAAGTTTTTGTAATTGTAGAACAGCGTTGCGTTGTATACCTAGTCTTGTTTAGGAAAAGATTATTTAAATATATGATGCAGCATCAGTCCGAACTGCATAGGGACAGAGGCCTCGTCATGCACCAATTGCCTTTACCTTCTCTTCCTGCACCAGGAATTGTAATTATCTGCTGTCAAAAAAGTAAAATAAATATACATAAATAAAAAACAAACTACGATATCTCTCCATTTTTTTGTGGTCACATGGAAGATTACGATGAATCAAAAGCATTATAGGCTCGAAGCCTTTCGTGGAATATTTTTTTTCTTTTTACTTTGGTTATGCAGTGCACAAAATCCCTCCAAGGTAAAGACACACTCATGTTCCACTCGCCTAAAGACTCTTGGAGATTCTCACCGCATGCAGCAAGCGTAAATGTCCTAGAGGTTCAGTATAGTGGTTCGCTACAATGCATACCTCTGTGTTTACATCATGCAGAGGGCTCGCAGTGTGTTTTCTAGTAGTGCCCGAAATGCGGTGTCCCAAACAATTGGCAAAGCGTTTAGAAAGAAAAAGACGTTTCTTCATGTATTATTTGGCCTTTCTTACTATGCAGCGAGCCACGTCAAATGCAAGCCATGATTTTTGTAAGCTATCTCGCTTTCGACTGCGCCGGCTACGACGAGGTAAAGAACCTTTCTGTCTTTTAAACACCGCATGCCTCAACGAGCCAGCAAGCAGTCGTGGGCATTTCATTGTCTCATTTCGTACGTGAATTGTTTAAAACGCTTTTTCCAGAACTCATTGAGTCACTCCAGTCAAGTGGTTGCTGTGCGGATACATTGTAACCTACTCGCATGAGAAACAAAAGCCTACTAAAGGGCTTTGTTTTCATGAAGGCAACACTCCAGTAACTCCTTGAGCCTCCTTTTCAATAACAAAAACACAGCAGGGGTCGTAGAGGGCAGTGTGCACCAATCTTTACCAACATTTCGAGAAATACGTGGACCGCATTTATTACATTTAAGACGAGGTCGCATTTTATCACTATTGCTGTGCTGATTCATTCTTTTCTCGAAAACCTGGTAGCAGTTGCAGAGAATCGACAACACAAAAAAAGCACCAAAGAAATTACAAATTAGTATTCCAGAACTGCAAATAGCCTACAAACAACATTTGTGTTCAGTTTCCAATCAACACAGATTTCTACTAGCAATTCTAAATAAGAAATATGTTAATACCATAAAGTCGTGTGAAATTATCTCATTGGCCGACAGAAGTTTCGCGGTATTATGGCGCCATACATCCCGCTAATCAAACAGCGCTCGGCCAGCTCTTGTGACCTTGTGACGTCACGATCCCTTGTATTAGTCAAAATATTTCGCAGCTTAGTTGCCACTGGAAGGTGGAATTTAGCGGGGGACGCAGCAGGACTCTGCACGTTTGTGACGCCATTCCACGTGGTCGCAACGGGATCCAAACATCCTGAGAAAAAGAGGGTAATTGTCCCGCAAACTTTCTTGATTGGACGACATAGATGACATAACAGACAGATAGGTGACGTCTCTGGTGATGTCACGCACCTCGCCGATTAATCTACACTGGCAAGTCCCTTGACATCGTCAAGTCAGCAACGTCTGGAGGACCATCACGGAATTTCGTAAACGAATAGGCAGAGTGATGACGAGATGTTGAGGACGTCCCAAGGTCATATGAACTTGCAAGTACTGATTGGTCTATGGGTCTTTGGCGTCGCAGTCACACGTGACCTCTCTAAACAAAACAGAGATTTTTGGGATGGACGCAGGATGGCCCTGGTCTTTACTTGGAACGTAAACTCTAATTTTACCACCTTGTAATTGCAAAAATATTACAAAGTAAGCTCCGCTCACTCAAGAATTATGCTTATGTAATTAACCAGGAATTAATTAGTTGTTTTAAATACCGTAAATACAAAACTAAGTCGCACGAGGCGCACAGAAGCGATTAGTTAAGTGTTCTAGCGTATGTGCACAAACATGTAGCAGTTCATGCCATATGCGTTATCACCTTCGTAATCTCTACATGTGCCCTCTCCAGAGGAACGACTTCTCACAAACCTCATACCTTGTAATACGCAGCCAGTAGCGAATAGAAATTGAAATTTCGATCCAGTTATCCGGAACCCACAACCTAGCTACCGGTCTTCTGTACGACAGGCGGCGTCACACGGAAAACAATGAAGTGGCACCATCATTCACGCACTCGCGAACAGGAAAATATCCCGAGGAAACCGCCGTACGCGAGCTGTCTTAAGTGAGCTTGTGGCATGAGCACAGTGAAGAAAAATCGTCGGCTGCGGGTTCCTGCAGCCTTGCTGCAGCGAGGCCACCTGAGTCACGGCATGGTCTACTCCCCACATTTCGCACCGCGAAAGCGAAGCGCGACCCGCGGTACCCCCTCTTGACCTAGGTCGCGAGCACAGGCGCTTTCCCTACGGGCTTGTGGCAGCGCTATATTTCACCAGTGCCAGCGAGCTGTACAAGCGCAGTCGAAAGATCGCGTAATACGGACATTCATGCTTTTCTTGAGAGCACAAAAAAAAACATTTCAAGAGATAAAAAAAAAAAAATGTCTGGCGAATGTGAAAAAAAAGAAAAACAAAAAGCCTAAATACACTGGCAAAGAGGGATGACCTACACAGGAGCCTTGCGCTTGCCTGCTTCGAAAAGCAGTTGTCACGGCCAGGATTGAACACGCTTCCTCGAGAACAGCAGCAGAGCACTCTAACCACTGAGCCATTACAGAGGGTTGAATAGAGCTCTGTATAAGATGGGGGGCGAACAGGAGTAGCCTCACCGGGTTCAAGAATTTCCACTCAAAACTAACCTTCTCTATTTTGAGACGTCTTTTAAAGGACAATAAGCTACGTAATTTGCGCCACTTCCACTCAGTCGCAGATATCACCTCTTATAGAGGCCTGCAATTATATGACTACGCCTGTTTCAAGGCAAGTTTCAGAAACGAGACTATTAATTTACTTTCATTAAGACTAAAAATTTGTCTCAAGTCGAAAACACATATTACTGAGGCCAGAAAGCTCATCCTAACCTTCGCTACCTGCGACTAAGATATTGACATACATCGCTTGACCACGCACCGAGTTTCGCTTAAACAGCTGGTCTTGTTAACCTACAAGAATTCTTAATTTCAGAGAGATTTGTTGAATTTGTAGTTAAACCTGAAAATACCTCATTGCTACCTCTACTTGCCGAGAATGTGCATAGATATGTTTGCTGTAGATCCACCATTTTGAAATCCAATTCCAGTACACCCCTTTCTTATTTTTTAGTTTTCTGCTGTTTTCGAGTTCTTTTTTCAGTTTTGAGTGTCTTGAGTGTCTTGTTTTCTTGCCAGAAAAGAAAACTAAAATAAGCACTACAAACGAACCGCTTTTCTACCAAGTTATAAACTGAGCCCTGTACTGAGTGTCTTAGATGCCCTACCGAGATATTTCCTCTTTAAAACAATTCCTCTCCAAAAAAACTTGGCGCCAACTGTTCGGGGACTGTCGTGAGGTCCCTCTCCGTGCGTGAACTTCGGACCGGCTCTCCTAACCATTCATTTTACTAGAAACAAAAAAGCCGGCTCGAAGCAACGACATTGTCCGCCCGAACGCACACCAACAAGCAGCCAGCAGGGGCCCCGTACGGCACGCTCCTTTTGTGCTCTACAATCTTGCCAGTTCCTTTGTCTTCATCAACTTTTTACGCCAGCCAAGGTCAATGGAATTAACGCACCGACATGCCTGCCCTAAAGAAAAGCTTCACGATGTCGAGGCTTCCTAATTAACCTCGCTCCGGGCGTTCACGCCGTGGGCGCGATTCGTTTCCTTCCTTCAAAGCGGACCGGCAAGTATCGCCGAAGCCTCCTCCTTCCCTCGCGGGCTTCACCCGTCCTCCGTGGGTTCAACACGGAGGGCGACGTTGTCCGAACGTAGATCCACGTCCGAGGCCGTTCTTTCACCGCGCGACTATCATTTTTCACGGTTCAACGGAAGTCCGCGCTCCAGCACTTCCTGTGTCCTTTGATCTAATGGAGGATAAAGCGGCTAACGTCATCAGCTCAGAAACGGTGCATAATGAGCGCATTTTGGCACGACGAAACGATCGCAGTCTTTCGTGTATGCAACCAGGAGAGAGAAGAGAAGGGGACAGTAATTAGCGCAGCACCCGTTGTTCTAATGGGTGCACAATGGGTTACCTGTTCGTGAAATCGAAGCTGTCGCTTAAAACAGGCTTCTGTTTCTACCAGGGGGCGATCAGTCCCCGCCTGAGTCACGTTGCTACGATTAACCTGAAAACAGTCTTTATATAACGGCTCGGTTTCATTGATTGATAGCCGCGGATATCAGGTGATGAAGAAAGGAGCACTTTTCACGCCCCTGATCGCTTTTTAAACAAAGTGCTCCCCGTCGACGCGAAGGCTTGTCTTTACTTAATAAAGTTTGATGTGAAATGCTGAAAGCATTCGTTCTCACGGTTCGAGAATTCAGAGTAAGCATTCCTAACAACATTCTCAGGCGGCACGTGTGTGTGTCAGCCTCCAGTCTTTTTAAACAAACGTTTTACTATACACTTATGCGCTACCAACTATTATATACGAGCAATTGTGGGCAAACAGTATTTGGGCGGCAAACTCGTAGAAAATTTCATGCGATAAATTTTATTCGTGGTTTCTCTGTTCAGGAATTCGGCACACTGATAAATTCCTAGCACATAAAAAATATTTTGCGGGCTTTATTATTACCTGCTATAGTCCTGCCTTGTACATCAAATCAGTTTATATCCTAAACTTTCTGCACGAACGCAATTTGTCTAGGCGCAAATGGCTGAGCACAGTTCAAGAGGGGCTAGGAAGGCGTGTTTTTCACCCGACGAAAGCGTTTAAGCTCGCAGTTTTGAGGAGAAAACGAACATGAATACTAGAGAGTCCTAATACGATATACGCCCGAACATAGTGTTCGTAATGGCCGACACTTGTTCAGGACTCGAAATCTAACTTAGGAATGTACCATGGGCTCACATGGGCGATTTTTGACAGTCGCAGAAAATCGATAGACTGTACGGAATATTCAGAATTGTCTAAAAAAAAAATAAAGAAAACACTTCTTGCTTGCTGTGCAGACTACAAGCGTATTTGCGCAGGTTTTAAAGAATCTTAAGCTTATGATGCCGGTTAATAGAACATAACATATGCTCCTGCGCTGATCGAATATTTGCTTAATTTGTTTCAGGCGGCTTTATTATGAGTTCAGAGAATTCAAGGTCAGCGAGTACCAAATCTCACTGCAGAGACACTTGAGGCTCTCTCAGCCTCATGCGCTACGCTTCTAACTATAAACGTTCCCTTGTTCCCAGCGCAAACAAGCGCCGTGTAAGCGAAAGCAAAAACGTGACAAACAATTCAGTTGAACTTTCGCAAACAAAGCCTGGTAAGGGATGTTATTCGACGCAGGAGCTTAGTATACAGTGATTGCGCTATAAACTCTGCTGTCGTTCGGAGCAATTTGGTACTCGCTGGAATGGATGTGACAGCACATTAAGAACAGCTAATCTCGAGCTTTTCTAATCAAACTTTACTAGTCTGGGACCCTTTCCTGAGTCGCAACTTTTAATACGCAGCTAAGGAGTGATGCAAAGCGTAGAATTGCAAAGCTAATAACAAATTGCACATAAACAGTGATATACTTCATTTAAGCAGCTCATTAAGCGCTAACCAGGTCGGCGGCTTTATAAACCACGGCCATTTTATTCCCTTCATCTCTGGTCCAGAACACTGCAGCCAGTCATGCGAAGACACAGGGATAGGGGAGATAATGATCAGGCTGAGCTCCAACACCATGCGCTGAGCAACGATACGACGGACGTTGTCCTAGATTAGCGTGGACGAAGGGGTTGCAGGTCAAGAAGGATAAATATGAAAGGGAAAGGGTGAAGACGTGCTGGGGTGCTGAGGACGTTGGCTAGTTCAGTTCAGTTCAGGCGTTCAGTCGTGTCCGACTCTTCGTGACCCTATGGACCATGTCACGCCACGCTTTCCGGTCTCTCACTATCTTCTTAACATCACATAGCTTCATCTGCAATGCCTCGAGAATGCCATCTAACCATCGCGTTCGCTGCCTACCCCTTCTCCGGCGACCCTCAACCTTTCCCAACATCAAATCTTTCTCCAGCGACTCCTCTCTTCTCATCAGATGACCAAAGTAGCTGAGCTTTAACTTTAGAATTTGACCCTCCAATGAGCAGTCAGGGTTTATGGTCGACAATATCGACTGATTTGATCGTCTGGCAGTCCAAGGAACTCTTAAGAGTCTTCGCCAGCACCACAATTCAAACGCGTCGATTCTTCGGCGGTCAGCCTTTTTCACAGTCCAACTCTCGCATCCATACATTACAACTGGAAAGACCATAGCACGGGTTATACGGATCTTGGTTGGCAGACTAATGTCTCTGCTCTTTACTAGGCGGTCAAGGCTAACCATTGCTCTCTTTCCCAGAAGCAGGCGTCTCCTAATTTCATGGCTGCAGTCTCCTTCCGAGGTAATCTTGGCGCCCAAGAACAGAAAATCTGTCACAGCTTCCACTTCTTGTCCATTGATGCTCCAGGACTTGATAGGGCAAGACGCCATGCCTTGCGTAAAAGGTTCAAACTGGAGACAGGGAGGGACAGATGCAGCGCCTGAAAACAAATGACATCATCGCGAAGATCCCTGTTGCAGCGCTTCATGTTGAACTAGCCGGCAGATTCTTGAACGCCAACTGAAACAAATTTTTATTTTAGATGCAATGCGATCGGTAAGTCCTAAAACTAATCCAGACAATATTTTATACTCATTATGAAAGTATTTATCTAGTTACATTGTTTCAAAGCTGTGTAGCAGACGATGCACGCACCTGTCGGCGGGTTGTAGAGTTGGGCAATTTAGCGCATATGACGTAGAAACGGGCGCTCTAGAAACGTCCTCAATTCGGGCCCATTGCGTGTGAACGGTCTGTGGACGGCGTGCAGCGAAGCGCTTGAGGTTGAAGCATGGCTTGGTGGTGCTAGGTTTGCCACAGTATCGACGTTTTTCTCATTTCCGCCAATAATGGCATGCCGAATGAGTGTGTAGCCGTCAGCTGAACGAATAAGCGCGGCGTGCAAGATACGCGCGCGTGGCATGCGCTTCAGAAGTAGAGTAGAAGTAGGGCAAAACAAACTGTGGTCCATGCTGATGGTTGGCTTTTGCTCGCAGAGTTGTAAATTCTTACGATCGACGCTCAAGTCTCTAATAACGCCAAAATAAAACCCCTGCTCACTCTCTAAAATTTCCGCAATAAACAACAAGCCGCCAATTTGCTACAGCTTCAACGCTCGAGGGCCTGATTGCACCTGTTTCGACGTCATTTCCGGCTTTTGGTAATGGCCGCCTTGTTTCTAGTTTCAGTACGAGGAACGACGGTTTTGTGAGCGATTCCTTAAACACTCACTACGGTTACGAGTACTATATTTCGATTTTAGTGTTCTCTCTTGACGTACTACTAGAAAACGCTCCTTTTAAAGAGTGAAACATTTTTTATAATTGACCCTTAAAGTTAACCAAGCAGCTGCTAAAACAATAATGAGGAGGCACTTTGTAGTACGTGCTGCAGTTGTTAAATGTGTCGTTGCGATGACTGCGACTCCATGACTGTGACGTATGACATTCCATTTAAGACGAAAGGCTTTTCTAGGGTAATGGGCTGCAAAAATGTCCGCAGGAAATGTTCGCACGAATTGGCGCTTAAGAAAGAAAATGTGTCTCCACCGGGGATCAAACCACTATTCCTCCGAATACCAGCCAAGCGCGCAAACCACTACTCCACGCCGGGCTCGTGAGAAACCAATCGTAATTTTCCTGGTCTAGCGTCAGGATGATAGAAGCGATGAGGACGACGATGCAGTAAGTCACAATGATAATGATTATAGTAGCGATGACAATGACAGTGCATTTAGTTGATAATGATGAAAGTAAAGATGACAATGACAGTACAGTTAGTGAAAACAGTCCTGTAAAGTGGCTTTCGCCATTTCCACTCTTAAGCAGACTTAAGCGAAGTCTTGTAGTTTTGTAAATTTCCTCGTCTGTGAGAGGCCCTATTTTTTGTCTGCGGCAAAGGGGAATCTTGCGCCGCCATTGAACTCATCAACCCTTTCACGCAACGACGTGTGTCTCACCGAGGTGCATACTTACCGAATACTCGTCCGGAGATGACTACCAGTGCTGTTCACTTCTTCATTAATAAGCATTACAAAGCCGCTAGGCAAGTTAATACACCATTTCAACAGCGCCAACAGTATCCGAAAACATTTTAATGCGACAGCTTTAACGGCACCGTTCTCCGCAAAATCTGGTATTGGCTTTGTCGGATGCGTTGTGGGCGAAACTTTACGGGCATGCTACTGGTAGGTGATAGGCGGCAGGTGACACGACTGGACACTGATATTTTCGGCGGTTTGTACGACGTTACGAGACCGGATAATATGACCGAGTTGGCAGGGGCTGCCTATTTGGGTCGGTCTTTTCAGATATGCGCCGGCGAGAAGGGAATCGAACGTTCTGGGATCCTTCAATCGAGAGTCGGACACACCATTACGCGGGCACATTAATTACCACGCCTTGGTTAAATCGGGGCTTTATATCAATGCCGGGTGGTCTTTTATATGATGTGGTAGCTTACCATAAAGTAATGGCCGTCTGCGTGATAATAGACGCACAGGTTAAGGCAAATAAAAGTATGCAAAGTGTGTGCACGGAACAAGGATCAGTAAGGAAAGCCGGAAACGGGAGCCTTAATGCTGTCAGGTTATACTCTTATTGATGGAGCTTAAGTGCCCCCCCTCCCCCCCCCCCCCCCCCCACACACACACAATTGTTTTTTTTTTTTTTTTTTTACTCCTTTCTCTTCCTGGCGCTGGAAAGCTAACCGCATTTGCTCGCATTTCAAGGTGACCATCTTCACATACCCGACTCACCGGTGTATCGGTCGCTCATGTAGTACCTCCAATTGTATGCACCCGTAGTGATGTAGCTGAAGCATGCCAGTTTATCTCCAATGCGCGAGCACAATAAAGCGATTACAATACCATTAGAAAGAACTTACATGCTGAAAACATCAAAGGAAAACAATTCTGCCCTGGGACAAGAGCCTATGCCAATTTTTCGAAACAACCCATTTCTTTTTTTTTTACAGTTCATGTGTTCAAGAAGATTAATCTGTAATCAGACAACAACAACAAAAAGTTGCTTTATTGTGTGCATTGGTCTTGACTTCGTTGGTTTGGTTTATGGGGTTTAACACCCCACAGCAACTCAGGCTATACAGACGCCGTAGTGGACCGTGAAAGTTTGACCACATGGGGTTCTTTATCCCACACTGACATTGCGCAGATCACGGGCGCCTTACTTTTCGCCTCCGTCTGAAAGCGGCCGCCGCGACCGGGATGTATTTCTCTTGGCATTCAGATTAATTATATAAAAAACACTTCGTTATCCAAACAAGCAACAGTTATCAGACCGAGCTCTTTTTTTGTGCGGTGATTGTATTCTTTTTAATTTCAAACTTCCCACGACTTTTTACTGATCATGCGCTATAGATCGTGATGTACTATCATGATCAATATGAGCTACACCACTCACCATGCGGTAGGGGTTCACAGTTCACCGAACCAGCACGAGCGGATCGGCACTGCAATGTTATGACTTCAGTGGCTGATTATAGGAGCAGGTACAGTTTTGCCTAACGTTTACAGCCCCGGGGGTCGGAGTATAAACCGTGTGTAGGGCTGCTTTATAATTTGTGGAAGTGCTACCCATTCGAGGGAGCAAAACCAAAAATCTCCTTACTTTCAGATAATTAGGTACACATTAAAAATACTATTAGTCACACGATGTTGCCTGAACTAAACTCCTTGTGCTATACAATTATGACAAATACTGTACATGAATAGTAATGTTGTTCTGGCTATGTGTGATGAAGGAATAATTTCCTCTATCGCATAAAAATCGGTTTCTTCACATGGACGCTTGTCAAGTCTTATTCAGTGCTATAGGACATTTCCTCGCGCCTTATTACCGCTTGTTTCCTATTTGCCTCAAGTGTTTTTGATGGTCATTATCATTGCTTACCGCTGAGATCATCACGAGCTTCAAGTGGTCCGTCACATAGTACTAAAACAGCTGCCTTACTACTGGCGAAAAGAGGTAACTAGCGAACGTTCATGAGAACTCTCGCCTCTTTCACGAAGGTTTACTCAATTTCGAAGGCACTCAACATCAACAGGCTAGTTCTGCAGCTCCACACCTGGTTCTTCGAGAAGACATCTGCAGGGCCCACGCGCGAGCACGTCAATCATGGCACAGAGAAATGCCGAACGAACGAACTGGTGGAAGGAGAACTGTCCGCGAACAAGACGGCGTCAGCATCGACAACGTCGCGAGGTCGGAAACTGCGAAGGCAAGTCGCGACGGCAGCAGCGTTGGCCACAACGCCCTTGCCGCTAGGTCTACGTGGCCAAACCACGTCTCCCTCCATACTCGAAGGAAGGTGTAAGAAAGGAGGGGGGGGGGGGGGTCGCAGCGAATACGTGCCTCGGACTTTTCCCGTCCACGCACATCGCTGCGGCCGATCTGCGTTCGCTAGCGAGCGTACGAGCGAGTCCCGCGTCAACAATAAACGAAGGAAAGCGAGCGCGCAACCCAGCCCTGCCTCGCAGATCCGGAGAGGCGGCGGCTCGGAAGGGCGACCCCCACCCGGCGAGAGGCGCGTGTCCGACGCCGGTCCGTCCGGAACCTTGATCCAGTTGCGCTTCTCGGCGCGGAAGTGGCGGACGCTGCTATCGCCGGACGCCATCGCTCGGCACCGCTCGCCCCACAGAGCCGGCGGCCGCTTTCTCTCACGGCGGAATCGCGAGCGGACGACAAGGTTCGTCGAATGGGCTGCATGTTCCTGCGCCGCCTGTTCTATGTCGCCGCAGCAGCGCTGCGGAAACGCGGACAAGCGAACGGCGGATATGTAACAGAGCACACGCCCATATGGTGGTATGTGGTGGCTGTGTCGCTTCGCGAGCCCTGTGTAAGCCCTGGCGCGGAAGTCACCCAAGTCTGAAAAGCACTATTACGGAACTTCGTGCGATACGCGGCGATTTAGCCTTGCCCATGTAAGGAATGCTGCTGCGAGAGTTTTCGATCATACCAGTGCGAACTTGAGCGTTAGCTTCAATGCGCTTCTAAAGACAAGATTATTGGTGGTAACAACAACGATTATTTAAAAGGGAAGTAAAAAAAAAATGTCTTCAATGGTGGGCTCCTGTGCCTCCAAAATCCCGCGGGCATGGGCTTCACGGAGTAATGGGTTCGCCAGAAGTTTTAGTTAGAGACTTGTGCAAACTTCTGGATTTTAAGGTAGGGGGAGGCTTTCAGGGACGAGGTGAAGCGGTAGTCCTTAGGCTGTCATCAATGTAAAAAAAAAAAACACACACACAACAGGAATAAAGCGTTGCCTTCAGAAATACCAGAGGATTTCCGAAAAACCGTGAGGGAAATCACCTCACGGTCAGCATTGCGCACCTGCCAAGCTCGGTTATCTGGACCAGCAACCTACAAACCGGCCGCTCATGAGAAGGGACTGCTTTGTGTATCGGAGGACTGCCATGCAAAGCGAAGCCAATTAATGCATGTAAAAAAACAAATATTTGCGCCATTGACGATCTCAAATCCATACTGAAGTCAATGGCCTGAAGGAATCCCGCCTGGTTGGCACGAGTATCCTGGCTGAACTTTCACTTCCAACCTACACTGGAATATCCAATTACTAATGTATGTACCAAGGCTCACATGGTAATTTGGGGACTAGGTCGTAAAATCCATAGTGCAACTCCCGACGTAAAGATACTTGTTCACTTATAACACCCTGGTAAAACCAGAGAAAACTTTTTGAGGTCTGTGCACCACGTCTTACAAAAGAAAAATTGAAAAGTTCAGAAACTCCCTTCCTGTTTCATGTGCCATAAATATCGCCTAACCGATTCATCTACATAATTATGCAAGTTAGCGAACCTGAAAAGCTGAAAAGTCTAGAATACCGAGCAAAGAGAAAAGCCCCCCCAATGAAGTTTCTTTTCCTTTCTATTCTTGGTCACTTTAAGATTAATACACCTCACTATTTTGAGGCATAGCACGTATATTCCTGTGCCGCTTTTTCGTAACGATGGTTTTAAATACAGCTTTTTTTATCTCTCGAGCAATTAAAGAATGGAACAGGATGCCTGATTGGGCCATGACAAAAGTATGGCAATTCTAAACAAATTTAACACAAAGCTGCTAATCAGAAGTAACTCTTCAATAGATATTTTTTACAGCGTTTCTGTCAGATGCAAACTGCGAAATAAGTCACAAGAGCTACACGATAAACATCAGCGCTTGATATATAGTACTTACCGGTCTCTACCAGCAAGACCTGCGCCGGTATTTGATATGAGATCTGAGAGGCTAATGAAAAGATTCCATGCATATAAGCGAAATGAGCTCTTGAAAAGAAAATAATTGGTGCAACAAAGAGTCGAATAAAAAAGTAATTTAGAGCTTACAATATCATATAACTTGAACTAACGGAAAGCAGCAGACTTGGGCGCGATTTGTGCCATGAGGTGATGATAACTTAAGGTCTGTAAGTGTAAGTAATCGGATCGTAAGACTTTCTAGGCGCAACAGAGTGTCAAGGCGGGAGATGGGGGCCATTTTCTGCTATCGGCTGGTAGCAGCTAGATCTGTGTCAAGAGAAGCCCAGCTGGAGAGTCTTCTGCCCTGTTGTGGGCTCAGCCTGACTCACCTACAATGATGATATAGCACAGGTACTATCATGAAGCTTGTCTTTAATGCAGTAATGTCACAATGTCACACCAGTATCCAAAGAGGAGAGGTTAGCATGCAATGAGTGATAGCAGTCTTCAGGTGAACTGAACTTCGTCCCCAAACTTCATTGTCAGCCCTTATGCCAAAGAAGAAACGCGACGATGAAGAAAAGCAGTGTGTAATAAAGAACAAACGAGAGTAATATTCCCTATCGTGCAGTCAATTTTAAACGACTTGAGTTCTACGCAAACGTGTACCGCATGCTGCGCATCACTATAGAATCAAAGTTGACCTTGTGTAGCTCACCATATTGCCGCTAAGCTTGGGGTACATATTTTAACAAAATTATAAACATTTGATCTGCGGGTGTCCTTCCCTGCTGAATCATGGTAAGTGGCAGTTGAGAGTGAAGGCCCAATTTCCATACCAGAATGAGTATATCTCTGCTACCCTTATTGAGGTGCACAAGCTGCACTGTCCCTATACACGATGCTACGCTCATGTTCTTAGACTTGCTTGCAATGTTAAGTAAAATACTGCACGTGTCCCTCTACCTAGCGCACACCTGTCGCTCTACCGCGCGCACACAGCGGTAGGATCAGAGGCGTAGCACTTTCCCGCAGAGCCGGTATCGAGAAGTCGGCGCTGCCGCTTCTTGTGTCTCTGGCTTCTTGGCCCGGGATGCCTCGGTCTATGGCCGCGGCGGTTCTCAGAGGCCCGCCCGCCCTTCGCTCGGCCACAACAGATAGCGAGGCTTGGCCGATGGGAACGCCAATGCACTGCACCGAGGAAGGGCGGCGGACGCCCCGATCCATTCACTGCAATCGCTACGCTGCGTTGCGTCGTTCGGCCCTCGTCTCTCGGAGAATGAATGATGAAGGCGTGGGCTCGGTAGATGGAGAGAGAGTTGAAAGAAGCTTTCGGTGTGTGCATACCAGAGCGGGTTCGCGGGCTGTATGGTTTTGTTGGGTTCCGCCGTATGCTAGTATGCACGGGAACTCTAGATGCCACGCTCTAGCGTGACGTTCACGTCCTCGAACCGTCATTAACGTCTCGGGCACAATGTGACCGGTGCAAGCCAGTGGTTAACGCCCGCGCATGCGACCAGCTCTACGAAGATCGCTCCGTTTCTTTTTGATGTTTCTCTTTGTGAAGGAAGGCCTTAAATCTTCACGATTTGGCTTTCCTGTTCAGTAAGATTATATTTCGTATTCGCTCGGCGTCGATTCTTGCATAACAGACACAGGAATGACGGTGTTCTTCGCTCAAAATCTTAATATAGTAATTGTTTCACTTACTCTGTCACTATAGTTGCTTTCTTGAAGCGCTCAGTGATGTCTTGACTTGCTGTGCTTAACGTATTTGGTGAAATATGCGCTTAGCAATGTCGCTCACAGACGGCACAAAGCTGTCATGAAATAAAAGCTAGCCCACTTAGAATCATTCCCTCTTCACGCAATACCATTCAACGAAATAAAGTCAATGTCCAGAAATTACAGAGTTGAGGAGAGATTATATATTGTTCGCGCATCAATATCTGCATTCATGTGTGGATGGGTAGGGAGCTGGTACCTTAAACACTTTGGTTCAGTACTCTTTTCAATACTGGCTTCTGCGTTACTACTAGCAGGAGTTATAAGCACCTCCGTTATCACGACAGATATCCATATAAAAATTGGAATAAGGCGAAAGGTCGGCATTTGTTGTTACATTGTGGTTATGAAGAGCAGTATTACATTATTCTTGAATGGGGAAAATGTATACCGAAGTACAAAAAAAAAAAAGTAACCATCTGTGGGGCCGAAATGGGCTAAAATAAATGAGTGAATTAAGATTCAAGGACAGTATAACGACCAATGTTTTGAAACGAAAACGTTCAGTGTAGCGCATTTGAGAAAGCGAGATGGAAGCAGTGTATATTAGAAATTGTCTCAAGTTAAAAAACGGAAAATTCGCATGGGCTGGGCTAGCAGTACATACAGTTCGCACGCGATATCTTATTGGAATTATAGATTAGATACTAAGGAAGACACAAGTTCATACCAGCGTTTACCGAGCTTTGCAACACAATTACTTCTGATCGCGAACAATTGTAAATGTATTAGCGCTGATATATTAGAGCGAGATTTATGAATCATGAATGGCAGCTTACACGATATCGTTCCAGAAAAAGATACCCGTATTTTATCAGTACATAAACATGGCCGAGAAACATAGAGACTAATGGATGTGGCTAAACGTAAACTCAGGAACGCAACCTAATACGAAAAGCGAAGATGTTAGGTACAACGCTAAGAAACAGTAGAGGGAGCCAGAGAGCAAAGTCGAGTTAATGACACCGTATCTAAAACAAAGAAGTAATAAGGAAGGATTGGATATGTAACGCGAAGGTAGGATACCCGATTGCTTTTAAATGTAACCGACTGGATTCCAAGATAGACAAGCGAAGAAGGCTGCTGAAGACGCTGACGTGGACGGATATGATTAGGAAGCTTGCTGCGATCAGGTGAACGCAGCTGGCATACGAAGATGAATTGTATAGACGTATGGAAAAGACAGTTGTCTTAGCCGCAGTTAGCTGATGGCGCTGGTGATGGTGAATAGAACGGATTAAACACATTTGACCTCAAACGTTTCGATCTCTTCTCAAACTAAAATAACCTTTGTTGACCTGACTACGCCTCCTTTCATTCTGGTATTTAAAGGTTGAGGTCTAGTGCACGATTTTGTGACAGGCAACGAGCGTATACGAGCATAAAACCTGTACATTAGTTATTTACCTGATACTATAACTAAGAACTCATGTGTCGAGAATCGAATACACAACCAATACAATACGGGTATTTAAGGCTGTATAATTTTTCAATATGTTGGGTATATGTTGTTCAATGGGGATAGGAGAAAATTATGTCTTAACAGCTATAGGAAATTTTTAACAATGCTTCGCTCTTGGAAAAATGTGCAAACTTCATGCTTGCTGGAAGGCCTTGCTTTTTTTTTTTTTTTTTTTTTTTTTTTTTTGCTAGTCATGCGCTGGGAGCGCTGCTGAGCTGTCTTTTGCAGGTCGAGGTAGCCAGGGCGTTCTGTGAGCGACGGCCTTAACATTTCGCGGCTTACTTCGGTAATCACGCTTGCTTCCGCGTGGATATATCTAGGCGCCTCAATTTTAGTATTGCCAAACCTCTGATATTTTTAGAGCTGCAAGTTCCTTGAAATAAGGGTCGTTATTTTTTATCGAGGCCTATAGTGTGAGGCAAGCACTGAGTTGTAGAGATTTGGACGGTAAGCAGAGGAGTTGGTAGGGCGAG